>NW_025814896.1:20612500-21177500 GCF_022079265.1 Lynx rufus | reverse complement strand
TACCGTGTTTCCTTGAACCCCCAGGTGCGCGCCCCTGTGTGTGAACCCACGCACCAAAGGATCACCCACACCCAGTTTCAATGCATCCGTGCTAGAAGGTCGGCCCGACTCGCAAAGCCCAGCTTTCCCACTTACCAGCTGTGGGGCTCCAGGGAGGTTACTTAACCTCTCTGGGCCCCGGCTTCCTTCTCTGTAAGATGGATGCCGCAGCAGTTGCTGCCTTCCCTGCTAGGAGGGTGCAATGAGACGGACGCAAGTGAAGGGTGTAGCACAGAGCGGGGACGTGGGGAGCCCATGGTATGTGCCAGATCATGAGTGGTCCGAGGGAACTCTCTGGGAGGGACCCAAATAGCACGGGTTTGTAGTCATGGGATAAATCAGTGCAGGTTGATAAATCACTGACTCCTTGGAGGGGGTAGAAAGATCTGCATGTGAGTCGTCAGTCCTCCACTGACCTCACCCTCCTGAACCTGTTCCTTTCTCTGCAACAGGTGCCTTTCTCATAGCTGCTGTTGCACACAGACGCGTCACCGGGGCCACCCGGTGCGGCCATCCAGGGACCAGGCCGCAGCCCTGGTGCTTCTTAACCACCTCAGAGCACAAGTGCTGGCAGGCAGATTCTCTCCAGGGCTCACCTGGGCTGACTCACTTACAAACCAGCAAAGCGCAGGTCGCGGCTGACGGGCTCCATGTTTCCTCTCTCGCCTCACAGTGGGGCGAAAGGAGAAGGCTGTCCTCACCCCGAGGGGTTGGGCTGGGGCCCCTCACACACAGCTTCGGGATTCTGCACAAGCCCTCCCATCACGCATTGCCAGCCCCACCCAGGTCGGCCAGCAGAGGCTCCTAGAACGTGAAGGTGTCTCTTTCTTGGCACTCGCCGGCCCTGGGTGTCCGCGAACTTTTTGGCGTTTCCCAGGCCAGGGGGTGGAAATATTGCATTGTTTTTATTTGTGTTACCCTAATCACATCTTTTTCACATGGAGCATTTACGTCTTCTCTTCAGAGGGTGTTAATTCCTCTCTGCTGTGTACTTTTCTTTTTTTTTTTTAATTTTTTTTTTCAACGTTTATTTATCTTTGGGACAGAGAGAGACAGAGCATGAACAGGGGAGGGGCAGAGAGAGAGGGAGACACAGAATCGGAAACAGGCTCCAGGCTCCGAGCCATCAGCCCAGAGCCCGACGCGGGGCTCGAACTCACGGACCGCGAGATCGTGACCTGGCTGAAGTCGGACGCTTAACCGACTGCGCCACCCAGGCGCCCCATGCTGTGTACTTTTCTAACAGATGTTTTTTTTGGAGGTCTTTTTTTCCTTATTGATTTCTAGGAACTCTTTATATAGTCTGGAGAGGAACACTTGATCATTTGTTGCAGACATCCTGTCAGGTGGCCACTCACTTTGTTTATAGTGTCTTTGTTATACAGGAATTTTGAAGGTTGATGTAATGAAACCGCAGGTGTCTCTGGTTCGTGGCTTCTGGATTTTATTTTGCTTGGGGAGATGTTCCCTACCACCTTTGATTTCTTCCCAACTGCGTTCTCATCAGACCCTAATGTAGGCTCCCATCCACCATGGGAAGCTTCTTTGTACTTGGCACAGAATAATAACTTGCTCCCCTTCCTGTGAGTTCTGCATATCTCCTTCCCTCCCTAATGTTTACTGACCCTTTAAAACTGAGTCCTGGGGCGCCCGTGTGGCTCAGTCGGTTAAGCGTCCGACTTCGGCTCAGGTCATGATCTCACGGTTCGTGAGTTCGAGCCCCGTGTCAGGCTCTGTGCTGACAGCTCGGAGTCTGGAGCCTGTTTGGGATTCTGTGTCTCCTCCTCTCTCTCTGTCCCTCCCATGCTCATGCTCTGTCTCTGTCTCTCAATGATAAATAAACGTCAAAAAAAAAAAAATTTAACACTGAGTCCCAACACTGCCTCCTCCGGGAAGCCTCCTCTCCTCAGCCCCATCACACCCTGGTTACTCTTCTGTCCCTCCGGGTTTTTTGCCCCATCTTAGCTGCTGTGTGCGCTGTGTTGAACCACAGTTTTCCACATTCGTCAGAGCACTTACTATGGGCCAATTTGTATGCATTGCTTGACTCCCTCCTCAGGACCCTGTGCATATTATTATCAGCATCATCACCCCCATTTTGCAGGGGGAGCTGGGAGACTAAGGTATTTTCCCACGGTCACACGTCAAGGGGACAGACCCAGGCCCAGACGGTCTGACTCCAGGGCCTGGGCCCTAAGCCACTGTGCTGAATGTCTCCTATTGCCACTGTAGCCAACGGTCACAAATTAAGTGACTTAAGCAATACAGATTTATTATCTTAGAGTTCTGGAGCTCAGAGGTCCAAAGTGGGTCACCCCGGGCTATGTATTGGCAAGTCTATGGTCCTTTCTAGAGGCTCTGGGAGAGAGCCCACTTTCCGGCTTCTAGAGGCCGCCCTGCCTTCCTCAGCTCACGGCCCCCTTTCGCCTCCAAAGTGTGTGCAGCGGCCCTCCAGTCGTCAAGCTCTCACGTGTCTGGTTTTCGCTCTTCTCGCTCCCTCTTCCCCGTTTAAGGACCCTCGTGATCATGCGGGGCCCGCCCAGATAATCCCGGATAGTCTCCCCATCTCAAGGCGGGCTGAGAGCCGCCTAAGTTCCATCAGCAATCTTAATCCCCGCCTTACCATGGGTCAGAACATATTCACCGATTCCAGGGATCAGGACCTGGGTGCCTTTTTTGTGGGGAGGGCGGTACCCTGCATCCCAGAGCCAAGCCTCCCTGCTGCTTCTCCAGACAGGAATCACCTGCCTCTACCCCCCGGGGCTTCATCCCTGCCTCCCCCCTCAGACTCACCCTCGGGATTAAAACCCAGATGGCTGTGCCCACCTCAGGGCATCGACTTCAGGAGTTCTTGGGCAAGGGCTGAGAACTGGCGAAGCGATTCACACATCCAAGTTTTCTGGTCACTGAATCAAACAACCAGTTTTAAATTTAAGTTGGTTAAAATCAAATACAATTAAAAAATCAGGTCTGTGGTCACACGGACACTTCAAGTGCTCAGTAGGCACATGTGACCGACACAATATGTATCTTGTCCAGCATATAAAATCATCTGATTAAGTGGCTCAGGCAGGGACAAGCTAGTGTCCATGCCTTTGCTTGAAGGAAGGATCCAGGCAAGCCTCAAAGCAGGGGGGTGGGGGGGAGCTTTCCGAACCTTTCCGGCAAGCTCGGCAGGGATGATCTTGAAGGGACAGTCACCACCAGCTTCTTCCAGGTGCCGGCACTTAGGGTGGGGGCCTCCGGATTATCATCTCCCGTTCGTTTTTGAGAGAGATTGTAACGAGAGGTTTTAAAATATTTTTTTTAAGTTTTATTTATTTTTTGAGAGAGTGAGCAGGGGAGGGGCACAGAGAGGGAGAGAGAATGCCAAGCAGGCTCTGTGCCATCAGCGGGCAGCCCAACGCAGGGCTTGAACTCCCAAACTGTGAGATCGTGACCTGAGCCGAAACCAAGAATTGAACCCTTAACCAACTGAGTCACCCAGGCGCCCCCGTAACTAGAGGATTTATTTATTTATTTAAAAAAATTCTTTTAATGTTTATTTTTGAGAGAGAGAGAGAGACAAAGCGTGAGCGGGGGAGGGGCAGAGAGAGAGAGACACACACACAGAATCCGAAGCAGGCTCCAGGCTCCGAGCTGTCAGCACAGAGCCCGATGCGGGGCTCGAACCCACGAACCGTGAGATCATGACCTGAGCCGAAGTCGGACGTTTAACCGACTGAGCCGCCCAAGCACCCCCAGCAGGTCATCTATTTTTCTGGCTCTCGCCCACCTTGACCAGCTGACGGGAGCACCCACAGATGTGCTTTTCTCTGTCTCCCAGCCAAGCCTCAGCTCTCATTCAGGACTCTCAATGATATTGATTATATTTCAAGATGTTTTTATTCTTATTATCTATAATACAAAATAGTCACGCTTGAAAATTCTGCAGCCCAGAGAGGCGCTATAGCAGAATTATTAAGTGGAAGAAGTGTGGTGAACACTGCCAGACCAGTCTAAGAATGAGTACACTGGTGGAGTGAGCCACTCTTGTCTTAAGGGGAAAGTTACCGCCTTACAGGAAGCTTAGGAGTCAATAAAGACGATACTCAAAAATGTAAACACAGGATTTGCCTTTTATAATATGTCATCCCTGCCCCACCCCATCCTCCCAGGGATTGCCTCATAGATAGCAGTATTGCTGTGTACTGATGTTCAGGTTGTGCACTGCGTAAAGATACTACGTCTAAAGGGGCACCGTCCACATGGTAGTCATTTACTAAGTTATATGATGATACCTGTGTGGGCATGGGGAATCCAGAGTTCCATGCGAGTTCTAAAGCAGCAGAAGAGAGACTCTCTTTCATAAGCCCATTTTGTCGCACATGGCCACGTACATGTTCCCAGGAAAGTATGGACCTACACGTTCCCCAATGTACCTATGGGCACATGGCTATGCCCCAAGATTGCCTTTCAACCTCTGCTCTCAGAGACCTGATTCCTCCCCTTCGCTTGACTCAGAGCCTAATGTGTCATTTCACCTGGGGGTTGGGGAGAGGGTGGGACGTGGACTGTGCCCATGGCATGTGCACCTAGCATCTGGAAACGTGTAAGTGGGAGAGAGTGGGCCCACTAGTCCTCTGGCCAGGCTGTTTAGGTTGTTCAATAATACACTGTCTCTATCAGCTATGGCTGTGTAACAAATGGTTCCAAATTCAATGGCGGTCATTCATTAAAGCAACACTCGTTATTCGTGCTGTGTGTCTGCTGGCTGGCTGAGGGGCCGCTGATCTGGCCTAGGCTCTGCTGGGTGGCTCCATTTCGAGCTGTGGGTCTGGCTGAACTTGCCCCTCCTGCTGGTCGGGCTCTGATCTGTGCCATATGTGTTCATTCTGGGACTCGGGCTGCAGCCATCCAGGGACAACTCCTCCCGTGGTGATGGGAGGTGCAAGAGGGCCATTGCCACCACACGGGCACATTTCATGCCTTGGCTTGTCTCGTGTCTGCTCACGTTTCATTGGCCAGGGGACGTCATGTGCCCAAAGCCCAAGTCAATGGACAGGTGGGGTTGGGGGTGGGGTGGGGACGAGGGCCACAAGTAGGGGGAGGGATAATGAATTGAGAAGAATAATTCAATCTGTCCAATATGAACTTAAATGACATAGGGACAACACTAGTTTTGCACATTAGTACCAAAAATAACTGAGTTCCTACCAAAATCCTTCTCCCGCAGCCCAGGGATCAAACCATGGAAATGCCAAATGTCTGTGGCCTTCCCCTTCTTTACCTCCGCCTGTGCCCTTGTTGAAATCAGGAGCGGTTATGACCGGGTGTGACCAGGCACCTTTGAGCATCTAGCATTTGTCTGTCCTCATTCCACCCTGAACTAGAGACTGATGTCGGCACTTTTTCTTTTTTTTAATATTTATTTTTGAGAGAGAGAGAAAGAGAGCAGGGCTCTGAGCTGTCAGCACAAAGCCCAGTGTGGGGCTCGAACTCACGAACCGTGAGATCATGACCTGAGCCGAAGTCGGACGCCTAACCAACTGAGCCACCCAGGCGCCCCATCAGCATTTTTTCAACTGGCTCTAAAACAACCCAATTCCTAAAGCATTGGGTGGTCAGTTTGATTCCCTGAATGTTCGGAGAGGATCTACAAGGGTCACATCACACGCCAGACAGCCATTCCTCCCGCGATGGCCGTGTCTGAGGATCTACTCGTGGCCTCTGTCCCGCCTTTGTCTTCTCCCCGGCTTCTTAGCGGCCCCTGGGTTTTCCACTTGGCCAAGGGAAGTTTGGCATTTCCCTGACGGTGGGTACCTGTTGTTCCTTGGGGACCCCGTGGGGGTCTATCTCAATCCATCTTGCTATAACACATCACTATCCATCGCTAACTATGAGTCAGAAGGAATCTCCAAAAGAGAGCAGCTGGTAAGACGCAGAGCTGGCTGAGTCCAGGCTGGTGGTATTGCCTCCTCAACCACATGTGGCGTCTGGCCAGTGGGGAGAAAGAAAGAGAAGGAAAAGTCACAATTAAGAAAAAAAAAAAAAGGCACACCAACGGCTTATTGCATAGCGGTTGAGAACATGGCCTAGGAGGCCAGGTTCCTGGGGTCCAAGCCAGGTAACGTTGGACAAGTTAATTTCTGTGCGCCTCTGTCTTCTCATCTGTAAAATGGGAGACTGCCAATAATAGGCGTCTGTGGGGATTACATGAATTAATCCACGTAAAACGGTGGTTCTTAACGGGGGGCAGTTTTGTCCCCCAGGAGGCATCTGGCAATGTCTGGAGACACAACCTGGTCACAACCGGGAGGGGTGCTTTTGGCATCTGGTGGATGGAGGGCAGGGAGGCTGCTGGCACCCCGCGGTGCACCGGGCGGCCCCCGGGACACAGTTATCTGACCTGAAAGTCCAGGGCGCAGGCTGGGGACCCTAGCTGCCGCGTTAGCACGTGGCACGTGTCCAGTGACTCCGGGGCCTGTGTTGGGCTTCCTTTTGTCACTGTGGCCACACAGCCTGTGCTTGTGACCAGAGCTTCTCCTTAACTTCCTGTAGCCTCTGATGTTCATAATGAGGAGAGTGGCCATGCTAGAAATAAAAATGATAATTATTGCAACGGTTCCTATTTCCTGTGCACATACGATAGGCCAGCTACTCTGCCTGGCTTAGTATTCACAGGGCTTGTGATACTCACCGTGACAGCAGCTCTGATTAGTTCCACTCCGCAGGGGAACCGAGGCTCAGGGAAGTGACCCGTCTCAGCTGGGACGCAACAGCACGGTTTGGGAAACTGAGGCCCAGAGAGAAAGGGACCCATCCGCGGTCACACAGAGAGTGAGTAGGGGGCAGGGACTGGAGCTGAGGACTTCCAGGACGCTGCCTCCTCCCACAGGTCACCCGGAGGGACAAGCAACTGACGTGTGAGAGGGAGGCTTTGTTTTCTGTTTGTGTGTTTGTTTTATATTGTTTTTTTTTTAATTTTATTATTACTTTTTTAATATAATTGATTGTCAAATTGGCTAACATACAGTGTATGCAGTGTGCTCTTGGTTTTGGGGGTAGATTCTCATGGTTCCTCGCTTACACACAACACCCAGTGCCCATCCCAACAAGTGCCTTCCTCAATGCCCATCACCCACTTTCCCCTCTCCCCCATTCCCCCACCAACCTTCAGTTCGTTCTCTGTATTTAAAGGTCACTTATGGTTTGGCTCCCTCTCTGTTTAAAACTATTTTTTTCCCCTTCCCTTCCCCCACGGTCTTCTGTTAAGTTTCTCAAGTTCCACACGTGAGTGAAACCGTAGGATGTCTGTCCTTCCCTGACTGACTTGTTTCACTCAGCATAATACCTTCCAGTTCCATCCGCGTTGCTGCAAATGGCGGGATTTCCACTGTTGTTTAACCTAGTGATGGACATCTTAGCATCAGCAATCAGACAGCAAAATGAAATAAAAGGCATCAAAATTGGCAAAGAAGAAATCAAACATTCACTTTCCACAGACAACACGATACTCTACGTGGAAAACCTGGAAGACTCCGCCAAAAGTCTGCTAGAACTGATAGATGAATTTAGCAAAGTCGCAGGGTACAAAATCAATGTACAGAAATCGGTTGCATTTTTAGACACCAATAACGAAGCAACAGAAAGAGAAATGAAGCGGGGCGCCTGGGTGGCGCAGTCGGTTAAGCGTCCGACTTCAGCCAGGTCACGATCTCGAGGTCCGTGAGTTCGAGCCCCGCGTCAGGCTCTGGGCTGATGGCTCGGAGCCTGGAGCCTGTTTCCGATTCTGTGTCTCCCTCTCTCTCTGCCCCTCCCCCGTTCATGCTCTGTCTCTCTCTGTCCCAAAAATAAATAAAAAACGTTGAAAAAAAAAATAAGAAAGAGAAATGAAGAAACCGATCCCATTCACAATTGCACCAAGAACCATAAAATATCCAGGAATAAACCTAACCGAAAATGTGAAAGATCTATATGCTGAAAACTATAGAAAGCTTATGAAGGAAATTGAAGAAGACACAAAGAAATGGAAAAACATTCCCTGCTCATGGATTGGAAGAATAAATATTGTTAAAATGTCAATACTACCCAAAGCAATCTACACATTCATCGCAATCCCAATCCAAATGGCACCAGCATTCTTCTCGAAGCTAGAACAAGCAATCCTAAAATTTGTATAGAACCACAGAAGGCCCCAAATAGTCAACGTAATATTGAAAAAGAAAACCAAAGCGGGAGGCATCACAATCCCAGACTTTAGCCTCTACTACAAAGCTGTAATCATCAAGACGGTATGGTAGTGACACGAGAACAGGCACATAGACCGATGGAATAGAACAGAGACCCCAGAATTGGACCCACAGATGTATGGCCAACTAATCTTTGACCAAGCAGGAAAGACTATCCAATGGAAAAAAGACAGTCTCTTTGGCAAATGGGAGAACTAGACACGTAGACAGAATGAAACTAGACCACTTTCTTACACCATACACAAAAATAAACTCAAAATGGGTTTGTCTTTAATGTTTATGTTTTTTGAAAGAGAGAGAGAAAGCGTGTGCAGGGGAGGGGCAGAGAGAGAGGGAGACACAGAATCGGAAGCAGGCTCCAGGCTCTGAACTGTCGGCACAGAGCCCGCCACGGGACTCAAACTCGTGAACCACGAGATCATGACCTGAGCTGAAGTTGGATGCTCAACCGGCTGAGCCACCCAGGTGCCCTGAAGGGGCGGCTTTGCATTCGGGAGAGCTCTGAGCAGCTGTGAGCACTGACCCACCCGATGGCGTGTTTTGTCCACAGGCTGGGCTTGCAAGCCTCTGGCCCCTGGCTGCAGGACAGGAGCTAGAAGCTGCTTATCGGCTGGGCAGCAGCAGGTAAGTCACTTGTCCTCTCTGAATGTCAGGTGGGAAGCGCCCAGAAGCAACTTCTATTTATCGAACTGACGATTACTGAGGACTTCCTGCTCCAGCCGCATAGGTACATCAGCTTTCCAGTAACTAGTGATAGCAGGAGCTCAACAAACTTCTGCTGACTGAATGGAGTAGCTCTTAAACCACACGAGGTGGTCTCCATATGAAGATGAGGAAGCTGGGGCTCACAGGTTCACAGGCTCCCCAAGGTCACTCTACTAAAAATGACAGATCCAGGGGCGCCTGGGTGGCTTAGTCGGTTGAACGTCCAACTTCAGCTCAGGTCACGATCTCCTGGTTCATGGGTTCGAGCCCCACGTCGGGCTCTGTGCCAACAGCTCGGAGCCTGGAGCCTGCTTCCGATTCTGTGTCTCCCTCTCTCCCTGCCCCTCCCCCGCTCACACTCTGTCTCTCTCTCAAAAAAAAAAAAAATAAAATAAGCATTAAAAAGTTTTTAAAAAAATGACGGATCTAGGAGTCAGAATCAGACCCGTCTGACACTTGAGCCAAAGTTCTTAACTTCTAAACTTACAGAAATGGTTAGCTATTGCTTAGTGGTTGTATAGCCAATGCTCGGGAAATGCCTTAAAAACAAAATTACAACGAGAGACAATCAATTGTGCTTTTCCGCCTGCGCTATACATCAGTGAGATGCTGACAACGAAACCAAGAAAGCCGTCTGTATTTGTGAAGCTCGGAACGAATTTTGTGGATGCGCTGGGCGTCCATTGTCCTGCGGAAGACTGGTTGCCACGCTGCGCGCCGTCGTCTCGGGACAAGGACACCTTTAGAACTGTCGGGATTTTGTTTCGTGTCTCTTCCATCCTGTGCCCCTGCCTGACCTCCCTAGAAAGTCCACCCAAAGGAATGATGCCTCTCCCTCGCTGCTAAGCTGTCAGGGCGGGGACGCAGTTGACTCCTGTTTGGGTTTAGCCACAGCAGTTTCCAGATTGTCACGAAAACACACAGATGCTGGTAATTTTCAAGCGAATCGCAAAACAGCTACAGAAACCAAACTGTGTGCCAGCATGGGGGACCAAACAGATTCGCGGGAGGTGCGCTGACTAGCAGCTTTCTCAAAAAGCATAAATAGAGCGGAACAGCCAATTTTATAATTAACTGGGAATCGGTCTCCAGTTAAGCTGCTGCTCAGTGAAGATGGCCAAGCCGTTCCCCGGGGAGAGCTGGTGCCCTGCCTCTTCCTTTGGGCCCTGGAGGACTTGAGCTGCCTCTGCTTTAGCACCTTTGAGTATATTTTGGGATGCCAATGTGTATCGCTTGGAGTCGCGCTCAGTGTGGGGGCAGGACACTTGGGAGAAAGGCACAAGCCAGGGCCTGTGGGTTAGGACGGGCCATGGGCCAAACGAACACAGAGGCCCTTGTTCAAACGTTATTAAGAATTTCAGGATGATTAAACCAAGCAGGAGGCCCTTCTAAGCATCGGTGACGCTAAGTTGGGGGGACGTTGATGGGTGGGATCTCAAGTTGTGGGTGAGGCACCGCCTCAGGGGCTCCAGGGCAGCGGACCCCACAAGAGGGAGGCCAGGGAGGCAGAAGGAACAAAATCAGCACCCTATTCTGGGCTGTAGTAACAACAAACAAATCCAGTAGAACGATCCCTTTCGGAAGGCAATTCGGCAAGAAGTGTCACAATTTGGCAAACCTTTTGATTCGGCAAACCCACTTCTAGCACTCTGTTTTATTGTTTCCTCCGCTCAAGGGAACACGATAATAAATATGATGCTTTCGTCGTGTTACTTGTGATACTGACAGGTGGAAAGAACCCAAGCCTCTGTCAAAGGGGACGGATTAAAAACCATGCTACCTCCCCAGTGAGGATCTTTCAAGTGAAATGTGCTGTGTAAGTGACCCTCTTGTGACTCAAGCTGCTCTGTGGCAACAGACCCAGTTTAAAATTTTTCTATTTATTGGGGCGCCTGGGTGGCTCAGTCGGTTGAGCATCCGGCTTCGGCTCAGGTCACAATCTCACGGTTTGTGAGTTCGAGCCCCACGTCGGGCTCTGTGCTGACAACTCAGAGCCTGGAACCTGTTTCAGATTCTGTGCCTCCCTCTCTCTCTGCTCCTACCCTGCTCATGCTCTTTCTCTCTCTCTCAAAAATAAATAAACATTAAAATTTTTTTTTAATTTTCTATTTATTGCTGAGTGTGGGATCCCCTTTGTTCTAAGCCTGGATCCCCACTGTGTGCCCGCCAGTTCCTTGAGGCCACTCACTTTGCCTCCATGTCAAGAGCGGATGCTCCTATCCCAGAACTCCCAGCAAGAGTCCTGCGTGTTACCTTCCTTGAATCAATTTCTGTGGCTGGATGAATGCACACCATCTTCTTTTCTTTTCTGGTTGGTTGGTTGTTTGTTTTCTGGAGAGCTTGTCCATGGATGGCTTTTGGATGCAGGTAGAGTGAATCCAACAGAAGGTTGGGCTGCAGGAAGAGGATGGCAGCGGGGGCATAGACCTGCTCCCACAGGGTGAGGAGCCTGCTGGCTGCCAGAGGGGCCCTCCGACAAGGGGAGATGTGGCAGGGGCCAGTCAGGAACCGGAAAAGGAAGGGGCCCTCCCTCACATCTGGACTGGTGCAGTATCTTCTTCACCGATTTCCCTGCCCCACCCTTGATCCCAGCTGTCCTGTCTCCATCTCTTCCACCCAATGGTCAAAATGGTCTTTTTATAATGTAAATTAGATTATGCCCTCTTTAGATTAAGTCAGTTAGCAAATATTGATGAGTGCCTATTACATGCCAGGTACTGTTTTAGGCACTGGGGATACAACAGTGAACACAAAGGAAAGTCTGTCCCCTGGTGGAGCTAACATTCGAATGCAATTCTAAGTACTCTGCTCAAAATTTGGATGTCTCCCCATCTCTCTCAGAGTGACAGACAACCACGGGGCCCTGTTATCTCTTACTACATAAGCACCCCAAATTTAGCAGTGTAGAGCAGCAGTCACTGTCATGATGGTGATGATGGTGATGATGGTGATGGTGATGATGGTGATGGTGATGATGATGGTGATGGTGATGATGGTGATGGTGATGATGATGATGGTGATGATGGTGATGATGGTGATGATGATGATGATGGTGATGGTGATGATGGTGATGGTGATGATGATGATGGTGATGATGATGATGGTGATGGTGATGATGATGATGATGGTGATGATGATGATGGTGATGATGGTGATGGTGGTAATGATGGTGATGATGATGATGGTGATGATGATGGTGATGGTGATGATGATGATGGTGATGGTGATGGTAATGATGGTGATGGTGATGATGGTGATGAAGATGATGATGATGATGGTGATGGTGGTGGTGATGGTGATGATGGTGATGAAGATGATGATGATGGTGATGGTGATGATGGTGATGAAGATGATGATGATGATGGTGATGGTGATGATGGTGATGAAGATGATGATGATGATGGTGATGATGGTGATGAGGTTGATGGTGATGATGATGATGGTGATGATGGTGATGATGATGATGATGGTGATGATGATGATGATGATGGTGATGATGATGATGGTGATGATGATGATGGTGATGATGGTGATGATGATGATGATGTCTAACTGCTCTGGAGGTTAACAGGGCTCAGCGAGGCAGTTATACCTACAACAGAAGCTCCACAAAGCCACAGACATTGTCCGTCATTTTCACCGCTGCATCCTCAGTGCCAAGCACATTCTCATACTCTGTCCTTATTGGTTCAGTGGATGAGGTCATTGAAAGAGCATCCACATGGAAACCTCCTTGGTTTGGCACATATTTCAGCCCCCGGTTTCCAAAACATGTGGCTGTATGGGACACACTGATCCCCCCTTGGGGAGAGGCCTGAGGGTCTGCCGTGGCATCTCAAGCGCAGAGCACACACGGGGGCTGGAAGAAGTGGGAGATGCCCCCACTGCAGGAAACCAACCTGCCACCATGACCTGGCCAGCAATCTCATTTCAAACAAAACAGAAAGACTGGGGCCAGGGTGGATAAAGGAGAAATCTGTGTGAACAACTAAATAAAAACAAGAGCTATTTTAGACCCGCAAGGCAGCAGGAGCTTCTGGGCGGCCCGGGCCAAGAATGTGAATATAGTCACCGTTTCTCTTTAACTTCTGCTTCTGGTGAGTGGTGGTGGATGCTCCTTCTAATGGGTGGGATATCGACTTTTTTGATGTTTTGTTGTTGTTTTGGCTTTTTTTGAAATAGGCTCCATACTCGCAGGGGAGCCCAATGCGGGGCTTGAACTCAGGACTACAAGATCAAGACCCAAGAGTCGGACACTTAACCGACTGAGCCACCCAGGCGCCCCGGGTATTGACTTTTTTAAAGAATAGATTTGACTGAGGGGCGCCTGGGTGGCTCAGTCGGTGAAGCGTCCGACTTCAGCTCAGGTCATGATCTCGCGGTCCGTGAGTTCGAGCCCCGCGTCAGGCTCTGGGTTGATGGCTCAGAGCCCGGAGCCTGCTTCCGGTTCTGTGTCTCCCTCTCTCTCTGCCCCTCCCCCGTTCATGCTCTGTCTCTCTCTGTCTCAAAAATAAATAAACGTTAAAAAAAAATAAAAAAAAAAAAGCAATCTTGGGTTTTGTGAGCCACCAGGGCCTGGTTGACTAACTTGGTTAACGCTGGGCACAACCCTGCACACACCCATAGGTCTGCTCACACACGTGTGTGCCACTTCTTCCTTGAGCTCTTGGCTGTGCGCCACAATGAGGAAGGAACGCACCAGGCCGACGTTTCCTTATTTCCCGGCTGTGATCTGAAGGCCCTACTGCCTTAGAGTAACCTGGGGAGGCTGTCCCAAGGGCAGATGTTCCAACTCCTGGGTGGAATCTCTGGAGGTGGGACGCAGGAACCTGCGGTCTCAACATGTCCCCACGATTCGGATGGCTGGTTTTGCTGTTGGGACCACAGTGAAGCCTGGTGGGGCGATCTATTCCATCATAAATAAGATCTTGCCTAGAGAGGGACTTTCCAAGGGGACACCGACGGCTCGCCCACGCTCGACACGGCTGGGCCCACGTGATTCTGCGGGGGTCTCCGCCAGATCTGGGAGGAGTGAATTCATTGCTGCATTCCAGAACCAGAAGATACCAGGGGCCACCTCAGCCTGCTCTGTTCCCCAGGGGTTGCAGTGGTACAGGCTTAAATCTAGACGGTGGTTCATCCCATTGGTGTCCCCCGTATTCTCAGGTGTCTTGCTAGATTTCCCCCATTGAAAAGCGTGGCTGGTGTTAGGGGGTCTCATGGTCAGATATGTGGATGTCCCTTGTGTCCACGTGGGTAAGTGATTTTATATGAGGCTTCGGTTACTGCCCGTGGTTGAGCGTGTAGCTGGGTGCGTTCATCTCGGTGTTCACTGTCGGCCGAAGGAGAAGTCGGATCACCGTGGCTGCAGGATACGGGCCTGCCAGGCCTCCTTGGAGGCCAGGGCTTGGACGGTGACCACCAGGGGCTCCTGTCCACCCTGACGCAGACCCAGAGGGCTGCTGTGCGCCAGCTGGACGTCTACACCCGCTCAACCCAAAGACGGCACGAAGCACCTGCCGGAGGTGTCAGGGACATCTTTGGGGGCTTCAGTTCAACGGTGAGTGAGTAGCATAAGAGTTACTGCAGGACGTGTCTGCCCGGGGCCTCTGCGAGGCCACCACATCCTAAGTGCGACAGTGATTCTGTTGCAGGGCTGTGTTGGGGTGTGTGTGTGTGTGTGTGTGTGTACAGTGGGAATGCTTGCCTGTGCACCTGCAGGCCACTATGTTCCCACTTTCCATGCAGGTCTTTAGCGGCTATGGGATCTTGGGCAAGATTTCGGCACCTCAGCTGCTGCACCTGTGAAGGGGTTGGGACTGGCTCCTAAGTCCCGGGGCCGTGTGTCATCGGCTGCCCGCGGGGCTAACTGGGAGCCATCTGTAACTCGCAGAGGAAGTGTTTTCAGAGGATGGGGACTCGGTTAGGAAACAGACCCAGCTCAGTTCCGGGGCTTCTAAGTCTCCTCCGGGTAAGTGGCCCGCGTTCTCCAGGCGTGAGCATTCTCCAGCTACGCCACGGGCTGCTCTGTGAAGAGAAGGTTCACACCCCTGAGCATTTCACTCTTCCGGCAGGTGCTTGGGTAAAGGCCTGAATCCGCAGCCTAAGAGCTTGCTTCCTGGAGTCATGACCTCAACCCCCGATCTTAGACAGTTGCTGCTGGGTTTAGTGAGCCCGTGCCCTTGCACGGGAGATCGCTTCCTAGAGCTCTGGGCTGGGAATCGATGGGGAGGTGGCCGGTCCTGACTGCCTCTCTGTTCTGTTTCCAGCCGCAGAATCTGGGCGGAGGCAGGCAGGGAGGGGAGGAGGGAGGAAGCCTTCCACGTGGACGCTGCCTGCTCGGGACAGGCTGTTTGGCTCCTGCAGAGGCCCCGCCACCCCCCACCCCTCCCCGGAGGCACCTGCTCAAAGTGTTCCCTGCCGGTGAGCACACTGCCCAGAGGGCTGGTGGCGGGCCCCATCCTTGGGCACCAGCACACCCCGCCTCGCCCTCCTCACCCCTCCGTGCTGCCGGGCACCCAGCGCTCCGTTGTTGATTCCTCAGCTACCTACCCAGTAACTGCCCGCGTCGGGAACCGGGGAGCAGGGAGCTACGGGCACGTATGTTCTTTTTCGTGTCCACTTACGTTCTTTGTCTTTATGCTTAGAAAATCCTCCTTCGTCCAGCAAACTGGTCACTGTCCACCTACCTGCACGTGTTTTTCTGGTTCTTTTTTGAATGAGTTTCGGTGTCTGGTGTGAAAGAAAGAGACCCAACTTCTGCTTTCCTTTGTTTTATTTCCAAAAGGCTCAACTGCCTCAGCACATTTCCGTCCAAATGAGAATGTAATCGTTTATATTTAGGTTTTTAAGACCGAAATAAAGTGCATGGTAAGGTGCGCCCATATTTACCATGCACAGCTTGATGTGTGCACTGGGTAACTCCCGCCAGATCCATATCTACCCCTGAAGGCTCCCCCGTGCCTCCCCACTCGATCCCTGTCCCCCCCCCCCCCCCGCAGGGAAGCCACTATTCTGACCCCTCTCATCATGTGGAGGTTTCCCAGGTCCTGCTGTTACTAAAAGGAAAAGGTTCTCCACGGACCATACCTTGATGTGGTTGGATCGGTAACCCCGGGTAGCCGGCCCTGGGCCTTGTTCCAGAAGCTTCCCATGCACTGGCTCGTTTCCTTACCTCACCCTGGAAGGTGGGTGCTGTCACCACACCCCAACTTCACCGGCAGGAAAGGGGCCGGGAAGCCCAGAGCGAGATGACAGAGCTGACGGATCCTGAGGTCCGAATGGACCCCCCAGCCCCCAGCCTTCCCCGGACGCCCGTTACTCCCCACTGTGTAGGAAGTACGCTCCCTCCCACAGGAACCCCTACTCCACCGTGAAAGCACTTTCATTCACCCAAATAGAAGGTTTCCTTTTCATTTTGAGATACTTTTAGACTCACAACAAGTTGCAAAATTAGTACAGAGTTCCCGTGGACTCTTTACCCAGTTTCTCCCTGGGGAAAGTATCTTGCGTAAGCACAGTGCCTCAGGCAAAAGTTTAAAGTAATGCCTTTCAACTTCTGAAGCCTCAGGGACAATTAATGCTCAACATTATCTTACCTTCTAGACTTGATCATTGGATTGCCCCCATTAAACTGGGAACGATAATGTTCAATGATCTAAAGATACCACTCGTTGACTTTTATGATGGACGAGGCTTTATGCCGAGTACTTCGCATGCACGATTTCACTTCATTCTCCTATGCTGGCAGTAATTCCCTGAATCAGTAAAAAATAGTAATCGTTAACAATTGTTGACCACTCACTGTGTGTTAGGTACTGCGTTGTATATGCTGTATCTAATTTAATCTCCCCAAGTTCTGTGAAGCAGATACTGTCATTAGCCCCACTTTACAAGTGAGACCCGCGACACACAGAGAGGTAAAATGGTTTACCCAAACTCACAGGGACCGTCAGACTTTGAGCCGAGAAGGTGTGATTCCACAGCCTAGGCTGCAAGCCCTAAGCTGTAGGACAGCCATAACATTATTACGTACCACCTCAGCATGCTTCCTGTCGCTTCTTAGAGCCCTCGACTGGGCCACTGGGGAATCACCTGGTGGAGTCATCCAGGCCAGGCGAAACAAAACAAACCCCTCAGTCCCTCTCCCTCCCGTTTTTCATCTCTGGCGGCAGGAAGGCCCTGGGGCTGCCTGCAGAACCCCACTGCGGCCTCTAGATGGCGGGGCCGAGCACAATTTATTTTCCAATTACTATTCCATCATTACTCAGAGTAATCCCAGGAGGAGCGTTGTAGCTGTGGGTGGCACTGCTAAGGGTAAAGACAGATGGGGCGAGGGAGAGCAACAAAGGACCAGAATAGAAGCAATGATAAGAGGTCCGTGGGGTGTTCCCTCCCCTTCAGCCCTTCCTGTTGGAATACAAGTCATGAAAACAGCTTCCATTTATTGGGGCCTCGCTTAGGTTGGACCCTAAGCACTTTATACCCCTTAGGCCATTTTACAAAACCCTATGAGTCGGGCACTATGTCACGATCGGAGATGGGGATTTAGAGGCTCAGAATGTGATCCAGTCAGCGATAGAGTTTGAACTTGAACCTGGGATGGAATCCTGAGCCCCTGCTCTCTCCTCCTCATAACCTCTTGTTGGGGGGGTGGGAAAGCCTCAACACGAGTCAAGGCACCTGACCTGAGCCATTGTCTTCACTCCCCTCCCTAGGAGTTTAGGATCCCCAAAGGCAGATTTGGGGATAGGAGACTTGTCTCTACAGGACATGTGGGAGATCTCTGCTCTGGCCTCTAACCCCACCACTGCTCCTGGCGCCCTCCTTGGCTTGGTCCTGAAGAGGAGTAAGACCGGGAAGCAGGAGGCACAGGTCTGTGGTCCTGGTGCTTCAGAAACTCTCATCGAGGGAGCTGTGTGGAGAATCTTCCACGAACACATACTTAGCTGCCGTATTTCTTTCTGTTATTTATATACATATACGTGTATTTTTGCACATGAAAACAATCCCTACTCATTGTAGGAAATTTGGGAAGTAGAGCAAAACACAATAAGGAAAAATATAATTCAGATATAAGAGTTTTTAACTTTCAGTGCATCATCTTCCTCTGTGTGTGTGTGTATCTTTTTTTCACTAAATATAGAATTATGGACATTTCCCAGTGCATCATTCAATTATTGCCACAATAATGCATCATCACAAACAACCCAAACTCACGACTTAAAACAATTAGTTACTTTCGTTTGCATGTTTTTGGGTGAACTGGGGGTTGGCTGGCTAATCTTGGCTGGCCTTGACTCAAGCTATTGGGGTCTGGGTCTGCTTCTAATGTCTCTCATCCTTCTGGGCCCAGCAGGCCATCTGAGGCCTGTCCTTATGGCGTCAGTGGCAGAAGCAAAGGAGAGCGAACCCTGTCGCACAAAGCATTTTAAATCTCTGCCTGCATCATGGGGATCATTGGTCCGTTGGTCCAAGCTATCACCTGGTTGACTAGCGAAGGAATGGCGAAGTATCTTCTGTTTCTTTAATGGGAAGAGTTCCAAATTCATATGGCAAAGGGTGTGGATACAAGGAGGCGTAACGAACTGGGAACAATGTTATTATCTATCACAACTATCAATAACATTCTTTGAAAACATGGTGTTTACTCAGGGTAGTTATTTTCTTCCTTAGGGATATATTCTAACTTATTTAACCATTTCCTTATTACTGGACACTTATTATTTCCTTGTTTCTCTTATCAAAAACCACGATCTCAATTCTTCTACATGAAACTTGGAATGTGTCTTAGATTATCTGGAACTTACCTACTAAGTTCTTGGTGTTAGTTACCCTTCAGTGGTCCGTTGGTTCAGAGAGTGTTCATTTCACTGCATCATTGTCAACACGATACATTGTGATTTTTTGTTTGTTTCTTTAAAGACAAGAAGATGGCGGGTAAGACAGACCAGGGGTAGGGGGTTTGCAGAGGGGTAGACAGTTGAAGAGAGAAGGAGGGTCGAGTAGATTTGGAAGGAAGAGCTTGCCCCGGAAGACTGCAAGACAGAATGAAGAAGACCTGGGAATAGGTCTTGGGAACTTGGCCCCTGCCTGCAGGGCTAGACCCTCCACCCCAGACCACTGGTACACACCTTACCCAACGCTCCCTGGGGCAGCAGCACGTTTTCCTTTCAACGCCTCTTTATCAGCTCAGATTTTTTTGATCTGTGATGCAGCTAATGTTTTCATCACTGCCGAGACCAAGGGTTCTGCTCGAGAGATGTGAGGTTTGAGCTCAACCATTCTCCAGAGAGCTCGGTCCTCACGCAGGGAAAGAAGTCTGGCTCCAGTCGCCCAGATCTTGCAGGTTGGAGCCCAAACGTCATTCCAGGATGTGAAATGCCCCTTCGGCTCTTGACGTCCCACAGAAACACGCCGAGGCGTGCCCCTCGACTCCCTGCTGGAAGCTGACTGCAAAGCCCTCCCCAGCACCCCGGGCCCGCTGATCCTTCAGGCCGTAAGTTGTCCCCAACTTAGGCTTGTTTAGCGCATGAGAGGCTGCATCTGGGGCCACTGTTGGGAGATGTCTAGTCTGGGGGGTTGGTAAGAGCGGGGACCTTAGAATAGGGAATCCTGGTTTCAAATTCTGGCTCTGACACTTGCTAGCTCGGAGACTGGGGGTGAATTTTTGGACCTCTGTCAGTATCTGTGAAGTGAGTTTATCGTAACAGTATCCCCTTTTTGTTAAGGGCTAAATGAGAAAAAGGGATATAAAGCCCTCAGAGCACCAGTGGGCCCTGGAAGCAGCCAAGAAGGCCATTGTCCTACTCCTAGCTCTCTCTCCTTCCCGGTTTTCGCGGGAGACAAAGACACCCCTTTGAATCCCACTTTGCAAGGTGCTGGTTGAAACGTTGGCTTCCTTCTCTCATAGCTGCTGTCCTGTTCTGGAAAAGAGAGGACTGGGGCACCTGCATGGCTCAGTTGGTTAAGCGTCCGACTCCTGGTTTAGGCTCAGGTCATGATCTCACGGTTCCGTTCATGGGTTCGAACCCCGTGTCGGGCTCTGCCCCGTGTCGGGCTCTGTGCTGACAATGTGGAGCCTGCTTGGGGTCCTCTTTCTTCCTCTCCCCGCCCCCCCCCCCCAAATAAATAAATAAACTTTAAGAAGAAAACAGAGAGAGGGCTGGACACGAAGGCATTCTCAGGGTCAAGGTAATGGTCTGGCTTCCCCCACGTCATCCAGGCTGCATCTCTCCCCTTGAGCCAGGAGAGAATCCAGTTCCCAGCTTGTTAGCGTTCTGTGTTTGGGTGAGGGCATTCTAGAAGGGTGAAAGCAAGGAGACGGCGCAGCATGGCAGGCTGGGGAGGCTGCGGGCCCTGGAGGCAGCCTGCCGACGGGTATTGAGCGAAACCCTGTGCCATGTGATTTACCCAATTAGACCGTTTAATCCGCGAAGACTGTTATGGCCACGTTCTAGACTGTACTAAACGTTAAAGTGGCCGCGTTTTTTGCTTCAGCCGGTTGTCATGTAAAATGCTATGAATGAGGTGTGTGTTAAAAGAGAAACTTTCGGAAGGGATCTATGCCTCAAGTTTTTGTACATTTAAAGGCTTAGCTTTATTTTTCTGTAAAGTGCGGCATATTCCCACATTTGTGCATAGTCCTACTGATCAGACGTTTAAAACTATTTCCGATACTTCATTAAAATAATTATTACAGGGGCGCCTGGGTGGCTCTGTCGATTAGGTGGCCGACTTCCGCTCAGGTCATGATCTCGCGGTCCGTGAGTTCTAGCCCCGCGTCGGGCTCTGGGCTGATGGCTCAGAGCCTGGAGCCTGCTTCATATTCTGTGTCTCCCTCTCTCTGACCCTCCCCTGTTCATGCTCTGTCTCTCCCTGTCTCAAAAATAAATAAACGTTAAAAAAAAATTTTTTTTTAATAATTATTACAGGAAAATAAAAGAATGACTCAGCCCTCAGAGGTGGGTGCTATTACTTTGCAGATGAGGAAACTGAGGCCCAGAGGAGGGGTAGAGCAAGTGTTACTGGAGCCTTGGGCCAACTGCTCATTGGTGCCCCTCCTTCCTCCTGGGGAGGGGGCAAAGGCTGGAGAGAGATTTCCACACTGGCTTTAAAAAAATTTTTTTTAAAGTTTATTTATTTATTTTGACAGAGACAGAGACAGGGTGAGTAGGGGAGGGGCAGAGAGAGAGGGAGAGAGAGAAAATCCCAAGCAGCCTCCGCACTGCCGGAGCAGAGCCCCGTGCGGGGCTGGAACTCATGAAACCACGAGGCCAAGCTGAAACCGAGAGAGTCGGACGCTTAACCGACTGAGCCCCCCCAGGTGCCCCTGTACGCTGGCCTTTTCAGCGGGGACAAGTGTCCCCGCAACAACGCGTCCAAGTTGCTCAAGAGGTTCCTCCGGGAGCTGCCAGCGCCTCTGGTCCCTGCCGAGCACCTCCCGGCTTCCGCCGCGCTGCCCCGTGAGGATGCCCCAGCCCTTTGCCTTTGAGGAGAAGAGCATTTGATGTCAGTGGCCTTGGTTGGACAGGGGGCATGGTGGGAGGACAACCTGGTCCCTGTGATCTGACGCCGATGGGGGAGGAGCTGTGTGTGTGAGGGTACACGTGCGTGTGTGTGCATGTGTCTGGTGAGTGCCGTGTGCGTGCGTGTGTGTGTGTAGTGTTTGCAGGTGTGCATGTGTGCATTTGCAGGAGTGTGCATGTGCGTGTGTCCACGTGCAGGTTGCCTGTGTGTATGCTGCATGCACATGTGCATGAGTGTGTGCACATGTGCCTACACGTGCAGGTGTGCATGTGTGTATGGCGTGTGTCGGGTGCGTGTATGTGTATTCATGACTATATTGTGTGTGTGCATGTGTGTGTGTGACGAAACACACACCTCCAGCCTCTGTCTGTGAAACCACTGTCCACTAAGCCTGAAGGTGGGCTCTAACTCTGGGTCCCCTGCTCCCTGGCTCCCTCTAGGGGCTAAATGCCCCTCCACACACACACACACACACACACACACACACACACGCACACAGTACCAAATCAGGGCTGCAGCCCCAAGTTCAACAAATAGGTATTACCCTGTGTGCGGTGCTGGGACGGGGAAGAGGCCACGGTGACCCTCGCGGGCTCTGTCTCCTGCTAAGCCGTGATTCTTTCCGGCCAGGTCTCCTCTTTCTTGGTCTCTCAGGTGCGAGAACTGAATAACAGCAGTGGCCGCGCCCCCAGCTCTGCGACGGGGGCCTCGAGACCTGGCCGCGAAGATTACACGCAGAGAGGGACCAGGTGAGTGTCCCCCACGCCACGGGGACAAGCGCCGCTCACAACCTGGCTGCCGGGACCGGCGCTGCTGTTTCGGCCACCAGGGGGCGCGCCGGCCCCGTCGGAGCGAAAGAGGAGGTGATGTCTCTGGAAACCCGGGAGGAGAGGCCTGGCTGAACAAGGAGGATACTGGCGCGCTGTGGGGACTTCCAGCAGCGCTCTCCCCTGCCCCACGTTCGGGCAGCCTTTTGTGTGCCTGACCGAGGGTTAGGGAAGTGGGGGTTGCTTGGTGAACTGTGGGGTGATTGGGGTGAGGAGAGGAGTGGTAGAAAAGAAAGGCCTTCCGAGAATATCCAGTGCTCCTGGGAGGAGTCCTGAGCAAGTCTCTGTTCAAGTCCTGAACAGAGAAATGGACCAGTGTCCCGTTGTGCATGAGGTGCGTTTATATAAACCTACACGCTTGTGTCTGTCGATGCATTACATGCACTCCTGTTGCGTATATGAGAACAAAGGCATGTGCACACGTATGTTTCCGTGCCTGTTTGTGTATGCACGCTTTGGGGACATCACGTATGTGAGCATGACATGCTCTGTGCGCACACCGCTGGTGTGCATGTGTATGTGTGCATCTTGTGTTTCTAGCGTGGGTGTTCGTGCAAGGGCACGGGTATGTGTGTTTGTGCCCACAAATTTGAATTCCAGGCATGCATGTGTGTGCCTCTGTGGATGGATCTTTTTTCTCTGCAGACTCCCAAAGTGGCAAAGGTCCAGGTGACCCGGCCTATCGCAGATCCCCTGGGGCTCTGACCCCCAGCACCAAAGTAGCCCATATCCTCAGGCAGTCACAGAGCGCCTCAGTCCTGGTTCACAGGGTCAAGAAGGCAGTAAGAACACAGACAGCCTCCTTCCTCGATAAGGGTCACTTCCTTGAGACAGGAGACTTTCCCCTGCAGGGGGAAGATGCAAAGAGAGGTCAGCCCCTCAGAACTGAAGGCCACGGACGCCAGTCGCTCGTGCCATTGGCTTTTCCCTTTCTGGGGTGGTCAGAACTGGGTTCTGCAACCTTTTTAGAGAGCTTCTTGGCTCCCAATAATAATGATAATAGCCACCATTCATTCATTCATTCATTTAACAGATATTTAATGAATGTCCACTATAGGTCAGGTGCCATGTGGAATGCTAGAATCGCAATGAAAAGGACAGAGGCCCTGGACTTACAAGCTCACGGTCCTGTGGAAGACAGAGACAGGAGCCAAAAGCCACAAAGTAAATATCAAGTTACAAATGGTATTAGGTCTTACAAGACATACAAGGAGCAATGTGAATGCAAAACAAAGAGCCTGGTATCGTTAGTATCGTTTGAGGACGGAGGTAGGGCTTCCAGGCACAGAAAACTGCACGTGCAAAGGTCCTGAGGAAGCTGAATGTGGGGCTGATACGCAACTGTTGTTCCAGGATGCAAGAAACAGCTTGAGCTCTCAGGAGTGTCAATGATGGAGTTGGCATAAAGGACTCTTGGATTGCCAGTCCTTAGCAAGTGTCTAGTCCACTTCCTCCTTGTGTGGATGGGAAAACTATGGATCAGAGAGGGAAAGGGACTTGCCCAGGGCCACACAGCAAACTGGGGACAGACTCTGGAATTGAACTCAGGATGTCCATCATTATAATATGATCATTATATAATAATTATATGATAATTTTAGTATCATATGTAATTACACAATATCCATCATCCACCTTGACTCAGAATTTGCCGCTCACGGCAGACTCCTATCCCTGTCTGTCACCCACTGTCCCAACTTCCTCACAGGCTCCATCCCGACGCTCTTGTGACAGGGGGACCCATGGCTGGCCGCCCGAGGGCTTGTCCAACTGTCTCTTCCCTGCCTTTGGGCCCTGGGCTCCTGCATGGGCTCTACCTCCTGGAAGGCTCTTTTTCTTTTTTACTGTTTATTTATTTATTTTGAGAGAGAGCGTGCACACGCGCATGTGTGTGTGCATGCACAAGTGGGGGAGGAGCAGAGAGAGAGAGAGAGAGAGAGAGAATCCCCAGCAGGCTCTGTGCCATCAGCGTGGAGTTGGACGCGGGGCCCCATCTCACAACCGCGAGATCACGACCTGAGCCAATATCAAGAGTCCGATGCCCACCGACTGAGTCACCCACGCACCCCTCTCTCAGGAGGGTCCTTAGGTCTCATCTCCCACCTGGCACCCAAAATCCGTGAGGACTGCCCCTTCCAGGCTTGGGGGCCATAAGCAGTTGATCTCGCTGTCTCTGGAAGAAAAGGTCAACGGTTTTTGTCTTTCTTGTGGCAGGAGGTCCGTGAAGCCAGCCGACATCCTCATCTCTGAAGGTGGAGGGAATATCTGTAAGTCCCTGGTGGGGAATGGGTCCAAGCCCCGGTCCCCTTGAGCTCTTGACCTTGAGGGATCACTGGGCCCTTCTGGCTGGCCCTTCTCACTTCCATTTTGGGGTGAGCCTTCCCCTCAGGCCTCTGTCTCCCAGGAAACCAGGCAAAGCCCTGCTGGGAGGTCGAGGGTCAGCCTGTGCCATGCCTCGGATTCTGTCCAGGAGTGTGGAGCTCTGCCTGGAGCTGGCCTCCGGCGTGGGGAGGGCAGAATTTTTTGTTTAGTAGGACAGTTGTCAGTATCACCAGTGAAATTGATGCCTCTGGGGCACCCGAGCTGAAGTGGCTCCTCCTGGACCGGTGGCCTTGGATTCCTTAAGGAATTCTGCTCTGGGGTCCCCCGGGCTTTGTGGGAGCCAAGGATGGGCAGCTGTTTTCAGCTGCATGCTCTGGAGCAGTGAGTCTCAAACCACACCGCTGCGTCAGAATCACCTGGAGGGCTATGAGGACACGGTGGCTGGGCCCCCGAGCACCTGCATTTCTGACAAGTTCCCAGGTGACGCTGATGCTGCTGGGGCAGGGACCGCACTTTGAGAGCCACTGGCTAAGGAGCAGAGGCTAAGACAAGGCTTCGGCTGTCGTGATGCATCGAGGGAAGTCTCCTCAGACAAAGACAAGGGAGGGTGGGAAGAATGGGGAGGAAGAGAGATGTCCCGCCTTGGCTGCATGGGGGCTCTCAAGTGCAAATTGCATCGTGGTGGTTCCTTATAGAGACCTGGAAGTTGGGTCTTTGCTCCCTCTGTATCCGGATGCCCTGGGGAGGCAGTGTAACTCCCCCTGCAAGGCGTCTGACATCTGCAGAGGTCTATTCCCCAGAGAGAGGGGTAGCTGTGAGCCACAGCAGCCAAGGCTCACATAGGTAGGGGTGGAGGGGGGTGTACTGGCCTGATGAGGCTCCGGGCAGACCAGCAGCAGACCCACAGGTGAACATCGCCTGGACCCACGTGACCTACTTCTTAGCTCTGTATGGCGCATTAATGGGTCATTAAACCGAGCCCCACCTAAGCCCTGGGACTCTAAGGAGCAGCTCCAGATGCCACCCCCCTGCCCCTACAGCCTGTGTGCCTGGTTTGGGAGCACATCTGCTTGAGGGGAAAGGTCTAGACCTTCCTCCAAGGCAGCGTCCTCTGAAATGCCTCTCAGATCCCCCAGAAGACCTGGGGCTGGGGCTGTCTCCTCCCCGCACGACCAGCACACAGAGCCCCCTCGCCCATGCGCTCCCCAGCCCTCAGGACGGTGGCTCCCCCACCATCTTGCCGTATGGCACCAGCTTCCGGGGACTTGGATCTCCATGGAGTGCTGTCCGTGATTTCCAACCTGAGGAGGAGAAAAAACGAAGCACCTCTCTCAAGAGGCAGTTTTTTTTTTTTTTCCGTGAAAAATTACTTTGGAAGTGGCTGGGGACAAAGTCAGAAGAGCTCTGTGGCCTTGGGCAAGCCCCTTGCCTTCTCTGAGCCCCCTTGGAAGAGGAGGAGTTGGGCCTCAGGGAGGCTGTGGCCCTGAACAGCCCACAGAGAACTGGAGAGACAGAGGCCTCCCTCCGCAGCGCCCACGATCGAGCTGTTGCTGGGTACAATCTTGTCATTTTGTGATATCATATTTAAACGCCGCGTGAAGATTAAAGGCACAAGTGAAATGTCGCTTTTACTTCAGTCACGGGTTTTTTTTTTTTTTCTCCCCAGTCCGGCTCTTGGTGGGGGCTGTCCTTTCAGTGAGTTAACCTGCAAGCTTGGTGATGAGAAGGCCTTGCCGTGTTTGTTTCTCGACGGGCTCTGGCGATACCTTGAACCTGCTGCAGCTGCCCAGAGGGCCAGGGAGAGGACCCAGGACTCAGGAGAGGGAGGGATGAGTGATCACAGCAGCTGCTGAAGGTGGTGGGGGTGCTGTAGGGACAGATCCTCTCCCTCTCATCTCCTAGGGTCCCAGGCTTCTCCCTTCCTCCTGCCCCTTTCTGGGTCTGTCTCCTCAGAGCAGGGGAAGCCTCATTCATTCATTCATTCATTCATCTATTCAGCAATGAATTTCTTAGCCACTTAACATATGCTGAGAGCTTTACAAGTTTAACCTCCACAATAATCCAGTGTCTCCATTTGGATTCCTCCAGAAGCCTACTTGAGACTAGTCGCATTGGCTGCCCCATTCTCTCATTAATAGGGCTGGGATGACAGAGAGCTGTGGGGATGGAGGGACAGCCCTGTAACCTGGGCAGGAGGAGGGGCAGGTGCCTCAGTGGATGCTGGGAGCCCAGGCCCAGCTGTGCTAACTTTGCACCCAGGGTGGGCCATCAGCCACCAGTAGAGGATCCCAATTTAATCACATGTCAGTGTCCCCATTCATCTTCGGCTCTATCTGAGGACTCATCTTTTTCCACCCTGTGGCATCATGGTGATTGATGATCCTGCACCAGCCCTGCCGCTGGGTTAGCACAGCTCGCAGTGGGTACCCAGCTTCTCCGGGTGCTTTGCAGTTGGGGCTGGCTTGGGCTGGGATCGTATTTCTTTCAAGGAGCCCTGTTATGGACCGAATTATGTCCTCCCCCCGCCAACTGTCTGTTTTTTATATGTTGGAACCCTAACCCCCACCTTGACTGTTTTTTGGAAATACGGCTTTGAAGGAGGTAATTAAGGTTAGTTGAGGTCAGAGGGTGGGCCCCAAAATCATAAGACTGGTGTCTTTATATGAAGAAGAGATGCTAGAACCCTCTTCAGGCACACAGAGGAAAGATCATGTGAAGGCACAATTAAAAGGCAGCTAGCCACAAGCCAGGAAGATAGTTCTCCCCAGAAACCAGATTTTCTGGCACCTTGACCTTGGACTTCTAGCCTGCGGAGCTGTGAGAAAATAAATGTCTGTTGTTGAAGCCCCTTAGCCTGTGGTGTTTTTGTTATGCAGCCTGAGCAGACTGAGACAAGCTTCCAGCTTCTTGGAGGAAGGAGGATGGGGTTTGGAAAGATGCCTTCAGGCGGGAGTGTTTTCCTGGGCAAAGACAGAAATGACCCCTGAGCAGAGGAAGCGTCTCACTTGGCATTCCCGTGAGTGCCTCTCTGGGAGAGGCAGTGTTTAGTGGTGGCCAGACGGGGCCGGAGGGCAGCCCTGAGCTCCAGTCTCCCCATGTGGGGCTGCGGATAACTTGCCCAACCTCTCTGTGCTCCTAGAGGTTCAACTTGCTGCTCCTACGTCACCACAGAGGATGGAAGGATGACATGACCGAATCTGCAGCCACTCCGCAATGACATTCGGTGCCCAGCACTGGACTAGGCCGGGGCCACAGTAATAAACAAGACAAGGAAGGTCTCGACTCTCGTGGAACTCATAGACTAGAGAGACACGCTAATTCAGAAACAAAATTACTTCACCTCGTGATAAAACTTTGTCGGAGAAAGAGGGTGAAGAGAATGTGGGTGAGTCTCTGTTTTGGGTGGCCAGCAAAGGGCCTGAGACTGGGAGCCCCCAGGAGCCGACCTTGAACCGAAAATTGGAGGATAAGCAGTTTATTTGGGAGGCAGTCCCAGGAAGACCCCGTCAGGAATAGAGATGGGAAGGCTGGAGTCAGGGTGGGGTGTGCTAATGAGCAGGGTTCAATGGAGGGCAGGTGGGGCTTGACGCTGCAAGGATTTCTGGGTAAGGGTGCTTCGGCCACCTGTCAACTAGGGAGTAAAGAAGGTACAGTATCATCCACCGACTCCTCCTGCACTGGTTGAGGCCGCTTCCAGAGGGGTTAATTCCCTGGCACATCTGGTCCATTTCACAAATACAAGGGTGACCATCTTCCTGTGTCACAGAAGGACCCTGGGCAGGGGGTCGCAGATACTTGTGACAGGAAGTCACCAGTGAGGTCAGAGTCGGTGTGAGTGCCGAGGGGATGTGGGCCGGGGCAGATGTGAGTGTAGCACCTGCTACGGAAGGCCTGAGAGGTGGCACTCCAACTGACATCAAAAGGAGGAGAAGGGGCCAGCCCCCGGAAGAGCCAGGAGGAGGGGTCTGCAGGTACAGGTCAGCCAAGGTCATCGTTGCTGGGGCAGCAGGTGCAGGGGAAGAGAGAGGGTATGAGGCGGGCCGGCTAAGGGACGGGTCCGCCCCCCCCCCCCAAGCTTTCCCATCCTGCCCTCCCTACCACCTACCTCAGGACCCCTCCCACCCTTGTCCCACCTACAGCGGCGTCAGTGATTGGCTGGCCGGGGGACGGTGGGTGGGGCCTTGGGGGGCTCCCGAACTCAGAAGGCCCCATCCCTTCCTTGGCCCCGCAGGGACGTGGGAGGGGTGGAGAGACCCTGCTCCCCAGACGGAGGCCGGAGGGAAGACAAATAGAAATTCTGCAGCCACCACTGCCCTCCTTCCCCAGTGCCAGGAAAGACCGTGACGAGCCTCCCTGGCCCTTCAGTGATGCTCTCAGGTCACAGGAGCAGACCCCCTTCTGGCTCTAAGTAGTCCCCACATCCAGCGACCCGGGTAGCCCCAGTCTAGGGGCCAGATCAGGGGGAACTGAAGAGCAGTGAGGTGACCCAGTAGGGCTGACTGGGGTATGGGTCCCCCTAAGGCGGTGGCCCAACTGCGAGTTCTGCCAGAACATCCCTCAGGCGTCCCCTGGCTCGGGCAGTGTCGCAGTGCGGGTCCCCAGAAGCAGGCCGGACACAGGGATTTGAGTGACCACAGCGTATATGGGAGGGGAAGGGCATAGCAGGACAGCGGGGACGTGGGACGGGGAAGGACAGAAGCCACTGAACAGTGTGTCCTCACATCAGCCACCACTGGAAGCCCGCCGAGGGAGGAGTTCGGGGACACAAGAGCTCAGGGTGACTCACTCCTGAGGGGCGAGGAAGAGGCGTGTTTAAAGGCCCACCCTCATCAGTCATTGGCTGAGGGCTGTTTTGAGGACGTCAGTTCCCCTGCGCTTCCTGCCTGTGTACCTCAGGGGGGGAGCCCCGTGTCCCTGGAACATGCTGGAACGTCCTGGAGCACACTGAAGCCATAAAGCCTGAGGAATATGGATGGGGTGCAAACAGCGTTACCTCACTGATTCATAATCCGATTAATCAGAGTTCCAGTCCTCAGTAATTCCTGAGGCTAACCTAGGGTACCATGTCCCTCCTTTGACCTTTGCTGCCCCAACCCTTCTCCCAGCCCCCAGCTCCCCAGCTCAAGGTGTCCAGGAGGGGCCTTCCTGGGGCGGGAGGATTCCACACCCACCAGTGCTTCTCCTCCCTGGTGGCCCAAGCCCTTCCCCACTCACTCCACACCTATCTCCTTGCTCCCCCCGCTTCTCCTCTTTGGCCCCAACGTGCTCTGAACTTACTCTGTCCTCCCTGACCTCAGAGCCCCAGCTTGTGCTGTTCCCTCTTCTGAGAATGCACCCCCACCGGATTTCAGCCGGCTGACAATTCCAACCTGCAATCCACCCGCCTTCCTTTCAGGGTTTACGGTCTAGGGAAGGAAGAAAGACATTAAAATAACTCAGCACACAGAATATGATATGACCTCACGGGCCGTGAGCGAAGCGAGGCACCCACGGCAGGCAAGTGGACCACGTCTGAACCTTCCCAGGGGCCTTGCGGAGGGGGGGGGGGGGCGATTTTTAAGCTGAACTTGAAAGATGACCAGGTGAGAATGGAAGGGCATTCGGGGGCAGGAGGAACAGTGTGTGTTAGGCCCGGGAGCAAAGAAGGAACTGGAGGGGAGGAGACACTGAAAGGTGGTGTGGCCCACGTTGAAAGAGGACAAACGCGCAGTGGGCAGACTGCGCGGGGACTGCAAATGGGTCCTGAGAGGTTTGGGAAGACGAGAAGGGTTTAAATCTATGGACCACACAGCCTGGGAACTCTGAGACTGCCCCCAGCTTTACCCTTAACAGCCCTAAATACGGCTCCCAATGCGCCTGCAGGAGACCGCCCTGCTGGTCGGGCTGGGGTCTAGGGTGCTGCACTGCTCCAGACCCGCCCACGGGGTCTCACACGCTCTCTGAGGCCTTGCGGTAGAAGCCCCTCCTAACCTTGAAACCCGAGGAGCTCCGCCTGATGGCGCTTTGGTCTCTGAGATCTGAGGGCCCCCCCCCCCCCCCCCCCCCCCCGAGATGAAGGTGAAATTCCTCGGGCGGCCGCTGGGGGCAGGAAGCACCGGCTCGGGCTGGGTCAGGGTGCCAGGCGCTGCAGGGACCCGGCGGTGGGCAGAGGACTCTCCCCGCCTTGTCCCCCGGTCCTTTACTCCTCCCTGCCTCTCACGGAAGGAGACCACAGGATACGTGCAGTTGGGGCTTTAAGGGATCTATAAGAGACTTCATCCTCAGACCTGGGTGGGGAGGAGGCGGGGATCCCCTGTCTTGATTTTCAGGTCTGGACGGGGAACAAGTGAATGTCGTGCTGTGCTGTGCAAGTCCTGGAACCAAGGCTGGGGGGGGGGGGGTGGTGGCAGTGTAAAGAAATGATTCCTGGCAAATCCATCCCGCTGTCTTCTGGGGGCCTGAGGGGCGGCGATGAGGGGGAAGGAGATGCCTTCTATTGAGAGCCCTCATCCCACCCCAGACATTTTGCATTCTGGGGGAGGGGAATGGGAGCCACTTGTCATTTTCCCTGCACACTGGCTGGCAGGAGGCCCAGGGAGGGGGGCTCCCAATAGGGAATCTGCAGCTGCCGGTCTTTAAGGTAAAATTACCGTAATTACTCCAATTACCAAATCCATCAAGCGCTCCGGACTGCGGAGGCCGGGAGAACAATTGGATCTAAGGAGTGGCAGTCACGGGGAGGGGGCGCAAAGGTGGGGGGGGGTGGCAATGATGTTAGACCAGGCTCTTGATTGGGGTGGGGGTGGGGAAATGCAGAGAAATCATGATTAGCCAAGACCCCACTTTGCCCCCTCAGTGAGATTTTCCTTCTCGTACTGGGTAGATATTCTCCAGTGCATTTCTCCTATACTTAAATAACTCTCTCACCTTGTCCTTTCACAGAATCCCGCACACGGTAGCCAACTGATTTGGACCCTCTTTACCCCCTACAAGAGTGAAAAGTAAAAGGAAACAAAACACGAGAACTATGGCGGCATCTCCTACGAGGCTCTTGCTCTGGGCCAGGCTCTGCGCAGAGCTTCTCAAACTTCCTGCCTTCCAAGGCCAGGGAGCAGGCTTCATCCCATTTTGCAGACCGGGGTGCCGTGCCCTTCCTCTTGGCCTGGGTGCTCCAGAGACCAGAGCCAGGCTTGGTCTCCCCTCCCCCGAGCCCACCTGGTATCTGCACTTGACACACACATTCGGTGTAAGAAATAAACACAAGACTGGCAGATTTTGTGGGTTGCTGGAAAAATCACCTAACCAGACGTGTCCCCTTAAATCACCCCTTTTTCCTCCTTCTGGGCCTTCTCCATCCGACTGCAGTGTGGACATTGGTACCTGGAGCTTCCGATGGGACTCAGCCTGCATGGAAGGTGGCCACGACCATGTGCCCGAGACCGAAGGGGGGCCCCGATCCCCGGTGAGAATGATTTTAGTGCGGGTGGGGTTATGCCTGTTTTACCGGTACTAAAAATGTATGCATAACACAAAGTTTACCATTTTAACCATTTTTAGGCACAGAGTTCAGTGGCATTGAGTACACTCACCTGGTTGTACATCCATCACCATCATCCATCTCCAGAATTCTTTCATCTTCCCTAACAGAACCTGTCTCCCCATTAAACACCAACTCCCCACTCCCCTCCCTCCCCAGCCCCTACCAGCAGGCAAGGCTCTTTCTGTCTCTGAGAATTTGACTACTCGAGGGACCTCATGTAGGTGAAATCATACAACGTTGGTCATTTTGTGGCTGGCTTTATTTCACTCAGCATCATGTCGTCAAGGTTCGTCCATGTTGTAACCTGTCTCAGATTGTCCTCCCTTTTTAAAGCTGGATAATATTCCGCTGTATGGGCATGCACACAATTTTGTTTACCCGTTTGTTCATCGATGGACATTTGGTTGTCTCCACCGTTCGGCTATCGTGACTAACACTGCACTAAGTTTTGGTGCACAAGTATTTGTTCAAGTTCCGGCTTTCACTTCTTTATTTTTTTTTTTTTAAGTTTTTGGTAACATTTTTATTTATTTTTGAGAGACAGAGAGAGACAGAGTGTGAGCAGGGGAGGGGCAGAGACAGAGGGAGACACAGAATCCGAAAGGCTCCAGGCTCTGAGCTGTCAGCCCAGAGCCGGAAGCAGGGCTCAAACCCATGAACTGTGAGATCATGACCTGAGCCGAAGTCAGACTCAAATGACTGAGCCACCCAGGAGCCCCCGGCTTTCACTTCTTTTTGGGTATAAACCCAGGAGTGGAATTGCTAAATCATGTGGTTAATTTGTCTTTAATTTTTTTTATTTGAGATGGGGAGGGCAGAGGGAGGGATGGAGAGAGAGAGAGAGAAAGAGAGAGAGAGAATCCCAGGTAGGCTCCATATCCATTGTGGAGCCCAACAAAGGGCTCGATTCCATGACCTGGGATCACAACTCAAGCTGAAAAGCAAGAGTCAGATGCTCAAGGGACTGAGCCACCCAGGCGTCCCATGTGTAGTTTTTTAAGAAACAGCCATACTGATATATATATATATATATGACCACAATTAAAAAAAAATGACATTAGCCAATTACATGGTTATTTCCCCACTTTCTGAATTTAATGGGCATTCCAAGAAGGGGTGCCCATGGCTTCTAGCACTCTCTGGTACCCTGATGGGCTAATATACACCTCTTTGAAAAGCATGGCTACCTTCAATCATATATTCATTCATTCCACGAATATTGGCCGGGTCCCCTTAGTGAGCCCAGAACTCTGCTGGATGCCGAGGGTAAGATGAGCAAAACTGGATACAGTCCTGGCCTCTAGAAGCTCACGGACTGGAGGAGAGGCAGGTATCGGTCGTGGGATCTCTGTCCTGTGGCACTAAAGGCCCAGATGTCATTTTTCAGAGTCTAGACCTGAAGGCACTGTCTCAGGCCCCCAGCAGGGATACTTCTTGGTTGGCTGGCCAGACTCCCGAGTCCCTGCTCTTCCCTGGGCCTCAGGCTTCTCATCTGTGAGAGGAGTGATCACTCCTCGCCCATATGGCAGGATAGGGCTCTATTCCTCTCACGGTCTCTTTTCTTCCTCCTCAGAGAGATCAGCAAAGGAGAATTATCATGCCCATTTTGCCGACGTGCAGACGGAGGCTTGGCAGGGCAGGGCCGGTGTCACGCTTGCTCCGCTCAGGCCTCACCGGGGCCTTTCACTGGACAGCCTCCATCCACGGATCTGCTCTCCTGCCCGACGTCCTCCTCAGCCTGCGAGGCACTGACCGCTGCTGCACGTGGGGTCTGATGGCACAGGCAAGGGGCTCAAAGGACTGTCCCAGGGTTCCTCTCTTTCACTCGCTGCCTTCTACCTGGCACGGCCGGCCCCTGGCCTCCAGCTGCGGCAGGCCTGACTCTGGGTCACAGCGCCCCGTGCTGGCTTTCCTGCGAGCACCTGTTTTGTGCCGCGTTCCGCCCCACCCGGGGCGCACGGTCTCCACAGTCCTGCGGACTTGGCTTTTCTTCCTAACTGATCGGTGATCGGTGGGGCCTCAGGCGAGTTGCTGGGTGCTTCTAGGTTTCAGTTTCCTCATCCAGAAGACCGCCACCACTGATGGGAGATGTACGGGGCGCACTTGATGAGATGCTACTGTATTCATCAGCTCGGCCGCCATAACAAAACACCCCAGGCTGGAGCTTGTAACAACAGACAAGTATCTCTCACAGCTCTGGAGTCTGGAAGTGCAAGATCAAGAAATCACGGGGCTCCCTTTCTCCTGGGGCCTCTCTCCTTGCCTTGCAGACAGCTCGCTCCTTTTTGTGCCCTCACCAGGTCTTTCCTCTGTGGGTGCACATCTCTGGGGTCTCCTCCTCTTCTGATAAGGACATCAGTCCAGTAGGATTAGGGTCCCCCTTATGACCTCATTTAACTTTAATTGCCTCCTTAAAGGCCCTACCCCACATACAGTCACACTGGGGGTGAGGGCTTCAAACTATAAGGGTTTTTTTTGTTGTTGGGGGGGGGATGCTACGATTCAGTCACAGCAACTACTCAGCAATTAAAAGGAAGACATCAATGATGGACAAGAGAAGCCGGATGTAAGATGTATTCACTATATGATTCCAATTATCTGTAGAAAAGTCAGAGTGAATCGATAGTGACAGAAAGCGTGTCTGTGGTACCTGGGCTGGGGGAGGATGGGTGGGAGAATCAGTAGGGGGATTGACTGCAAAGGGGCACAGGGGAACTTTCTGGGGTGATGAAAACGCCTTATCACGCTGGTTTGCATGGATGTATACTTTTACCAAAACTTGTTGGACTATGAAAACAGATGCATTTTGTTGGGTGTAAATCATACCTCAACGACCCCTAACTCAAAGGGTTAAAAAGGAGGTTCTAGGGAGGTTGCTGTTAGGAGTAAAGGAGTCAATGCCTGCAAAGTGCATAGAGTAGACCCTGGCACAGAGTAAGTGTGCAAGTAAATGGTAACCATGGTAAAATGAAAACAAGACGTTGGCTCAGTAAATGGGGCAAGAGGCAGAAATAAACACAGAGGGTACACTCAGAGAAGGGGACAGGGGATGCGGAGAGGAGGAGCGGACAGGCTGGGGCTGTGAACTTGGCTTCTTGGCTCAGGGGAGGGGCCCCCATCGTGTCAGTGGCTTCTGGGCCCAGGAAGCAGCCACCTGCAGTCCGACCAGGCTCAGTCCTGATCCTGGTTTTCTTCATCCGTTCATTCAGTGAAGGTGCATGCTGGATGACCACCGGGGACAACAAAGCCCTCAATAGCTGCTTCTGTTTACTGAGCACCTTTTGTATGCAGGACACCGCTCAGATTGACATGTAAGCTTGCACCAAATGAAAGAGGTGATATTGAAGCAATCGACACTCACCTGAACAGTAGTTGCCTATGGTTCAAGCAAATATGTGATCACTCTCATCCTAATGACAAGTCTGTAGGGATCTTCTTCTTTCTATGGTGGAGAAGAGCGATGTCCGGGAAGGTGAAGTGATGAGCCCAAGGTCATGCAGCTATGAGAGGCTGGACCAGAATGCAGGTCTGACTCTGAAACCCACAAGTCACTTGTTTCTTGCCTTAAAGAGGCAGTCTAGTGGGGAGACAGGAACACTAAATGTGTCTCCCTGGGTTTCCCCTGAGCGTCCCCTCAGTCCCCAGACAGGCTGCCCTCGGTCTTCAGACTCTGGATAAGGGAGTCTCGGCCTTTCTGGGATGCTAAGGTCCTGCCACCCCTGCACGCAGCTCCCCTGCCCGCCAGGACCTCCTACCCTTCCCTGGCTTGCTTCTCCCTGGGCCTTGAGGGGCTTGTGGTAGGGCTCTGGTCAGGGCTGTCTTTGTGCCTGCCTCATTCTGCCCATCTTGTCCTCACTCTGTACCAGCCCCTCACCAGCCTCGCCTCCTGAAAGCCTCCCTCCAGTTCAGGTTCGTCTTTAATTCGCAGCTCATTAGCAGATCAAAGAAGATGGAGATGCCTGGGTCCAAGATACCCCCAGGCAGCCCTCTCCTCACACTCACAAGGCACCCCCGTTGGCTCCAGGCAAGGGACTCCCCCTCCGTTGCTCTGTGAAGCCTGAGCCGGGACCTGGCTCTGGACTCCTCCCTCTGTAACTGGGCCAGAGATTCAGCTGGTGGCGGGGGAGGGGAGGGGTGGTTGCTGAGGCCAAGGCACTGGGAAGCAGCATCGGCCCCCTCCTCCGGAGCAGGAGCAGGACAAGGACAGTTAATTCCTCTGGTGTTATCAGCTGGGCACAGGCGCTGGTTGCATAGCAACCCAGATTGCTCTCTGTCTCCAGTGCTCCAAAAAAAAAAAAAAAAAAAAAAAAATCAGCATTTCCTCCAACTCCACATCAATGAGACAGAAATGGACCCCGGGGCAGCCCAGACTCCCCACCTCCGAGCATGGCTCCTTGCAGGAAGCCTCTACCCAACCCCCTTGGTGGGGGTCCCCGCTCTTAAAGTCCACACCCACCTCACACCCTCTTGCCTCCTGGATGCCAGACTGAGGTAGGAATTCACCCATCACCTACAACTGCTGTGTGGGGCTGGGGCTGGGGCTCTGTCTGGGTTTGTGGGAGGGAGTGGTGGGCAGGTCTGGGGTCTGGGTGACAGACAGGGCATGAACTGGGCGAGCCCCAGCCAGACCTGGCAATGGAATTGACGGAGAAATACATATTGAGGGGCCCCTGGGTGGCTCAATTGAGCGTCTGACCTTGGCTCGGGTTATGATCTCATGGGGTCATAAATTTGAACCCCACATCGGGCTCTGAGCTGACAGAGAGCTTCAGATCCCCCGTCCCCCTCAAAATAAATAAACAAACTTAAAAAACCTTATTGAGCACCTACTGGGTGCCGTGACCCTAAACTTCGAAGATTTGTCAAGCTAAAGGTGGCTGCAAGTTCTCCGTGGTAGCCTGTTTTCTGGAAGGATCAGGGCTGGTCCTGTGGCCTTTTTGAGCAGTAGAAAGTGACAGCAGTGACTCTGCAACCCTGGGACTGGGTCTTAATAGATCAGCAGCTTCTGCCTCTGCCACTTGAAATGCCCCTTCGCGGAGCCCGAGTAGCCATGTGGAAAGGCCCCCCTGAAGTCTGTGTCATTTGCCAGCCACGCGAGAAAGCCACACGATGCCACGTAAGCCGAAGAATCATCCAACTGAACCCCGACCAAATCCTTGACCCACAGAATCACAAGCATAAAACGACTCTTGCTTTAAGCTAATAAACATTGGACTCGCTTGTGACGCAGTAATGACTGAGACCCCAGGAGAGCTTTTCTTTTCGTTTTAAAAAAAATTTTTTTTTAATCTTTATTTATTTTTGAGAGAGAGAGAGAGAGACAGAGAGAGAGAGAGAGCAGGGGAGGAACAGAGAGAGAGGGAGACACAGAATCCAAAGCAGGCGCCAGGCTCTGAGCTGTCAGCACAGGGCCCGACGCGGGGCTCGAACCCACGAACCACGAGATCATGACCTGGGCCAGTCAGATGCTCCACCGACTGAGCCATCCAGGCACCCCCAGGAGAGCTTACTTTTCACTCACAGACTGTCAGATACCCACTAACATGGCTTGAGTACCAGTTGTCGCCACGTCCTGTGCTCAGCTCTGGGGCAAAGTGCCACTCGAGAGAGCGGAAGTCCAAAACGCTGGGGGTCTGGGGGTACCAGCAGATGGCACAGAGGCAGGAGAATGGAAGCTAGAGCTCCGAGACAGGAGCAAATGATGAAATACAAGTTAATCTGCAATTAGAGGGGTCAGGAAAGCAGGTGGGGAAGGCAGTCTCCGTTCCTGACCAGACCACACAGTTTTGAATTTGGGCACAAGCAGTGCTTATTTGGAAATGGGTGCCTGGACCACACTGGAATATATCCTGAGGCTAAGTCAGACCCGAGGGTAGAGAGAACTGGGATCGATTAGTGATGTCTGCAGTGAGTGAGGTGAGGAGACTAGACATACAAGAGTCAGACACGCGCCCACATGGCTGCAGGCCTCTGTGACTAAGTCTTCTGGGCCACCTTGGATGTGGAGAGAGGCTGCAAAACAGGTTGTTCGGGCAGCTTTTGGGGGAGGGGAGGGCCGCTGGAGCAGAGAGGACCCTGGGCAGACCCTCAGTACTTTGAGATCTGGAGTTACTGGCTTCCCTAGAAGCCAGCAGGGCAGCTTCAGAGGGCTTGTCGTTTTGTTTAGTTTCTGTTTTGTTTTATTTTGTTTTCTTCGCGGCTCCTAGTCAATTCAGTTCCAAATCCCATTGTCACATTCTGTGCGCCCGGGTCAGACTTGCTTGGCCCTTAGCGCACATCAAAACCACGTGGCTTTTTAAAATACTGGTCATGGGCCATAGATGTGGGGTCGGGCAGCGACGTGGTATGTCGAGGACATGGGGCAGAAGGAGACAGGATGGGAAGCCGTGAGGCTGGAGAATGGAGTTCTCAAAGTGTGGTCCGCGGACCAGCAATGCGGGCAACCTGGAAACTTGTTAGAAATGCAAATTCTCAGGCCTCCCCCTGCAACGCGACAGACTCAGAAACTCCGCAGAATTTGTGTTTTAACAAGTCCTCAGGTGGTTTGTGCTCAAGTTTGAGAAGCACTGGCTAGCAGGAGCAGAGGGAGCCATGGAGGGTCTGGTGTGGGACAAGGAGGCATTCCGGGCAGTCTGCAGGTCCAGGACTCCCCCTTGCCACCTCCAAAGACTTCCTCCTTGTTGGAGACGCCTTGACAAACCGTGGGAGGAGGCGGGGCTGTCCCCTCCCTCTCTTTGGGCAGCAACTGACCGTGATGTCCGTCCTTCTCTCTCTCTCTCCCCCTTGAGGTCACTTAAGCTCGCCCAGTAGGTATTATAGCATCAGTCACAATGGCATAATCAGGGGTAATCATGGGCCATTCCCTTATTCATGTGCCCGTGCTGTGTTACATCATCTATGTGTGCGGTTCAGTCCCCAGGTTCTGATTTCTGAGAGAGACTGCCGGCCAATTTCCCGTGTGTGATGACTGGAGAAGGTTCTGCCGTGCACCCGTGGATTCGCTGATAGGACAGTTATGGAGAAGGAATCCCCCGGAAGCATCCTCCACCCCTTCACCTTACTCTTTGTCTGATGGACTCCCACAAGCTCCGGGCCTCGCTGGGATGCCACTTCTCCCATGAAGCCCTCCCTGACTGTCACTCCCCTCCCCTCTCCCCCCCCATGCGTATGGTGCTCCCTCCCCCATCTCCGTGAACCCCCAGCCCCCTCAAACTTCCCCCCTGCAGTACCTTTGCGCTGTTCTCTAATCCTTTAACTGTCTCTTTCTCCACCACAGGCAGGGCTGGCGTGCACCTTGCTCGGCAAGGCTCCCCCAGCACCCTGCCCAGCGTCACCCCCGTTCTAGCAGTGTCTCATTCCAGGATCGTGCCAAAGGCTGCACAGTCACCTGATAATGCCCTACTGAGGTGGGCGCTATTGTTCCCATCATGACTTTGTAGATGAGGATCTAGGCACAGGAAGTCAGATACAGCTACCACTCAGCCCGCCTCCAACAGTAAACACATTTTGTTTTGTTAGTACCGTGATTCTTATTGTTCTGGGGAGGGAGGGAAAACGAGCGATTTTCCTGAGCGCCTTCATCACCCTTTGGAGGCTGCAGCCCCCTCCTGACCGCGGGTCCGAAGTCCTGGCCCCACGCCTTTTTTGCATCTTGTCCGGGACCAGGGGCCACTAGGTTTGGGGGCAAGGAATGCTCGAATCTCAAGGGAACAAGGGAACGGTCCCTGCAGGCCCTGGCTGGCAGCTGTCCCCACAGTTTCATCCCCCCTGCCCTCCAAGCTGTAGCCATTAGCGCTGCAAATTTGCAAATTAGCATCCGAATTGCCTTTTTTACCTATGGGGTGGTGGGGGGGGCTAAGACGGAGGCCAGGCTGGCCCTGCTTCCCCTCCCCCCAACCCCAGATACTGGTTTTCCATTTATGGCAATGATATGATTTCTCATTTAAATAAATGTAAAAGCGGTAAGTAGTAATAGTGAGATTTAGGAAAGCAGTGGAAAATAGTAAAACAGCGCAGTCAATTTAAAGAACGATATTAAGTCATTACTAGTGTGGGCGGCACATGGATGAAGCATACATTTTAATGGTGAGTTGCAAATCATTAAAATAGGGAACACTGCCTGAGTCCAGAGGGTAAGAAGGTTGAGCTTCCAGAGAGAAGCCTGGAGATTGGGGTTGGGGGTGGCCCTCGGAGCCACGTAACGCAGGACCGGGGTTGGCCAGACAACGCCTACTTCCCCAGGGTGTCCTCTGTCATAGATGAAAAAAGCCGGACACTGGTTCAAGTGGAAAGGGCCAATTTTAATCAGTAATGTACTATCACAAAAGGGGAGGGTCCAATGTGACCTGAACGCAACTTTGGTTTGGGCAGAGTGACTGGGTGTTTTAAAGGGAGAATGAGGGGTTGGGGAAAGGGGGGCTGAGCAGGGGCTCAGGACAGTCAGGGCAGTGAAAATTTACAGAAAGCGGGAGGGGGGATGATCCATGTGAAACCCATCTTGCTTTGCGCCTCCCTTCCCACCAACGCTGGAGACCGGAGCCCTGTCCTCAGGTGTCCTTTGGAAGAAACAGTCAATTCTTTTGGAAGCCTTGCATTTTCTCAGGCAGGCACTTTAAGGGGGGGCTAGAGTCATCTTAGGGAGGCGGCCTTGAGTGTGTTAGTGTTTGTTCAAGTCTTTATAGACCAAGCTGGGGGTGTCACTGAGACCAGGGCTCAGAGGAATCTGGCTAGAGTTTGGTAAAGGAGAGAATGTTTCACCTCCGAGAGGGTCTCAGGCTAGCCAAGCCACCACCTGTGCTCTGCTTGGGGCACGTGGGTGCAGGCATCGTCTCCAGCTCCCACTTGACCTCATTTCCCACTGGGTTTAAGTTCCCCTGGGAGCCTACAAGTTGAGGGTGGGGTAGGGATGGAGGGGTGGCGGTCGTTCCCCAGGATGACCTTTAGATGGTTTTAAATAATATAATGATGCCACAGCAACTATCTACAAGGGCTCACTCTGTTGAGAGTCACCCCCACATCATTTAATCCTGCAAAACATCCGTGAGGCATGTAATATTACCCATTTTTCACAGATGGGGAAACTGAGGCTCAGAGAGGTGAACTGACCTGCCCAGGGGCACACAGTGGGTACATGGTAGAGCCAGTTGGGACCCAAATTCCAGCGTGGCTTTTGAAACTTTTTTTAACGTTTGTTCAGTTTTGAGACGCGCGCACGCACACTCACACACACACACACACACACACAGGGTGTGTGTGTGGGGGGAGGGCAGAGAGAGAGGGAGACAGAATCCAAAGCAGGCTCTTAGCTTTGCGCTGTCAACACAGAGCCCGATGAGGGGCTCGAACCCATGAAACGTGGGATCATGACCTGAGCTGAAGTTGGAGGTTCAACCGCCAGAGCCACCCAGGCTCCTCCAGAGTGTTTTTAATTGGCTGGCAGAGAGCCAAGGATACTGTGGTGACTTTAAAACTTGCCCCCCAATTCTTTGACACTGATGAAAAGAACCTAAGATATGCCAATCAGCTGGGTACTTGTGAAAGAGGCTTAAAGAAATGTCTAATTACAAAATTTGAGAAATGCCTTAAAAGAGAAGGGAATGGACAAGGTGATACGGGGACTAACAGAGGAGTGAGAATTCTACTTCTGAAAGGAGGGGCAGGGAGGGTTTCTTGGAGGAGGTGACATTTAGGCTGAGATGGAAGGAGCCAGTCACGTAGAGGAGGTCAACAGCTTTCCATGCAGGGAACAACATCCAAAGACCCGGGGACAGGACCGCGATTGGCTTGTCCCAGGAAAAGAAAGGGCACTGAACGTGTGGGGCACATTCAAGGGCACCACGGCAGGGATGGGCCGGAGCAGTGGCAGGGTCCCATCGGCCACGGTGAGGAGTCGGGGTTTCATTCAACCCCGGGGGTCAGAAAGGACGGCCCACGCCCAGGGCCCTGGTAAGACACTGTGTGTCCGCAAACACTCGAAGCTGCGCCCAGGCCCGCAGGGCCCTGCAGCCTGTGGGGGCCCCAAGCTGCGTCCCCTCCTCCGGTCGCGGTCGCGGGTCCCTGAGCTCCTCTCCCGCTTCCCAGCTCACCGAGCGCGGGGAGGGTGGGGACGCTAGTGGCGGCTCCGGGGCCGCACGGCTTCGTCCCGGGGCTCCCCTTTTCTTGGGAACAGCCAGTTTCCTGTTCAGCTCCGCGGCGGCAGAGGCAGAACGGGGCTGTTACTCGTCGGAGCACCGCGCGGGGTGGGCGCCGCCAGGCTGGGAGATCGCGGCCCCAGGCGGGGGGCGGGCACCCCTGCCTTCCCCCCGAACCCCCTTCCCCACCCCCGAGGCTCTTCTCGGGCCCCTCCCCGCGCAGGCGCAGAGTGTGTGGCGGCGGTGTAAGAGAGGAGGGGGACAGCGGCCGGGGGCCTGGAAGGAGCTGGGGTGGGGGGGCGCCCCGGCATCTGCAGCTGGTCAGTGCCCTTTGTTCTGCGGCTCCGCGCCGCGCGGGGCGTGCACGTGGTCGCGGGCGGCGAGCCCTGGCCCTGGCCCCTTCCCTGTCCAGAGTGCCCGGTTCGGAAAGGGAGTTTTAAGTTGAGTTCGGGTCGGTCCTGCACCAAACCCCGGACCCGGGTCTCCCAACCTTCGGCCTAGGGCTGGCCTGCTCCGTGTGTACCTTCCTTCAGTGGGGACATCCGTATTTAAGATGGGGAAGAGGGTCTCAGGCAGTCTGGGAGCCCCAGAGCAGGGCCCCTAAATCCAGCCTGTGGGATCCGGGAGGCTTTCTGGTGGCGCCAGGGTGGGTGGGGTTAGGTCTTGGAAGGCCCCGATTCCCTGGCAAAGGACCTGGGTGGGGCCATCCCTGATGGCAGCAGGGATCTGCAAAGAGACTGGGGATGGAGGTGGGGGGGGGGGGGTCTTGATTTGTGTTCTAGAAAGATCCCTCTGGCTTTAGGGGTTGGATGGAGCCGGGCGGTGACACAGGAAGCCAGAGAACCAGGGAGGAGGCCACTGCTGTTGTCCAGGTGGGAGAGGATGGGTCTGGGGGTTCTGGGGGTTCTGGGGGGCAGAGAACAGGTGGAGACTTGAGGGCTGTTGGGGAAATGAAGTCTACAGAACTAGGGGCTGGTTCGGTTTAAGGAGAAGGGGAGGAGGGGTTGAGGACACCTGGGGATTGTGAATTCCTCCACCAGGTGGAAGGTACTGCCGAGAAGGGGGAAGGAGCTGAGGTTGTTTTAGCAGGACCTTCCCCATCCTCCTCATGCCCTCTTCCTGCCCGCTCTTTCTTCACAGTAATGACCACCAAAACTTGTATTTGGATTTGTTCATTGGCTTCTTGTCTGTGTCCCTCACCTGACTGTGGGCTCCTGGATAGCTGTTTTCGGTGGTATGTCCAGGTCCTGGAGCAGTACTGACTGGTATTTGATGAATGAATGAGCGAATGAATGAATGAATGAGGCAGTGCAGGAACCAGGCTTAACTTGCCCGTGTCTCTCAGGCCCAGCACGACATAGCAATTTGTTCTATAGAAGCAGGAATGAATGGATGGTTGCTTCCACACTGAGTGTGGGAAGGGGTGCCATGAGATACCATTGGGATGATCGATGAATAGAGCTGGTGTTTTTGGAGCCCCTCCTTTACCCCCAGAGCGGTGCCACCTGCTGCAACGAGTTCTTGAATTTAATCCTCGCATCCACCCTGTGCAGTAAGGATTGTTGGTAGCCTCATTACACAGATGAGGAAACTGAGGCTCGGAGACGTGGAATAATGTGCCCAAAGTCAAAAACTAGTAAGGGGCAGGGCCAAGATCTGAACCCAAGAAGTTGGCTCCAGGGCTGTGCTCTTACCAAGTTACAGCACAGTTGAGGGTCATGGCTTTGGAAGGGTCAAAGGCATCCTCACAGCCACATACAAGGCTCCTCCCAGGTAAGATGATCCCTTCCCGAGGGACCAGAGGCCCCACGTTGCCTCCAGCCAGGTCCAGAAAGGCAGCCCAGGCCTGAGTGGGTGAAAATACTGCCTCCAAGCCAGCTGGCCCTGGCCTCCACTGGGACCATCACTCTATTTCACGTGTGTTACATTTAATCCTCATAGCAATTCGGTGAAACCCCCGCACTTACCACTGTTCCCATTCTCCGGAAGGAGGAAGCGGGGCCTAGTGCTGTTAACTAGCTTACCTAAAGCCACACGGCTATCACACGGGAGAGCTGACATCCAAACCCAGGTAGGCTGACTCCCGACCCATGTCCCGCGCGCACTCTGCACCGACCGCAGCGGGAGGCTGGATGCTGCCGGGTGTGTGCCAGATGTCCTAGATGTGGCTGGGGCAGCGTTTACATTGGCCATCCTGCCTCTGCTCAGTGAGGGGGCAGCCCCTTGGGAGCATCGGAAATCCAGCTGAGGCTGAATCGAGATAGCAGTCTGGGTCCTCCACCCCCTGTCACTGGACATCCTGTATTCAATCACCCACATATTCATTTCTTTTCATCATTTTCTTCTCGACTGTGATAGAGTCATTTTTATAGCTCTGAGAACGTGCATTTCATTTAAATTAAGTGGGCTGGAGTCCATCAGTTTTGTTGGAGAATCAGGCTGATAAAGGAAGACGTATTTCAGTGATCCCTTCCTTTTAACTGATTGTTCTCCAGCACACTCTTCTAAGGCCCTCATCTAGGGAGTGTGTGCATGTGACAATCTGCACACCCTCTTCTAGAACTCTGGGATGCTAAGGAAGGCCCCCTGGAGGCCTATCTGTAGGAAGGGCATCAGTGTTTTCAGACCCTAAAAGGGTCCCTGGGTCCACGCTTGGCATTCAGGCCTCAGACTCACCCATCTTCAAGACCTATATGAGTTGGGACAACGAGCATTTCAAAAGTGCCCAGTAGGAACAGAAAACAAGAGGATTATCCCCAAACGACCTGCTCTGAGTAAACCCTTGTGACCTTCACTTGGTTGGCCGAGGCGGAGGTGGTTCGGGGAAGCTCAATAATGACTAGTTACATTTCCTTCTTGGCCGGCCCGATGGGGACCTTAAAGTGATCCCATTTGGTTTAAGGAAATAAGTGATGTGACAATTCTGCCTCCTGAAAGTGTGCAGTTAATCCAACTTACGTCGGGGATGTTCAGAGGGGTTGTACAAGTCCCGCCTGTCCTAGGGGAACCGTTTTAAGCTCCTCCACCTGTCAAGCTGATTGCTTTATCATAAAGGCTGGAATCTCCAAGAGTCCAGGTCTTCCGGACACTGATGCTGCAGTGCAGCATGTGGTTGAAGAGAGAGGCCTCCTAAAGCAGCCGGCTCGGGCCAGAGGTGCCATGGGATGGCATGTCACCACGTCCCATGGCTCACTCTGCTTCGGCACCCTTCCTTATCTCCTTCCATTTACCTCCTCCCCTCTCCTTCCAGGGAAGGGCTCAGCATGAAGTCCCCCAGAGTGAGGGGTGGCTGTCCGGTTTGTGATTGTGTATGTGTGTGCAAACCCCCATGTGCGCACCTCCGTAGGTGTGTTCTGGGTGGGCATGCGTTTTTGTGCCCTGTCACGGATGTGCGTGTGAGTGTGCATATGTGGTTGAGGCTCTGTGTACACGTTTGTTCATGTGTCTGTGTCTGTGTGCATCGTTGTATGTGTGTGTGCTTGTGTGCCCTCACCTGTTTCCACAGCAAGGAGTTGTGTGTTGACTAAGGACCACTCGGTGGTCCAAGAGGCCACGGTCACAGCCTTGGGCCAGCTGATTCTGTGCCTCAGAATTCTCCTACGTGACCAAACCACCGAGAAGCATTTCATGCCCGCATCAGAAGGAAACAGTGACAACCTCAGCTTACTGTTTGAAGGAGAGGGGTGGCCCTGGCCCCAGGCCATCCAGGATTCTAGTGTGTAGATGGGTGGTGTCCTCTGGGCCACCCACTGCTTCTGTCTCCTCCACCAGTGAGCAGGAGGGGGGGTTCCATCATGTAAGGCTCTGATAAGACCTTAGGAAAGTCTTTTTACCTCTATGAGCCTCAGGTCTCTTATGAGATAGAAAATCACATAAGATTGTTGAGAATTAAATAAAATTAAATCCTGTGCAAAATAAGAAAATGCCCTCTGATGGGGCATTTCCCACAGGCGTGGGCCAAGTCTCCCTATCTTTGTTCCCTAGTACTTTATAGGGGACCCGATGAGTGACAAGCTCTTAGTTCATGTTTCCTGAAGTTGTGATTGAATGAATGAATGAATGATGAATGGTTGTCTGAAACACCATGGCCACACAACAGAAGTTTGATGTAATTTTCATGTACTCCAAGGCTGAACTTCTCAGTTGTGTTCCACAGCACATTATTGTTCTTTGATGGATCAATAGGGGAAAAAAGTCACGGTAAAGGACTGTTCTATTGTTAAATATTTTCAGAATATGGGAGACCTTGGAGCTTCTCAATATTAATTGATTCAGTACACTTTTATTGAACATCTACTATGTGTTTGGCGCCAGTCTGGGTGTTGGGGATAGATAGAGCTGTCAATAAAAGAGACAAAAACCCCTGCGCTCATGGAGCTTACTTTCTAGTGCATATTAGTGTCTCACGTTAGGCTCTGCGGAGAAGTCCGGCAATAAAGAGACATGATAACATTTGTTCAATTTGACATTTCCCATATTTATATTAATTATGGAATTCCCCCATTTTTTTCTGAAATGCAAATTTAATCCTGCCTCATTTCTCATTAATTGCCCTACTCCCAGCTCAACCCCTGACCAAAGTGACTATGGACTATAGTAGCTAAAATAACCAGTTCTAAAGCCAGACTACCTGGGTTCTGAATCACCTCCTTGGCACTTACTAGCTATGCAACTCTGGGTATGCCTCAGTTTCTTCATGTGTAAACTGGTGGTAATAGCAAGGATTAGATGAAATAATGCTGTATCTTCCAATGCTCAGCAACATGCCTGGTATGTAGTAATTATTCTTTTAAATATTATTTATCACTTCAGCTCTCCTCAAAATATACAGAATAATGGCAAAGTCCCCTACATGGCACCTAATGCTCTACTTACCTCCCCAGAGTCATCTGAACTCATTCTTCCTCCTACAATCTGGGCATTCAGAACCGCTTGCCAATCTCCATGGCAAACACCTCCCAGTCAGTTCATAAGTTTGTTCACATACTGCTTCTTCTTCCGAAAATATTCTTCTTAGTCATGCCCACCTGGAAGACATATATTCCAGATTCATCCCTGGCATCATCTCCTTAAATTCATTTCTCACTGCCTGACCCTTCAGCCCCTACAGATCCACTGTAGTTGGTTGCAGTTGCCTGAGTTGCCCAGGCAAGGGAAGTAGAAGAATCACCCAAACAGCAGAATCACAGCAAATAATTGTTGTTTTATGCCTCTAAGTTTTGTGGGTGGCTAATTATGCAGTAATAGACAACCAATAGAAGCTCCTTGATGTCAACAACTGGCTTCAATTCATCTTCATCTTGACCATTGTTGTGCAAAGGAGTACATAGGGATCCCTAGAACCACTGATGAAGCCAGGAGACAGAGAATACCCTGGATTATCCACACTCCAGGTATAGCTAGGATAAATGAGGGACCTTCCCTAGATCATCCATGGAAGGACCCTAGTAAGAAGAACTGTCTGACAGTGTAACTTACCAACACATCCATGGCAGACACCATGAGCTGTCCAGGGTGCTGACTCTTATTCTAGGGGGCCCAGTGCTATTCTCTGTACTTGGCCCCTTCTGCCTCATGGTCACCCACTAACCCCCTACCCTAGGTTTGACAACATCAGTTGAAATCAGCTTTAAGTAGAACGTTTGTCTCTTCACCTTCCCTTCTCCCTCCCACCCTCCCTCTCGGGAACCATCTGACCATTATAATAAAAATCCAGCTTTATGTAAATACCCTATCCTCCAAGTAATAAATGCCATTAGCTGAGCCTGTTTGAGCAACCGCAGGCTTTTAAACATTCATTTGAAGATCTTTGAAAGCTCTCTCGGGGCTCTTGCTCATAATTCACTAAGTGGGACTTGGTAATAACTGTGTTAAATGGCCAGGCCGTGCAACTTGCAGGAGGTGTGTCTGTTTGTGTGTTACTGGTGGTGACGGGGGGGGGGGGGAGCGGGGGGTGTGCTGGGAAGAGGATGCCCTTCATTCCATGCTGATCAGTTACTTATTTTTAAGAGTCCCCCTGGGGGCTCACAGTCCTTTGATGAGCCACTAATGAAAGAGCCAGATCTGACAATTAATTTCCCCAGAGTTATTATTTGTTGTTTTGGCAACAATTCTCTGAAAAGCCTTAATACTCACCTGGCTTCCCAATGGTTTAAGGGAGCCATAAGTTGAGGGAAGAAATGGATTCTACTTGTTTGTTCAGTAGTCATGTATTGAGTACCACCTGTGGGCCAGGCACCGCATTAGATCAAGATATACCCCCTGCCTTCAAGGATCCCTCAGTCTGGTGGGGCAGGGGGTGGACAGGAAAGTGAGTAAGAAGTTATAATACAGTGTGATACATGCTATGGAAGGGATTATTGGAGTATGGGGTGGCACATAACCCAGATTTAAGGAGCCAAGGAAGACTGCCAGGAAGGAGAGTCCTTAATGGCCACCTTAGAGTTAACAAGACAAATAAGAAAATAGGAAAAGAGAATGCTCTAGGAAGAAGGATTACCATGTTCAAAGACTCTGAGAAAAAGAAAAGCATCCATAAAATAATGGTGAGAAGGTGGAGTACTAAGAAGTCTCAGCCACTTCTAGTGGGAATGTAAATTGGTACATTTTAGAAAACAGTTGGGCATTATCTAGCAAAGTTGGAAATACATAAGCCCTGTGACCCAGAAATTCCATTTCTTTCTAGAGACACTTGTGCATATGGCATTAAGAGACACATACATAACAACATAGCAGTGTGGTTTGTAATAGCCCATAACTGGTAATAACCCAAATACCCATCAGAGTAGAATGATTAATTGTAGTGTAATCATGCAACAAAATACTATATGACAATGAAAACGAGTGAACTATAGCTAAACGTAGCAACACAAATAAGTCTTCTTTATATTGACATCAAAGAATACATACAACAACAACATTAAGTCCATTTATATTAAATTCAAAGTAGGCAAAGCCAAAATATTGTTTTGGGATGAATGTAAAAGTGGTAAAGGTATATAAAAAAAACAAAGGATGGCACCTGGCTGACTCAGTCAGTGGAGCATGTGACCCTTGATCTCAGGGTTATGAGTTAGAGCCCAACATTGAGTGTAGAGATTACTTAAAAATAAAATCTTTAAAAAAAAAATAAAAGGAATGGAATGATTACCACAGCAGGTGGAATAGTGCTCTGTTCTAATGGGAGGATGACAGCATGATTGGAAAGGATCAAATGGGGAGTCTCAAGCAATGTTCTATTTCTTGATTTGAGTGGTAGTTACACAGGTGTTTATGTCAGGGTTATTAAATTACTACACATTTATAAATTTTTGTGTGATATGTTTCATAATTTATGTTAAAGGAGAAAAAGAGACAACATCAGTGTGACATCAGTCCCTTGGTCTCTACTGTCTTCACATCCATGCCCTGGCATGCCAATGGGAGGTCTGGAGGTGGCTCTCAGAGACTAGATCCAGCATCCAGCTTCTGTGTGTGTATGTGTGTGTGTGTGTGTCCCATAGATGACTCTCCCAATGGTGGTACTGGGGGTTTCCTGGGATCTGAAGTCCTTGGGAGCCCCCTTAAATTATCTCCATGGTATATAGTGTGGTTCTGTCTTCAGAGAATCTCAGGTGCACTTGGGTGAGTTTTACAGGTTTGAAAGGAGAAAAGGATTCTCTGGGTGAACCAGGGGAGATATAGGGCATTGCTTTGTCTTTTCACCTAAGTCTCCAGGCTAGACTAGGGTCTGAAGGTCTGGTCATGAAATTCAACTTCAGAAGCCTGAGTCTCTCCCACATGGGCTCTGAGGTGGGTGCACTAGAATGTATATCACTTATGAAGATATGGTGTGGTTCTGAGCAACTCTGCAGTAAATGGGCCTTGATGAAGGGTAGGAGAAGGAAATGAGTGTCCCAAGGTGATCAGAGTTAGCAGGGGTCTAAGTAGTCCCTTGAGTACAGCCCTTGATATTTTTTGGTTCTTGATTAAGTCTAAAGTCAACTTTATGGTTATTCACTTATAAGATTAATACCTTCTTTTGGAACAAGTTGAATATGGAAGTGAATAAAGGAAGGATTACAGTTTCTCCAAATCCCCTTATAATCTCATCCCATGAAGAAATCAATATGAATAGCTTGGTATATTTCCTTCTACATGACATGCCAAACTCATATACATAAATACAGACTTTCTTCTTCTTCTTCAAAAAATGGGATCATATTATAACATTCCTCTGTAGCTTGACATTCCACAATTTGATATATCATGGACATCATTTAAAATCAGCCCTTCCAGATTTAATAGACTTTTTCAATAATTGTGGGATATTCCCCAGTTTGGACATAGCATAATTTACTCAAACAGTCCCTTGTTGATAGACCTTTAAGTAATTTCCTATGTTGGCTACTAACAATACTATTCAACAAATATCCATTATATCCATATGTCCTGATACATTTTTTTTTCTGTAGGATAGATTCTCAAAGCAAAATGTTTGAATGAAACATGAACTTGTTAATTTTTTAATGAATCCCTACAGGTTATTTTTCTCTAAATGTTGTAGTGATTCTCACTTTTATCAATGATATAGAGGAATTCTCATTTCTCCATTCCCTTTCTAACAGTGGCTATTATCAATTCATGGGGTTTCCTTCCACCAATATGATGAACAAATGAACAAAAGGAAAAAAATCAAAACAAAGAAACTGTACCCCCCTCCCCCAAAAAACCCAGCACCCACCCTTATTGTTATTTAGATTTGCACTTACCTGGACATTACTGAGGTTGATTATCTTCTCAAATGTTTGTTCATCATTTGTATTTTCTTAAAGAAATGCTTGTTTGGATCACTTATCTACCTATCAGATGGTTACTCTTTTCATTGTGGGTTTTCAGTAGATTTTTGCATATTAAGAGTATTAATCTGTTGTCTACTGCATGATCCTTCATTTATAAATATAGAGGAGTTGTAACACAAGGGAGAAGTGAGTTGTCTGAGGACACCAGAATGCAAATATCAGAGCTGGACAAGGTCACACTTCCAGATTCCCTGCACAGGATTTCTTCCCTGGCCCATTCAATAGCTTAGACCCTTGTGGTAAATTTTCTGGGACTTGCTAGAACAAATTTTCTCAGAGTATGATCTTCCTTCATCAGAATCATGTTATACTTCATTAAAATGCAGATTCTGGAGCCATACCCAAAACCCTAATCAGAGTCTCTAGAAGTGGAGCCAAAGAATCTTCTAAGACAGATTTTTATGTTTTTGTTGTATTCACCAAAACTAGAGAGCCATTACCCTAAAAGCTCAAAGTCCTTGCATAGGCATAAAGGGCACTGCCTGGGGTGGAGAAATCAGTGGGAAAATGGCATAATAACTCTCCCCCACCCCCCCATCACCAGCAGCTGGGGAGAGAGCCCTTAAGGCTGAAGCATGGAAACAGAGCTATCACAGGGGACCTGTTGGCCTCATGCTGCCCTTAAGCCAAAAGCAAGCTTTTGTGGCAATAGAGGTGAATCTAATATATCACTTTCTTGCTGGTATAAAGGTGTAAATGTCAATGTCTCCTCGTTTTTGTGAAGATTTGACAAAGCACTTAAAGCAGCACCCATTTTAATCAACAAAGCATCTAGAAAGATCACAGGGTGGCAAGTGTGCCATATCCTATCTGAGCTTTAGGTGGATTTGAAAATTGCACTTTTAATTAAAATTGGCATTTCTGAAGCTTGGCTGGAGCTGGCCGTTTTACTGGGGAATTGCAGATTGTGAAGCAAACAATCTGAGGGGAGGGCTTAAATGAGCTTGTGAGAAGGCTTGTGTATGAACAAGAAGCGCTTGTTTAAATAATGAAGTGGAGAAAAGATAATGTAAAAATGCCTTTGTGTTTAGATAGGTTTCCTCAGAGACCCGCGTCATTGTAGCTGAGCTGTCCGAGGTGCTGACTCTTGGGTGAGAGGAAGGCTTGCCGGAGGTGAAAGCCTGGCTTGTAGTTCTCAGTCCATCAGGTTTGGCCTTTCTCATCAGTTTCTTTCCAACCAATGACAAATGCATTACCAGATGTTATACCACAATACCATTCATTCATTCAATCCACAAAAGTTACTGATTACCTACTGCATACTGGGTAGTGCTTTGAAGAATGGGAAAAAATGTCAAGCCAGAATCATTGGATGCTATTCTGCAGATGTTACAGTGGACTTCCAAGTTGATATTATTCCAAGATTTAAAGATTTTGTGAACAAGTAAAATTTTAAAACAATCACGGACAATTCAAAGTAAAGACATTTAAGGACATCAATTATCACTCACTCTTTCCGTCTTCTGATGGAAAACAGGAGATTTTAAAACGGGAAAAGTAGGAAAGCCATAATCAGAATAAAAAGCAACTGTTTAAAGTGGCTCTGTAAAATCTCATTTGATTGTCCTTATTCTTCTCATTTAACCAAGAGCCACAGAAAATTTCACCATACATTGGTATCAGTTTCAAGACTGGCATTTGAGAGTAATTGATCCATCATGTAGGCCCTCAGGAAATAAATAGAATCTCTACAAACATCCTAATCAAGGTCATCTAATGTAACAGATGGGTGCACATCTGACCTCCAGGGTCAGGATAGTCTTGTTAGAAAGTTCTTCCTCTTTCCATGGTTATAGTGTAATTATGGATGAAGTGAGTGCCTATGGAAGTGGGTGGAAAGGTTGGAATTAGCACTTGTTGAGAACCTACTATGTGTCAGAACTGTGTCTGTGACAGATGCTATACTTACTTTATCCTTCATAATCTAATGTTCATTCTCATTTTGTGATGTGGACATCATTAGTATCCAGATTTGAGTATGAGAAATGTGTTACATATGATAATTTAGTTTACAAAAAAAACACAACAACAACAACAACAAAACTCAGAGTGCCTGGGTGGCTCAGTTGGCTGGGCAACTGACTCTTGATTTCAGCTCAGGTCATGATCTCGTGGTTGTGGGATCGAGCCCCATGTTAGGTTCTGCGTTGAGTGTCGAGCCTGCTTGGGATTCTCTGTCTCCATTTCTCTCTGCCCCTCCACCAAAATAAAAAAAAAAACTTAAAAAAATAAAGTCAGTTAAAAAGAGAATAAAAAAATTTCAAGAACTCTCAAAAATCAACTTAGAGGGGAGCAGTTAGTCAATAAATAGTATAAGGACAATTGGTTAGAAAAAAATCTATTTTGACTTTCATATCAGAGCAGTCATCAGATAAATTCCAAATGAATCGAATATTTAAATATAAATGATACAAACATATAAAGTATTTTTAAAACAGAAAACATGAAATTGAAAAGTTATCAAATCTCAGAAAGAAAATGGATTTCCAAAGCTTAGGAACAATTGAGAAAAAGGAAAAGTTGAACAATTTTAATTTCCAGGATGGAAAGATCCTACTACACTTCTAAATCTCATTGTGCAAAAGTTGGTAATTTGTTATAGTGGATACTTAAAGTTAAAAAGTGAGACCCATAGAGATCACTTCTGGGGTAGAGGACTTGACTGGGAATCTTACAGGGGAAACATTATCTATTTTGATCTGGCTGGAAATTAATTGAGCTGGATATATAATTGAGATTAGTGCACTTTATTATGTGTTAGTTATACCTTGATTTAACAAACAAAAAGCAGGTGCACCTGGGTGGCTCAGTAGGTTAAGCATCTGACTTTGGCTCAGGTCATGATCTCGCTGTTCATGAGTTTAAGCCCCACATTGGGCTTTGTGTTGACAGCTCAGAGGCTGGAGCCTGCTTCAGATTCTGTGTCTCCCTCTCTCTCTGCCCCTCCCCCACTTGCATTCTCTCTCTCTCTCTCTCTCTCTCTCTCTCTTTCTCTCTCTCAAAAATTAAAAAAAAACATTTAAAAATTTTAAAAAAGCAGAAAGAAAATGAAACCCAACAAAATGCAATAACTGTTTTAGACTACTTAAGGGGAGGGATGCCAAGTTCCTATTCATGAGATCAAGCCCCTTGTTTGGGCTCTGCACTGGCATGGAGCCTATTTGAGATTCTCTCTCTCTCTCTCTCTCTCTCTCTCTCTCCCCCCCCCCTTTACCAGCTCATTCTCTCTGCCTCTGTCTCTCTCTCTTTCTCTCAAAAAATAAAAATAAAATAAAAATAAAATATTTGAAGTTTCTAGTTGACCACAAATGCAAGAATGTCAAGTATGTGACTCAGCTAGCACCAAGAAAAGGCACAACCCAAGTCTTTACTAGTAAAAACATAGTGCCAACAAGGGAAAAAAATTGACACCTAGCTTAGTGACCATTACCCCACCAGGCTGGCCAATGTTTGAATAAATTAATGAAACTTGGTCATTGTCTTACAATGCAAACTATAAGGAGGAAGGAAATCCAGCCTGGACTTTGGACTAATACTGGCCTGGGTTTGAATCCCAAATGTACCAAATACATGTTGTATGACCTTAGGGAAATAATATCACTTCTCTGAGCTCAGTCTCCTCGTCTATAAAATGGGAACACTAATAGCAGCATTGGAAGGCCACTGCAAAGACTAAAGGAGGTACTGTACGTAATACATTTGGTGTGCTGCCTGACAAAATAACCCCACACATCCGTTAGTTGTTGTTAGTGGTATTATTAACCATGAGTTCCAGGGATTCTCCTTGTATGTCATCTCCACGGTATTCCCGAGGAAGTTTCTTTTTTTGAGGGGCTAGGAAAGTTGCACAATCATTTGCCAAAACAACCAAGTTGCCTCCCCCTGTTCCAGCTCCTTGCCACTGACCTAGAGATGCTCCAGAGCAGGCATGGTCTCTTTTCACTGCACGAGCTGCTGCAGTCAGTGCACAAGGCAGTGAGCAAGGCAGGGAGGGGGCTCCGCTGGAGTGAGAAGATGAAGAAATCGAGAAGCCAGCACAGCAGTAGCGAGAGCTCATTGACTCCTTCTCCCCAAGGGCCAGGCCGGCCAGCTGGGGAGGTCTGTCATTAACTCTCTTTATTGTCTACATTTTCTGCCTCACTGGCTCATCTGAGAAAGCAAATGGGACTCCTTGCATGGACATTGCTTCGTTGGCTTCTGGAACTGGGAAGAGCTGGAATCACTGAAAACATTGGCTTCCCAGGAGGCGTTCAAACATGTGCGATGGGGAGCTGGGTGTACACATAACTTGGGGTTTCCCTGAGAGCTTATCCATAAAGGAGCGTGGTAGTTTCTGTCCAACCACGCCTTCTTTTGAGCCCAAAGTCTCTTACCACCACCATTTGGAGGGTCAGCCATGTCCTTTATAAACAGACTCATACATCTCCCCCCTTGAATTTTAAAAGATGTGTTCATATGGTACTCCTCCACAAGGGCAGAAGCAGTATGGTATGGGCTTTGCATGTAGATACTGATGTGCTGCTTTTTAGCCATAAAACCTTAGACTCTCTGAGACCCAGTCTCCCTGTCTGTAAAATGGGAAGGATTACACCTACCCTGAAGTGCCGAGTGAAGATTAATAGTATTATTTTCCATATTGAGCATTTACCAGATCTTAAGTGCTAGAATAGGTGTTATTTCAATCCAACGCTCCAAACAATCCAATGAAGTAGGTACTGTTAACACCCCTATTTTGAGGACGAAGAAACTGAGACACAGATAAATTAAGCAACTTATCCAAAGTAATACATCTGTCTCTCTCAACCTCCCCCATGGAACTCATTTATTCCCATGGCTTCTATGTTTATTTTTCTAGCCCCATTCTCATTTCTGAGGTCCATCTTTGTACATCCTATGGCATACTTGACTTGCCAACTTGGGGGTTAAACAGACCTCTCAAACTCAACTGTCCCCAGACAGAAGACACTGAAGCAACTTGTCCAAGGTCAAAGAAACAACTAGGGAGTCATTGAGCCAGAATCGGAACCTGGGTCTCTGTCTGCAAAGCTTGTACTCTTGGGCACACACTACCTATGGATTGATTTTTCTCTTCAAAATATCCCGCTACATTTTCTGGCTTATTAAGCCAGATCTTAGATAAGACTGTATATCTTATCTGATCTAAGTCAGAATGACCAGATCACCAGGAATTATGTTCTTGAGGATTTCAATGTGCATGAAGTATTAGGGAGGATCTCTGAGCTTTCCCCAAAGACTCATAGTATGTGACAACTCTCACTTATCCAGGCTACCCAAACTTTCTCTTATTTGCCATCCACCTATCCCCATCTTGCCCAGTGTCAAGGTCCCTGTAACAGATGCTCTGTTATCTCCATCTGTAGTCCCATCTTCAGTGTAGAACTCAGGCTCAGGCACTCAGATGGGAGTAGGCTACAAGACAGGGAAGCCGTTCTTGACTTTGCAAAGAAAATTAGATAGCGAAAACTCCATCGTATTCTGTTCCATCATTTGTAGTATGAGGATGTGATAGCTGGGTGGATTATGTGAGTTGTAGCATATAAAGAACTTAGCACAGAACAAGGCACAGTAAACTAACTTGCTTATCATTGTCATCCCTTCCTTCAAGTTCCTTCTCTGGCTGCTATTGGTGTATCTAGTTGCCCCAAGTCCTTCTTGTCCATGGTCAGAGAATTTTTATTCTCACTCACCTTGCCTTGGTGTTTTCTTCAACCACGGGGCAAGTTGAAAAGTACAGACCCAGAAATAATGCACCATTATTTGCCCTGCAAAAGAATTATCCTTCCTCTTCCTTCATCATATCCTTTCCCCTTTTCCTCCCTCACTTCTCCTCCCTCTTTTCTTTTCTCCCTCCCTCCTTCCTTCCTTCCTTCCTTCATTCCTTCCTTCATTCCTTCCTAGCTCCCTTCTTTCTTCCCTCCAACTCTTAGTGGAAAACCTCACAACATGCTGTCCTTGGTACTGACTCATTTTTTCTCCCTTGTTTAGCCAAGGAAGGAAACTGTATACAAATGAAAATATGTGTAATGCCACACAGCTAGTGCAGATTGAACATTTCCCAAGCTAAGTTCTGTATTTTTTGGTGTGGCCAGGGCTGCCACAGTACCTTCAGAGAGATGCCCAGAGATGCCGTCTGACCTGGACTGGAGATGCCTGCCTGGGTGTTGCCCTTCCCCACGGCCATTGACTTCAGAGCTCAGAGCACAGACAGCTAGCGCCTTATCTGGGTACCCTAGAGACTGCTTTGGCACAGTGATGGCTCCACTGGGACCATGAACGTGGAGCCCAAGCAGGATACACAGACCGGAGATAAGGCCAAGAACAGATTCCCTTTGGCGCTCAGGTGCTGTTCATCAGAAATCGACAGTCTCACAGCCCTGGCTGATGACAGGCACAGGGTGATAACAATGCCATGTGACCAGCAGCCTTGGAGGACGGCTGTCACTGTTTCTCAGAGATAAAGGAACAATGAGCAACACTTTTACCTAGGGAGGGGCCTGCACGGAGCCTACAGGGTAAATCATCAAGAGCTGAAGCTTGCCTGGGCTCTCTCTTCCCAGCAGGCCCCCGGAGCTTCCTCCTGTCACTCAGGAACCCCAGCCCCTATTATGCACCCACCCTTCCGACCCCTGTTCTCTGGAGTTAATCATGTTATCTCTAGAGCACAGGCATTAGCGGATAACGGACAAGAGGTTTCTTTCCTACCTCTCTGCCCCACAGAGCCTGCTGAGAGAGTAAAGCATTGGCGGGGGTGTGGAGGGGTGTTGCTGGAAAATACATCTTCCTCCAGATGGTTTATCCAGGCCACAGACTCCACACTAACAACCCTCTCCACGATCAGACCCCTCAAGTCAGCCTCAGAGGCCAACCAGGGGCCAATCTAGGACTCTTAAGGAATCAGGAGGGTAGGCATGGAGGGGCTGCAAGCAGCAGTGTTTGGTATCTTCCCATCCCACCTCCAATGGAGCAAAGCTGCTGACCTCACGCCCAGGTCCTAGTTTTGGAACGGATTCTGCTCCCTAGTTCCTCTCTACCCTTCCCCCATTCCTGCACACCCCTTTCCCTCCCAGGTCACAATAGCCATGAAGTGGAGAGTCAGGATGGCTGGGTTCTGGTCCCTTCTCTGGCCCAACTTTGATGAGTGATCTTAAGATCATGGGTGAGTCACTTCACTGCCCAGTCTCAGTTTCTTCACCTGTAAATTGGGTTACTAATGTGTGACTATCAGATCTACCAAGTGGTAAGAATCTCCAGTGGAGGAGGGAGGTCTGAGATTCACCCTCCACAAAACAGGCCCACTGAGCAGGGCTGGGTCTCAGCCCGGGTGTCGTCTCTGCCTGACTCCCAGGGGTTGAGCTCACCCTCCCTCAGTTTCCCCTTTATATTCTTTCTGCTCCTCTTCTTACATGCCTATGCTGTGATTGCTCACAGCAATTGTGCAATTTCCCTCCGTATCTGTCATCCAGTTGATGCCCCTTTGCTGATTGTTTATGCACATCTCTAAACCTCACACTGCTTTTTCACTTGCTGCCTGTGAGGGATGTAGGCAAAGGATTATTTACCTAGCCCATATTTTAATACTATTATGGGTGCCTTGGATGTTGTTATGGATGGTCATCCAACATCCTGGAGTTGGGTACTTCGACCTCCTTTACCCTTTCTGTTTGTAATCACGGACAAGTTTCTAGACTTTGTCATCGCCCTTAATCTTCCCAACTTTGAAATATTAAACTTTCTGACGACAGCCTCCCATGTTCTTGGTTCTCTAATTCCACTCTGCCTTCTCTCTGACATTATTAAGATCTCCAGTTTCTTACCACTTCCATTTTTACCAACATACGTGCCTCCTGCTTGCACTATAGCCTTTCTACCTGCTCAAGACTCCTGGATTCATCATATGAAATGTCTTTCTGTCACTAGCTCTCTTGTCCTTCATTTTTCACCCACTCATTCATTTGTTTATTTATCCAATACATTGTTATTGAGCATCTAATACGCTCAGGCACAGTGCTAGGTTCTAGAGAGACTATGGTCAGCAAAATAGACATTAACTCTCTTCCAGAGTCCCAGAATTTAATCCATTCCAATTCACTCTTGGATCTTATGTTTGGGATACTGAATGTTCCTAAAAATGTCTGGTTTCCAACATTCTCTGGACCCTCATTGTTGCCAGAGTTCCTTCTATATGCTTTCTACACTCCTTCTCCCATTCCTCAGGGACCGTCTCAAACATTAACTCATTTTTAAGCTTCCACTATGAAAACTGTCCTGAATCTTTCTGGTCTGATGACCTTGTTTTCCAAATCTCTGCAAAAAACAGAGGCTATTAATTCTGAACAATGAGGTTATACTATATATGGTATAAAAATGGGAGAGACCATCCTCCGCAATGTGTGGGCTCTAATCTTGCCTCTGGTATAGTCTTGCTGGGCAATCTCAGACGCTGCTACATTGGGTCAGTGGTTCTAGATATCTCACAGTCCTGACACCTTCAGAAATTGTACTGAAACTATGAACACTCTCCCCAGAGGAGTACCCTTGCAAATACATTCTACCAACAATTTCAAAAAGTTCACAGACTCTGTGAAGCCCAGCTAAGAGCTTGTGGATTAGATGAACACCATGAACCTTTCAACTTTCTAGCCTAAGAGTTGCTGATCATACGTTGCCTTCAACCCCGACACCAGTGGGGTCCCACATCAGGGTGCAGAGGGTAAGGGGTGAGTTCAGGAATCTGCTCGGAGGAGCAGATATGAAAGAAGATGGAGCAGAGCTTGTTCATTCCCTCCAATGGGCATAATAGTATAAAAGAACCTCTCTTCCTTTGTCAGTTTCCAAGAATGCTACATTGGGAAATGTGAGTGTATTACCTATTGCTGGGTAAAAATAAATTGTCCTAACCTAGCAGTTTAAAACAACAATAAATATTTATTACCTCTCATAGTTTCTGTGAGTTAAGAATTCAGGATTAACTTATCCAAATGGTTTTGGTTTGAGTCTCTCAAGAGACTGTAGTCAAGAATCAGCTGTCACCTGATGGCTTGAATGGGCCTGAAGATCCACTTCCAAGAGGATTTACTCACTTGGGCAACAGATGGGTCCTGGCTGTTAGTGAAAGGCCCCAGTCCCTCCCCACGTGAGCCTCTCCTTAGGCCCAAGTGTCCTCAGGACATGGTGACTGGCTTCCTCCAGATTGAGTGATCCAAGAGAAAGTAAGGTGGCACCTGTGATGTCCTTTCTGACCTAGTATGTGTCACCATTTCCACAATACCCCATTGGTCATGCAGGTCAGTACAATCCAATGTGAAAGAGACCTTCACCAGGGCACGAATTCTGGGAGGTGATCATCGTTGGAAGCCATCTTGAGGGCTGGTTACCACAGTGGGAGATGTTCCCAGTGGGGAAGCCGCCATGCTTGCTCAGAAGCTGGGAGTTTCTCAGGCACATGTGCCTGTACTTTGGGGGATGTCTGTTAGTCTTTGTTCATTTCCCTTTGTGTTCCAACTCCATGAGGCTAGCTAGCAAAGCACATTTTTCTTTTGTTACAAATGCAGTAAGTTACCACCATGTTGGGTCCAACGATAACAGCCACCCCCTTGTGCAGCAGTCACTTCATGCCGTGCACTGTCCTAAGCACCATACATATATGAACTCGTTTAACCATTAAAAAGACCTATGAGGCAGAAGTCATCATTGCCCCCAGTTTACAATGAGAAAATCGAGGCACACAAAATCAAAGTAACTTCCCCAAGGCAACACAGTTAACAAGTGTCAAAGCAAGGGTTTGAACCAAGGCAATCTAGGGAGTATGTGCTCTTAACCATCACACGTGACCACCTGCAGAAGGAGGTATAGGTGGCATGGGGTATGGGAGTTCCCAAGTTCTGTGGGAGTAGAGCAGATCAAAGACTGGGAGCTGGGGTCACAGGCATGTAAGGGCAAAGGAAGCACTTGGGAAGGGGATGGGAAGGGGCAAGCTAAGAGGCAGGAAAAGAAGCCGGAGCTGTGGATGGGAGGGGTGGGGATCAGACAAGACAGGAGAGAATTTGGCCAAAAGCTTCACAGGCCACCAAGTGGTTGAGGAGAATGAGGGTGACATTGGGGCTCTTGGAGGAAGCAGTTCAGGAGAGTGGGGAGTGGCAGCCAGATTGCAGTGGGTTGGGGGCATGTGAGTGTGAGGCAGCAGGTGTAGACCAGTCTTAGGAGAGGCTGGCTGTGAGTGAAAGGGAGGCAGCCTGAGGAGTGTGGGGGGGAGAGGGTGCAGGGCCATCCCAGGGCAACATGAGGGGTCCAGGACAGACCCCAGCCTGAGTCCCCACCTACTGCCCAGGCCAAGAAACACAGAATTTGCCTGGCAAAAGCTTGTTCCCAACCCCAGAAGGAAACCCCCATCACAGGGAGTGCCAAGTGAGGCCTGAAGACATAAATATTTGCTCGGCTTCTGCCCTTCTTGTTCAAATAGGGCATTGCTTTGGGGATGGAGGCTGGCTGCATAGCAAGGAAGTGAGAAATCAGTGAGGGTGGAAGAGTATGAAGGAGCAGTGATTGCTCTTGGGGCCACTAATGAATCCCCCAGGCTCTGGAGCTACTGGAATCCATTAGCTCATCAAAGCAGCTAAATAACACCCCTGCTCCTTTATGAGACATCTGTTCAAACAAAGCCAACCTTTCCCCTCCCGGCCAGTCTCCACCCGCACCCTGTGCCTGCTCTGCTCTGTCTGCCTGTGGCTGAATCAGTCAGGTTGGGCTGTAGTTCTGCCTGTCTCCTTGGCTGTAACATGGTGTGCTATTTCAACAGGGTCTATTGTTATGTTATGACCCTGACCACGGGCTTCTCTGGGGCTGTGCCCTGCATGGGTTTCTTTATGCCAGTATTTAAGAATCTCTGTGTGCTAGCTACTGTGAACTGAGCTTATTGTGTGTGTGTGTGTGTGCGTGTGTGTGTCTGTGTCTGTGTATGTTTGCAACACTGTCTTGCTGTGCAACCATTTGTGTGATGTGTGGCTCTGTCACCATAAGACTCAAATGTTGTTTTTTTTACATGCGGTGACAATTTGTGCAGTGTGTGTTGTGATGGTATGTTCCTATGTATGACTTGGCGGGGGTACTGTGAGACATCTCCTCTGTATGTGTGTGTTGGTGTGCACATGGGCTGTAAAACTGTCCCTGAGCCTGTACATAGCTATGTTATGCCGCCTGGTCATATACAAGGGTACTTGAACAAAGTTGTGACCGTGTGTAACTCTTTGAAGTGGGCGTTGGGCTACGTCCAGTGAAGTCATGTTGTCACCCTGAGACGCTGTTTTAGTAGGATGCTTTATTATGATTTAGGAAGGACCTAAATCCCTAATTTGTCTTCCCAGGAGACCAGGGCTACCCTGAGGAGCATCTGGCCAGATATGGCAAATCTGGATGGATGGTAGATGGGGCGGGGCACCACTTCTCCTCAACTGTTGGATGTAAGTCCAAGCCCTGAATCCTAGGAAGCATCAGGCCAAAACAAAGGCAACACCCAAGAGGAAATCAGCCCAGTATTCAGATGAGGGGAAGAACCTGGAGAGAAGTGAGGCAGTCAGACAAGCCTGAGGAATCCGTGGCCAAGTGGGGGCAAGGACAGGGGCTAAAGACTCTGGAACTGGCCAGTGAATCCGTTGCCACCACGGTGTAGTGGGGTTAGACTAGCAGCTTCCACATGTATCAGAACCACCTGAGATATTTGTTTCAGTGCAGGTTGCTAGACCCGTAACCAAAGGTTCTGATTTAGTAGGGCTGGGCAGGGCCCTGGTGTCTACATTTTTAACAAGAATCCTGGGTACTCAGGACCACAGTTTAAGAAAGCCTGGATTCCAGGAACCCTAGGAAAAGATGCTGAGAACATGAGATACAGCAAGAATCTAGAAGAGAGGAGGAAAGCAAGTTGAAAAAAGGAGGGAGCTAGAGACCAGGGCATGGCTGTTGTCCTCGGTGTCCGCCCATATCTCCCAGGTACGCCCCATTCCAGACTGTGCCCAGTCCTCTGGGCGCTTCACTGGAGCCTGTGCATGGGGCAGCCTGAGTGCCTGGGACTTAATCCATGCCCCCCCCCCCCGCCCTCTGCACTGGGCAGCCTTCAGCCCAGATGCATGGGACCAGAGAATAAACACCTGGCTCTCTCATTCTTCAGGGGATATAATCAGTATAATTGGAGGTGAGTTCTGCTGTGTCTCCCAGAGGTCCCCAGCGGGACCGAACCCCACTTGTCCACAGCAAGACCTGCTCAATAACTGACCGTCCCACTTACTTGGGGCTTTTTCCCCTTTCTGCTCCCTCTTGCTCTCCTGCTGATGCTCTCTGGAATCCCTTGCCATCTAAACTACTAGCACCTACATCCATGTCTCAGGGTTGGCTTCTTGGGGGATTTCAACCTAAGACAGGGGAGGGAAAGAAATCCCCAAGCTCCTGAGCATGAAGAATCAAGGGATGCTGGATGGAGCAAGAACAGCTGGGGAGGGGAGTCCCAGACTTCTTCCTCCTCCACTGGCTGTTTGAGACCTTCCCCTGCTTTTGGAGAGGGCTAGAGCGGCCTGCTCACGGCCCCTGAAGAATGAGTGAAGGTTCCTCAATGTACCTGCTTCCCCTCTAGTCTTTGATGTGCCGGATCAACGCGATGGATTGTTGGGAGTCTCCACTTCCAGCATGTTGTTCTTGAGGCCACAGCTTGTGGCCCCCAGAAGTTCCACCCAAGGGCATCTTCTAGGGCCACCTTCTTAACCCTTGGCCTGGGGTGGTGGGGGGGAGGCAGCTGTGGGCCTGGCAGGATCTGCTGAAACCTCCAGCAGCTGCAGTTCTGGAGGCTTCTTTCCAGCTCCATCTGGATTGAATTCCTCCGGTCAGCCTGCTTGGAAGCGGTCTCTGCACGGTCAGATGCTGCTGCTCTTTGGTAAGCCCAGCCTGGCTCCCTTGGGCAGCTCCACCATCTGCCTTGGCAATTTCCTGCAGGAATGTACTGCATGAAAAAAGACCCCTCTATGAGGAGACCCAGCTGCCCAAAGGTCAGCCCCTCTGAGTAGAGCGTTTGGGCTTTGTTCTGGGGTCATTTCAATGCCCAGAACTTCTTAGTACACACAGTACCATCCCAGCCTTGCCCTCCAGTGCTGGCAAGTGGGGGCTCTGGGTGTGATCCGTGGGCCCATGGGTCTTCACTAGAAAAGCAAGTACGTGTCATTGTGAATGTCACCCCGGTGAATGGCTGGCTATCCAGGGCACCACAGTGAGACAGATTCTGAAGCTGTGTCTGGGCCCAGAGGAGGGTTGTGGAGTGGCTTGTTGATGGCCTGGAGTGGGGAATGGTAGCAGGCTGCTGACGCCCCACTCCACATTCCCTTGGCCACCTCCAAGCTCACCTCCAGCTTTAGTGGACAGTGTCTGGGCCTGCTGGCAGCTTCCCATGTCAGATGTCTGATTCCGTACTCTTCTCGGCTTTCTCTGGGGCCATGACAGTTAGTCCAACCCACTCTACGTGCAGCTGGAAGTGCTGGGGGGCAACAGGCACGGGGGGTTGGGAGGGTGGGGAACCCTCAGCCTGCGAGGCTGGAAGTCAGTGGATCCATTCTCCAGGCTCCTCATCCGATGGAGGGACAATTCTGAGACACATTCTGCATGATTCCTCAGAGTCTCTCCAATGGATTGAGCCCTAATTGTCCCTACGGCACCCACTCATTCACACACCCTTCCTTCACTGGCTTTCTCCCTCCCCTGCTTCCGGGGACCACTCCCAAATACTCCACTTTCTCCCAAGTTCTTGTTTTAGGCGGGAACCCCGACTAAGACAAGCATGACAGCAAATGCGTCCATCCTCAATCTGTAATGTGGCCGTGGTAACACTTTGTGTTAACAGCTTCTTACTGCCACCAGGAGCTGGGGGCTTAGGGGAGGAGGACAAAGGCAAAAAATGGGCCAGAGCCAGAGCCTTGGAAAGGCCCAGTGTGCTGGGGCTGGTGGACACCTAAATAAATAACGCAAGTGATGTCCTAAGTAACACAACACCGGGGGAGCACAGAGAAGGAAGCATTTGCTTCTGCACAAAGAGGCCAGCGAAGGCTTTCTTTGGAGGAGCTAACATGTGAGCTGAGCCTTAGGAACGAACATTATTCCCTGTACTCCATGTCCACGATATCGTGTCCGCTCTTCTTCTAGAAGAGCTTTCCTGCTATCTCCTACCTCCTCGCCTGGGTCACATCCCCCTGGCATCGGCCTCTCCTGCAGAGCACTCCATGGCACAGGGCTATTTGTTGGATTATTTGACCAGACCTCTGGCTCCACTAGATTAGAAGCTCCATGAGGGCAGGGACTAGGCCTGGTTTTGGTGACGTGGCAGTCCCCAGCATGGAGGGCACCTCCTGCCCCTCCCTTCTGCTGTCACCTTCAGTCTGATTTCATCGCTTCCCACCTGGATGATGGTACCTGCCTCCTCACTGGTCTCTCTTCTCTTCAAAGGCACCCTGCACGACCGCTGGTGTCAGCATCTGCTTCCCCAGCTCCCGGAGGCTATAGTCAGTCCCCCCCTCCCAGGCGAGGAGCCAATTCAGACCTAGAAGGAGAGGGTTGGCAGCCCCTGCCCCCCTCCAGCAGGACTAGAATGTAGGCGCTGGGATTATTTCTGCCACTTGAATCCTTCACAGGCCCCGAGTAAGTCCTGGACACCTACCCACTGAGCCAAGCCTTACCCCTAGCGTGTACAAGGTGATAAACTGAGGTAGATCCCCATTTTAATCCCTCAGAGCTCCTGGATTTCTCCTCCTCCAGGAAGTCTACCCTGGCCTGCTCCCTGAGCCAAGTCAAGTGCCTGCTTGTTATGCCCTTAGTCCCCATGCTTCCCTCTAGCATAGGTCCTATTGTGTAGCATATTTCATTCATTCATTCATTCATTCACTCATTCCACAAATATTTATTGAGCCCGTACTATGTGAAAGACTCTGTTCTAGAAGCTGGGAATATACCAGTGCACAACATAGAAAAAAAAATCTCTGCCTCATGGTGTTTCATTCTTGCGGGCAGATTGATACTAAAGAAGATAAACAACTTCAATATGCAGTAGATCAGATGACGGGAAGTGCCATGGAGAAAAAGAAATCCAAGACAAGTGATAGAAAGTGTGTACCTGCAGCAACTTTAAAAGGGTGGGGACAGAGAGCGCTGCATCAAGACGGTGGCATTGAGGACAGACTGAAGGAGGAGGAGGAGGAAGCCATGTGGATACTGGAGGAGAGGGTTTCAGGTAGAAGGGACAGCCAGGGCAAGCTCCTGAGGCAGAAGAGAACCTGGCTGACCCGGCCAGTCCTCCAAGTACAATGGGAGCTGCTGGGCTTTGAGCAGAGAGGACAGGATTGGACCTAAGTTGGGACAGCCTCATCTGGGCTTTCGTGTTGCGTGGAGACTCCAGGAGGGACAAAGACCAAAGCAGGCAGATAGGAGACTTCTGCAATAATCCAGCCGAGAGATGCTGGTGGTTTGGACTGGGCTGTGGTACATGCAGTGACCAATCTCTGGAGAGCAGACTCATTGAGTAGGAAAGCTGGTCTTCCAAATTTGCCTTCCAGGACCCTACTGGGTCTGGACCCCTGCCACAAGCCCGGCCTTCTATAGACCCCCTCTTTCCCTGGGGACTGTTTCCTTTGCCCCCCCCCCCAGCCCTGGCCCACCCCATATGCTGGGATCGCAGTGCTGTTACTCCTCACAGACCCCTGCTGTCATCCCCACCCTGGGGTCCTGAGCACTGGTCCATCAGGTCCCTCCGACGGGAGGTGTCTGTCTCTGCCCCAGACCAGATCTCCAGTCCCAGCCCTTCCTACTCTTCAGCAGCCCACGTGGCTTGACCCTCCCTTTTGTACCAAAGTCTCTGCTTCCCTCTCCAGGTCTGTCCCCTGCTCCAGCCATGGAAATGCTTGCACATTCCCAAATGCACCAGGCCTTTTCCCATCCCGGGACCTATTAGAAAGCACTTCCCCCACCCTCTTCACCTGGGTTGGACTCCCTCAGGACTCAACTCAGGTGTCACCTCTTCCAAGAACCCTTCTGAGAGCCCTCAAGCTAAGACACACGTTCCCCCCATTCTTCTGGTCACACACTCTTTCTTTGGGGGCAGCCTCTCCCTCACAATACTCTAAATGTAAGCTCCCTCAAGTGAGCCCAGTTCTATAGCCTTGCTGCTGAACAGTCCATGGCTCCCTGATGCCTGATGCTTAAAAGACCATGTGGCCTCATTCATCCTTACAGCTCTATCTTTTGGACTTGCTTTCTCTGTTCCCCAGCTCCCCCCCACACCTGACATTCCCATTTCTGGACCTTGCCCTGAGACTTTTCAGGTCAGCGGCAAGAGGTGGCTCAGCACACCCCCAGGACCGCCTCAACAGATACGCTATATGATGCCTAGACATTTGGAGCTGGGGGATGAGGACAGAGGCCTGCCCAGGGGAGCGAGGTGAGGCTGCAAATGCCCCTGTGTTCCTAAGAGTGTGGGATCAGATAGGCTGGGGGTTGAAACTTGGACTTGCCACATCCTAGCTGTGTCTCCTTGGACAAGCCACTTCAACTTTCTGAGGCGTGGCTTCCTCTTTGTAAGTGGAAACATTAATACCCTCTTTGCAGGCTTGCTGTGAGTCCCGTGAAATAATGAACATAGAATCCTTAGCCCATGCCTGTGGTAAATAGTCAGCATCACCAGATTGTAAAAATAATTGTCATGGGGCAAGTCAATTGGAAAACCTCTGCCACTTTTCCAGCCACAGCGGTGACCGGAAGTGGCCATTTTGCTCACGCCTGGCCGTGCCCGGCTGGTGAAGGTTCGGGGTCATCCGCAAGAACCAGCTCTGGGGGGTTCAGGACAAGCCAATGCAGTTTGGGAATCTGCATTGAGGTGCTGGGTCATGGAACTCTGCGAGTGAGGAGACTGGTCTCCTCTGTGGCCCAAGATGGGACCATGGGCATCCCGGCTGCAGGGAGTTTTTTTTGGGAGGGGCGGGGGGATCCAGCTGCAGCCTTTCTCTTGGGCATCTTCATCAGATCTGTCCCGACTGGCAGAATTTTTTGGCCATGAGTCTTGACCAAACTGTAAACTCCAAGCTGAAGATTGAAGATGAGATATGGGTCAACCAGCAATGGCTGGACAGGTGGGCTACCAGCCGGGCCAGAGGGGGCCTCAACTACAGACCCCCACACTACATAACTCTGCTCATCTGCTTTGAGCCTCCTGCCAATTCTTCTGCCCAGGAACACTCCAGGGCTTGAGAACATAGCAGCTTTTTTGTGTGTGTGGGGGGGGGGGTGGGGGGTGGGGGGGCAGGGAGAGGTCTTTAATTCTCCTCTCATGTCCAAGCCAAGCTCTCAATTATTGGTGCAGGAAGGGCTCCCATAGCTCTGGCTTTAGCTAGATAAATTCACCTCTGTATCCTATGGGGCCACATCTGGTTTCTAGTTTGAGGTCTGTGAGAAATAAGGCCACTGTCCCAGTCAAAGGAGGACGCCGGAGGCTCGGAGCACAGTGAAGCGAGGCTTTAAACAACGTTCTTGCAAGAGCGGTATCTGATGGACAGGCACACCCGGGGCAATCACAGCAGACAGTTTATCTCCTAGCGTACAAGTCCCTCCCCTAGTTCCTCATTGGCTAAGTACTTCAGAGGCAAGTCCCTCCCCTGGTTCATCATTGGCTAAGGACTACAGAGGTCACAGCCTTATCTGGACTTCGCCTATGCCCACGTAAGGCAAAAAGTAGTCTGATTGGAACAAACGTACATTCCCTGAGGTGATGCAGAGACTTTCAGTCCCTCCTCCCTTTATTCTATAGCGCATGCTCATTGCAAAGCCTGTGAAAATAAGCCCACGAAAAGGAGGGGGGAAGAAGGGTCTAAGGGTCCAGTGTGGGGATGTGGGGAGGGTTATACCTATTTCCAATAGGTTGTAAACCTATTGTTAACTAGACAGCACAGCTTTTATTTGGTATTTCTGGAAATGAATCATCTCACTCTTTTCTCACAAGGTCCTGCGTTTGCTCATAGTATCAGAGGCGTCACTTAACCTTGAACCTCCACCTCCAACCGGGGAGTGGTGAATAAAGCATGACCAGTACGTTCACGGTCCTCTCCCACCCCCAGGGCAAACATCACTAACTAATCGGATAACCCTTCCCACTGAGGATACACCTAGCCTCAGAATCCAGGGCTTCTGCAAACACTGCCAAATGATTGGAAAACTCATCTGCATTTGAGCAAAAGTCTTTGGGCCCAGGCCACAACCGTGATAATGATGATGATAATGATGATGCTGGCGATGGTGTTGGTGAAGAGAGTGGTGATGACGATCGCATTCACAGATGTCCATTGTGATTTGAGGCTTGCAAAGTACTATCAGCAACCTCACTTCCATAGCTTTACCCCTTCAACCTTCAAAGATAGGTCGTTGCTTTATTCAGGCCTCATTGGGTTGTAACTAACAGATTTTTCCCCCCTTCAAACATGCTTGAATAAAGCCCCATGGAGAATGCCGATGTCTAGGCCTGGGTCACAACTCTGTCCCTGGCCTATAATCATCAGAAGGATGATTATGAAATGGACAGGGAGCAAGTGATTCTCGGAGAGAATGGATTCTGGAGGTCCAAAAGCACGAGTCCATGGGACCATGATTGCCCATGCCCACCCTGTTTTCCAGAGGGGGGAATGGATGCTCAGAGATGGCAGATGCCTTACCCAAAGTCACACAGCCGGCAGGTGGGAGTGCCAGTATGAAAACCCAGGGTCCTAAATCTCTGAGTCCAGGATGCTTTTCCCTTCATTAAGACTGCCCCTCAGAGGCTAAAACCAAGTGACCCTTACTACCTTCAGTAAATTCCCCAGACAGAGCCCTCTGCGGCCATCTCTAGTCCCCCTGGCCAGGACCACAAGGCCTTTTTACCGAAGTGGACAGAAGGGACCTCTGCTCTGTCATGATCCCTCCCCAAAGGGCTGGGCATGGGTTCAGAGGGGGTGGCGTGGGCAGGATGAGTAAGGACACGCCCAGCACTCCGCCCAGGCAGAGCCATCCTGCATCCCCCATCCAGGAGACAGCAGGCGGCCAAATAGGCAATTAATTACTGCCTGGCGGGCTGCTGGCTCCCCTGCCCCCTCTGTTCAGCCAAGTGTGTAATGGAAATGGGACTCAAACAGACTCCCCTGCCCAGAGGGACCCTGGCCTGCTCAACAGAGGATGAGCCCCAGGGAGCCAGGGAAAGGGCTGTGACGCAGAGGTGAATTTATTAAAACAATGAGCTTCTTCTGGCTCCTTGTCTTGCCTTTTCTCTGACTCCTGGTGACAGGCACAGTCTTCTCGGGGGGGGGGGGCTCTGCTCAGAAGTGGCCCTTTCTTGGCAGCCGGAGTAGAGGAGTGTTGTTAGTATTAGTCTTCTGTAATATTAACCACCGTGTATTGAGTGATGTCCTGCATTCTTTACAAGCATTATCTCTTCAAATGTTCAAGAAAGTCCTTTGATGTGACCCTCTTTTACAGCTGGAATATCCCTCTTTTACAGCTAAGAAAGGCTGAGGCCCAGAGCAGTGACGCGGGCTCTCAGGGGATGGGAAAATGGAGTGGTTGGAGCACAGGCTCTGGAGTGCAGACCCATTCACGTCCCTCGCTACTCATTTGCCCTGAGCCAGGTACTTACCTTCCCTGTGCCTCAGTTTCCTCATCTACGAAGGGGTGACGATGGTCACACCCACCTCATAGGGTTGCTCGGACAGTGTTTGGGTTGAATGTGAAGCATTCAATAAACGGCAGTTGTGTGGCTTTAGAAGGTAGACGGGGTGTTTTTTTTTTTTTTTTTAGTTTATTTATTTTAAGAAAGAGTGCGTGTGTGGGAGGGGCAGAGAGAGGGGAAGAGAGAGAATCCCAAGAAGGCTCCGCACCATCAGTGTGGAGACCAATGCGGGACTCAAATGCACGAACCGGGAGCTCATGACCTGAGCTGAAATCGAGAGTTGGACGCTCAGCTGACAGCCACCCAGGCGTCCAGAAGGAAAATGCTTCCATACCGTGTTGCACAACAACTTTAACACAGTAAATGCATCAGTTGTGCAACGCGGACCATAATACATGCTATTTGCACCCTACGCACATTACAAACACAAGTAACTCAAGAACGTTTCATTCACAAAATGCCAGGCATGTTCTGAATCTTCTCTCTCCACCTTCTTGATCCCTCAGCAGCCCACGCCTCAGGGGGCTAGCATTTTCCGTCCTTTGTGTGAAGACTGTCGGGGGAATTTTTGTCTGTTCCCAGGTGAGTCACGTAAATTCTGCTGATGGATTTGTTTTTATTAAGCTTACACAGACACTGCCGCTACAGATTCTTAGGAATCGCCCAACCTCGTTTGAAAAAGTATCGCCCCAGAAGAAAGGAAATTGGCTCTCCTGGACATCCAGATGGACAGACTGGCAAGCGTGCGGCCGGGGTGCAGTAAAGGGAAGGAAAGAGAAAGACCCGGTCCAGATCAAGGCACACAAAGAGAAGTCACACACTGCCAAAGTCCGCCAGGGATTGTCCCCTCCCCCACTCGTGGCTTGCTGGTGTCCTGGTGCCCCTGATCCTCTGAGCCCTGGGGAAAGGGCCTGGGAGAATTCACTGATGTCACCCCAGCACCCAGCACGAGCCCCAGCCCTGAACAGGGCGTCTGGGAAGGCTGAAGAAAGAAACAAATGAACGAACGAAAGAATGAATGAATGGCATGTCTATTTGGAGGAAGCTGTAAAGAATAAAGAAAAGAGGGAAGGAGAAATAATTAGTGCTAGTTTCGGTGCCTTTAGAATACTGAACAATCTCTATATTCTGATGTGAAAGATCTCCAAAGACAAATTAGGTAAAAAAAAAAAACAAAAAACAAAAAACAAACCAAAACAAACAACCAAACAAAAAAACCCAAACAAACCAATGCACACAACTGAACGTAGAATATGCTACCTTTTTGTATTTAAAAAGGGGAAGAGGACAACAAGAACACATTTGTATTTACTTATATCCTTGTACATGTTGTATAGGCAAATGGAAGGGTCCTTAGGAAACCAGTAACAGTGGTTTTGGAGAAATGGAAGGTGGGTAGGCAGATGGATGACAGGAGCTACAGGGCCACTTTTCATTATATTTTATATAATATATAATAATACACATATTTTTTTTCTGAGCCACGTGGGAAAAAAATCAAGAAAAGGAAAAAAAAAAAAGAAAAAAAGGAAATTTCCCCTCCGAGAACACACACAAGAGTCACCCCTTGCTTGATGCTGGGGAAAGGAAAGGATGCTTAGTTATCTTCTCAAGGACTTAGTTTAATTAAGGCCTTAGAGATCTCCTAACCTATTGATCTCGGACCAGAAAGCATTAGGTGAGTTCCCAGGAGCTCCAGGCTTTCAGAAATCATTTCCCTAAACTCCACATCTCTTTTGTAGCCTCTGCACCCTTCCCTGGGGTGGTGGCCACTGGGACAACAGGCAGCAGGAGAGAATTCTTGGGGGGGTCCGGAAGCTGTCCTGGAGGAGGAGAAGGGGAGAAGCCCAAAGGCCTGGGTACAAGAGGCCCAGGAGCAAAAAGAAGGAAACTTTGTCTCTGGCTTCACTGCAACCCTCCCCACACCCACCTGCTGAAAGGGCAGGAAAGATCCACCGGCCATGGAATTAGGGCGGGGGCTGTCCTGGGTGGGGACCCTCTCCCGGATGTCCAGGGACAGAGAGCACCCACTGACATCAGGGCTCCATTTATAACAGTCCAGTGTGGAAATAGCACAAGTGTTTTTATGCCACGCTGGGCACTGAGGGGCCCAGGAGCTGAGCCCCAGCACCGTGAGCTGGGAGAATGGGGAAAGGGTGCCTGTAGTACCCACATCTGGGGTCAGATTGATTCAGGAGCCAGCGGCTGGGTCTCGCTGTCCAGGCACCGGGATCTTTCCATGTCTATGGGATCTAGACTCAGGGAGCCTGCAGAGAGCCCCTGCCTCAAGCAGGCCTATGGCCTTTGAATTTCTGACACTGAGGGGTGCCCTCTACCAGAGGCTCTTTGGTAAGTGCATTCATTTGGCTTTAATATCTTTGCTTGGAGGAGGCCTCCTAACCCTTCAGTGACCTTCACATTGACAACGTAGCCCAGGCCGTGAGGAAAACCCCAGCCTTGGTCTGCAGCTGGAAGGATCAAGGCCAGCGGGAGGACTCCTGCAGGCTCATAGAGAGCCCCATCCTTTGAACCTGCCCCGGAGCCCGGTCGAATCCCTGGTTGCCGTGACAGGCTGGGTCCAGGGCACGGTCTTCAGAACAGGGTGTGTTCATCCTCAGAACAGACCCGCACGTCGCGGGCACCAGCCTCACATGCCTACCTGCGAGTGCAGCATCCTCTCAGGCTAAGCGTGGTCCACGCTGGTGATACCACCACTGTTAACAACAACAAAACCGATGTTAATCCCAGCTGCCATTTACTGAGTCCTTCCCAAGAGGCACAGGACTTTGTGCACATTATCTCCCTTGATCCTCACATCAGCCTCACCGGGGAGGTAGACCCTTATTTCCAGCTGCCTGGGACTTTTCAAACAGCCAGTCCCACTCTGGTGGTGACGACTTATGATACGGGAGGCTCGAGAGCTGTAGGCAGCCATGTTTCCCTCAACCTGGGAGGTCAGGCAGAAAACAAAAGTTACGTGCTGAGGGCACAGCCGCAGACGTGGGAAACGGAGAGGGGTCCCCGGTCCCAGCTTTCCTGAGGCCGTGCCCCTGTCCGCCTTCCATAGTTACCTGAGACCGCAGCATGCTTCCAGCAGTGCCCATCTGGACCTAAGCTAGGGGCTGAGGGTGAGGATAAATGAGACAACACATTTAGCCCTTTAGATGGAAAAAAATAAGTCTTCCATAAGTGATAGCTGTTATCACTTTAATTAAGAGGACACAGACTCAGCTCAATGCACACCCTGAGAGGCGGCCTCGGCGGGGCACAGGAGCACCATCTATTTTCCACGTGCTACTGCGAGTGGTCCTGGAAAGCCCCGTAGACAGACTTGTGGGCGGGGAGGCTTGGGGGTTCACCTTCCTGGGTCCAGCCTCTTGGGGGCCAGGGGTGCTGGGCGTCCCCATCTGCCCCTGGCGGTCAGCGCGATGGTGTGTCCAGAGGCTAGTAAGGAGCGTCCTCCAGGGCAGACTCTGTGCCCTGAGTGCCAGGCTACACGGACGAGTAAGACACAGGCCACACCTGCGTGTGCATGCAGCAGGCCAGGGCAAAGTATGAGAGGGTTGTAGGAATACTTGGGACAGGTGAACCCAATCTTGGGGAATCGAAGAGGGCTTCCAGGAGGAGGTAACCTCGAAACAGCCACCTAAGAATGCTTAAGAATACTAGCTAATATCCACAAAGGGTGTATTATTATGAGATCTTTCAGATCCTTTACCTCCTTTGATGTAATCCTTTCGGCCACCCTGGGAGGGAGGTCTGATTATCCCCATTGAACAGGTGAGACTCCTGGTCCCGCGTCTACAAAGTGGCGGACATCGGATTTGAATTCGGCCCTTCCTGGTTTAAGTGTGGGTTCTGAGCCGCAGAAACGAGAGTGGATGCGGAGCAGGGGTGGGGAGCAGGTCCCTCCTTGCAGGGGGAGCAAAGAGATCTCCCTGAGCTGCTGGATAGGAGGCTGCTGAGGCAGGCCTGGGGTCAGAACTCACGGGGCCTTGCCCACTGGGAGTGCTGGGGAGGGAGTTTGGACTTTGTCGTGAGGGCAGCTGGATGATGGAGAAGGCCAGATGTGACGTTAGAACCCTATCAGTTAATGGGGCGCCTGGGTGGCTCAGTCGGTGAAGCGGCCGACTTCGGCTCAGGTCACGATCTCACGGTCCGTGAGTTCGAGCCCCGCGTCGGGCTCTGTGCTGACAGCTCAGAGCCTGGAGCCTGTTTCAGATTCTGTGTCTCCCTCTCTCTGACCCTCCCCCGTTCATGCTCTGTCTCTCTCTGTCTCAAAAATAAAGAAACGTTAAAAAAAAAAAATTTAAAAAAGAACCCTACCAGTTAAGCGTCTGGCCACAGATGAAGCCTTCGGTGGCTGGGGATGGCGGGCCTGAGTGGGGCTCAGAGCCTCCTTCTGAGCCCTGCCTTCAGAGCCCTTCTGCCTGGCGTGGGGCCAGGGGCTGGAGGGAGGGGGCTGAGGGACTGGGTTTCCAGCCGCCAGGCTCAGACCCTCTTCCTCCCGAGTGGGGAGCGAGCTGGTGCATCTCAGCCAATCACCAAGCCCACCCTAAATGAGCCATAATGACTCCTGATTGCTCCTTTGTCGCTGGGCTGGCTTTCAATGCCACTTCCATCTGAGGCTGCGGAGAGGAGGAAATAGGGGCCCTGTAGACCAACGCATGCATGCTGCTTGGTTTTCTATTTTAGGATAAATGCACGTGGGGAGGGGGTTGAGCCTCCCCAGGCTCTCAGATCCACGTGCCAGGCACAGATGAGTGGGGGTGAAGGTGGAGACGAACAGAACCAGTTGCCACAGTTTACAAGGCAGATCTCTGACCGACTGACCGTGGGGTAGGATTGTATCCTTATTTGACTAATGGGTAATCAGGGCCCAGGGAGGGGTTAGTATACAATCACGGATGGTGAAGAGTGGAACCAAGTCAGCCGACATTTATTGAGCACCTACTCTGTATCAGGCGCCACGCTATGTGTCAACTATAAACCCAGAGCTTTTCCAATGGTGACGACAATGATAATAGCTAGCTTTTACTGAGCATTTACTAGGTGCCAGGTACTCGTCATGGTACAGTTCGCCATTCTTGCCACCCACACCGTTAAGGAGAGTGAAACAGGCGCTTGGATGGGGCAGGAAGTGTTTCTCTCTGTCTCCACAGACCTGAGATGGTTCACAAACAGGAGCATTCGGAGACAACGAGGACTAGAGCCTAAGGACGTAAGAGAGAGGGCCCAAAGGGGAGGGCTCATCGCAAGGTGGATGGCCACATGGACAACTCCAGAAGATCTGATCCAAGAACCCACAGCCTGCAGAGCCTGGGTGGGCTAATTAGAACAGAACACACACACACACACACACACACACACACACACAGCCACAGATTGTGCTGAATTGAAAGATCCCGATGAACACAAAGTGATTCTTTCTTTCAATTTTTTAAAATTGTATTTTAAAGAGGCTCCACGCCCAACATGGCCCTTGAACTGAGGACCCTGAGATCAAGAGTCGCATGCTCAGGGTGCTTGGGTGGCTCAGTCGGTTGAGTGTCCGACTCTTGATTTCAGCTCAGGTCATGGTCTTACCCTTTTGTGGGTTCAAGCCCCGTGTCGGGCTCTGCACTGACTGACTGCACAGAGCCTGCCTGGGATTCTCTCTCCCCACCCGCCCCACCCCTCCCACGCTCGTGTTCTTTCTCTCAAAATGAATAAAAATTAATTAATTAGTTTTTGAAAAATCCCATGCTCTACCGACTGAGCCAGCCAGGCGCCCCTCCATGTGCATTTCTGAGCACTGACCAGTTTAACAGCGAATGCCTCATCCCTCCTTCCTACTGCCTTCGTTCTAGGACAATCCTTTTTGTCCCTTTTTAATAGATGGGTAATTTGAAGCTGAGAGACCCTGAGCCAGCTGCCCAGGGTCACTCGACCAACAGTGGCAGAGGGGACTTCCAGAGCTGAGCTCTGAACCAGCATTCCCCTCGGGCTGTCCCTGGACCCACTAGTCGTGAGGCTGGCCTGGGTGCCCTGGGTACCTAGTGGGCAGTGGGACGATCAGCCTCTGCGCCCACTGTAGAGCAGCAAACCCCTCCCCCTCTTTCTGCCCCTCCTCCCCGCAGCCCGTCTGGGCTCAGAGCTATTAACCAGGTCACGCTGGCTTGTCCCAGTCCAATAGTTCCCTTAATTGCCTTTTTATAGCACGTCGTACAACTGTTCATTACGCTGTCATATTTCCCCTCGAAGGCAGCAGTGGGGGAGCCAAACTGAGGATGGGGACCCGTCCAGGTGGCAGGGGCTGTGTGTGGGGCACCAATGTGTGAAGCTTATTTTCTACTTGGTCAGAATGAATTAAACGCATGCTTCTCACACTTGAGTAATACACAAACCACTTTTAAAGGGGGAAAAAAATTACAGCCCCTTGCCAACAATTGATGGATTATCTTTATTACAATTTTACCGAAATATGTACAAACATAAAGCTAAGTATAAAGCTTTATCCTTTTAGCTCTATACAACAGGAAAAGCTAGGACGATGTGCTAGTGGGATACAAACAAAGCTACACACGCACACACACACACACACACACACACACACCAAAATAACACGATTAATTTAATGTGATGGATGATGTACTGCTGAAATTAAATCGCCACTTGCATAGTGAGTATGGTTCTGTGCGCCTTAGCATTTAGCCCCCCTCTGTCCTTTTGTCGTGAGACCTATGACAATTAAAGCAGTCTGGTCATCCAGGAGACCTAGAATCTGCTGGTAGACTTTTTAGATATAAAATAATATCATAAAGGGGCGCCTGGCTGGTTCAGTGGGTGGAGCATATGACTCGATCTCAGGATTATGAGTTCAAGCCCCACATGGGGTGTAGACATTACTTAAAAATAAAATCTTGGGGCGCCTGGGTGGCGCAGTCGGTTGAGCGTCCGACTTCAGCCAGGTCACAATCTCGCGGTCCGTGAGTTCGAGCCCCGCGTCAGGCTCTGGGCTGATGGCTCGGAGCCTGGAGCCTGTTTCCGATTCTGTGTCTCCCTCTCTCTCTGCCCCTCCCCTGTTCATGCTCTGTCTCTCTCTGTCCCAAAAATAAATAAAAAAATAAAAAATAAAAATAAAAAAAATAAAATCTTAAACAATAATAATAATATAGAGGAACCTGGGTGGCTCTGTCAGTTGAGGGTCCGACTCCGGCTTAGGTTATGATCTCACAGTTCATGAGTTCCAGCCCCACAGTTCATGAGCTGTCAGCTCAGAGCCCGGAGCCTGCTTCAGATTCTGTGTCTCCCTCTCTCTCTGCCCCTCCCCTGCTCATGCTCTGTCTCCCTCTCTCTCTCAAAAATAAATACACATTAAAGAATAATAATATAAAAAGAACCAATTCTGGGTGAGAGCTCACACATCGCAGGTTAGGAAACAACTGATTTCCCAGGAGCCTTTATCAACTCTGCTGGGCTAAGCCATCCTGTGGGGGAAGAGCCACAAGACTCTTGAGGCTGGAAAGCCCAAGACACAGGACACAGCTCCCCGGGACCAGAGTTTGGTGAAATCCACAAGCTCTCCTGAGCACCTACTGTGTGCCCACCCTGTGCCTCCCCACCTCCCTGTCCCAGAGGAGTCACCTGAATAGTTGGAAGAAGAAGGTGCCAGAGTGGACATATACACCAGTCAGGGCATGGAGATCTATCTGGTCATTGGGAGCCAGATCCGGATTGTAGCCCCTCCCTGGAGCCCAGGGTCCAAGTCCTTCCAGGCGAGCTCACCTAGGGCACTAAGGTTGTAAGGACAGCTCTGAACCTGGGTTTGAATCCTGGATCTACCACAACCTATCTGTGAGACCTTAGGCAAGTTATTGAACCTCTCTGTGCACCAGGGTCCTCATCTGTCAATGGACACGAAACCAGTCCAAGCTCACAGGGACGCCGTAAGGCCATCACGTAAGAATGCATGCACAGAACAAACACTTGTTAAATATTAACATTGGCATCTCACCCGGGGCCAGCTCTCAGCGCAACTGGGAGAGAGACAAACTTAACAGATTGGGCTCTTAAGCTGAAGGCCGTGGAGTCATCATGCGCAGGCTATAGAGAATTGGAAAGTCTGTGTGACGTGTGTGTGACCTAGAAACATCTTTGCCCGCTAAGCTAGTGCTGGTCAGGGGCTGGCAGAGGCCCTCAGTGTCTTAGTCAGCTGGAGTGCCGTAACAAAACACCACAGGCTGGGTGGCTTACACAACCGGCATTAATTCTCTCACAGTTCGGAGTCTGGAACTTCCAGATCAAGATCTGGCAGGGTCTGTTTCTGAGGATTCTTCCTGGCCTGCAGAGGGCCACCTTGTCACTGTGTCCTTCCTTACCCGGCAGAGAGAACAAGCAAGGTTTGAGGGTCCAGGAGCCCCGTTGCACTCCCGGAGCCCGGGGTCCTCGAGGCAGGGCTCACCAGACTCAGAGCCTCCTCCATGGCTGTCTCTTCCAGTCGCTATAACCAGTGACCCACAGATTCCTAAGGGTGCTGAGTGGTCTGGAAAGGAGTCCCTGAATCTGTGTGTGCACCCCAAGCCCATTCTGAACAAAGATCCCATCTTACATGCGTATCGCATGACTAGCTTTCAACTCTGCAGAAGGTGATGTGGGCATAAAAGACAGATCCATTTAGAGGGGCTACAGAACCCAGAATTCAGGGCTGGATTTTGGCCATTGTGTATGTGTGTTTCTTCAACCAATTATACTGAAAGTTCATGGGTGCAAATGGTTTTATGACATCAATTTAACACAACCCCGCCTACGTTTATTGAGTGTCTACTGTGCACTGGGTACCCAGCGGGGAGTGAGGTCGCTGTGTTCCCTGTTTTCCAGCATAACAGGAGGCTGTGCTCCCAGAAAAAGGCAAAAATCACTGATCTAACCCATCAAGTCTGGTCCAGCGCTCCTCCTTCACTTCCAGGCAGCTTCTTCTGGTTTCAAAGGCTGCTGAGGGCCAGGCCTGGGTCCCCATGGGCCCTGGCCCTGGACTCTTCTCAGAGCCACCTTCATAGAAGGCTTGGCCCTAGAAGCCCAGAAGTTATGAAATCCTGGGGCGCGTGGGTGGCTCAGTCAGTTGAGCGTTCACCTCTTGATTTCAGCTCAGGTCATGATCCCAGGGTTCTGTGATCCAGCCTCAATGGGGTTCCATGCTGACAGCATGGAGCCTGCTTAAGATTCTCTTTCTCTCTCTCACTCTCTCTCTCTCTCTCTCCCTCTGCCCTTTTCCCCTGCTCTCTCTCTAAAATAAAATAAAATAAAATAAAATAAAATAAAGTAAAGTAAAGTAAAATAAAATAAAATAAAATAAAATAAAATAAAATAAAATAAAATAAAAAGTTATGAAATCCAGCCTCCCTTGCCCTGAGACAAGACTCCCCTGGACATTGTCCCTGATAGGAATCCAGCCTCTGCCTGCACACCCCCAGAGATGGGATGCTAATTCAGCAAGGAAAACCACTAATATTTAGTCATTAATGTATTTTAATATCTTTTACCCTGAGCTATCACAGGCAGCACTGATACCCTCCATGGTCCCACCTGATTTGTCACACCAAAGCAGGGGAAGAATCGGGGTCTTTGTTCCACTCGGAACCCTCAGGCTTGCTGGTCCCTCTCCTCCTTTGTGCCCATAGACACAGCATCAGGAAATTGAGTTCCGGTTTCGGGCAAGGTAGCTGTGGCTTTCTCCAGCCGTAGGAAAACCTCACCTATGCCCCAGCTTGAGGGAGGGGGCCTGATGTATAGAGCCAGCTTCTGTCCCTTCAGCAGGAAAAGGCTCACAGACAGAACTTGCTCTGGAAAAGGGAGAGGAGGAGGGGGGTCTGTCTGTGATCATTCAGCCCCGAAATGATGCTCATGATGTTGGCTTTCCAGGCCATTAATTCAAGGGCTTCCTGCCCCATCCCCCATGTTGCTGCCTGCTCTGGCAGATAAGCTCAGTTCTATTTAACCCTATTTATTCCCCCCAAAAGTGGCCTCCAACTCCATCAGCCAGGCATCTAACCCCTTGGGTACCGAAGGCATCAAAAACAGAGAGACCGGATCTCATGTTGGGAGAGGGATACGTTTCCCCCCTGGGCCCAGGCTTCAGGACTGATCCAGAGTACTGTCCTTGTATCAGGGGGCTTGGCAGGAGTCCTGGGGTCCCCTCACACTCCCTCTTATGTGGCCCAAGCCCCTCAAGACTTTGGGACCTTGTGTGGCCCTGAGAGGAGAGCCCCTGCCCCCACTCCCAGGGTGGGCTGCAGGGACAGGTCCTCCTCCCCCTCCACAAGCCCTCCCAGCTGCCATTTTCTTAGTCACAGGTCTGGGTTCTGGCATTGGCCAAAAGGAGGCAGTGGCACCTCTCTCTTTTGCGCTCCTGCCTGGAATGTCCTCTTCCCTCTGTCTTCCTCTTCCCTCTTCCAGCACGTTCCTTTTTGTGTCTCCTCCACCCTGTTCCTCCTGTTCCTCCCTTTTTTTCTCCCCTATTTTCCCCTTCGTAATCATATAGGGGTATTCTTTCATTCGGGGGTGCCTATCGGTCTCAGTGTGAATCTGCATGTGTGTTCCCATGTCTGGGCGTCTGTCAGTGTGTGTACAACTCTCCACGTCCATGCCTGTCCTGTGCTGCTGTTGTGTCTAAGTCTATTATCCGGGTGCCGGTGCGCATGGGGATCCATCTGTGGGTGTCTGTCCTGGCTTCTTTGTGTGGCAGGCAGTGTCAGTTCAAATCTTGTGTCTGTGTGCTGGCCTGTCCTTGACCTGTGTGCGTTGCCCAGTGTAAATCTGCCGGTGTACTTGAAGCTATGTGCCGGCCCTCGTTTCTTTGTGCATCTGTCGGTTGGCTTGGCCTTCTCTGTTGTGTGAGTGTATGTGTATATGTGTGTGTTGTTTCAACGCAGGGGGCCACGTTGCTGCAAATTCCTCTCGCGAGGGTGCCCCTAGAGGAGCTATCAGAAGAATCTGGAGGTTGATGGCTTCACTAGAGCGGGCCCAGCTCATTACCAGCTAGGCAGGTTGTCCGGTTTGCCTCCTGGGGCTGCCTGCCAGGTCCCCTGCCCTCCGTCCAACTCCTGACCTCCATTCCTTTCCTTGGAAGGGGTGAGGACAGGGAGGTGAGACAAAGACGGAAGAGTGCACATGCCAACTCACTCTGACTTTCACACCCAATCACAGACTTTCTCTTGTACACTCACTTTTTCCTAAACAATGAGACCTGGCTATTTGGTATGGCAACAACAACAGGATGATAAGATAATTGCTACCATGCATCGGGCACTGAGCGTCCATTGCTCGGCATTTTATATACAGGACTCACTGAATCCTTTCAAGAACCGAATGAGGCAGTTGTTATTATTTTCACATTTTAGTGTTGAGGAAGTAGAAGCTAAGGGAGGTTAGGTGAGTAGTCCAACGTCACACAGCTAATACATGATGGAGCAGAATTTTCTAGTAAAGAAAGGCTGCTTGGGAGCATGCCACCCTGGCCTGGGAAGAGGCATTTATTGCAAATAGCAAGAAAGAGGGATACAGGGGCACCTGGGTGGCTCAATCGGTTAAGCATCCGGCTCTTAATTTCAGCTCAGGTCATGATCTCATGGTTCATGAGTTCGAGCCCCAAGTCAGGCTCTGTGGCAGCAAAGCCGGGTTGGGATTCTCTCTCTCCCTCTCTCTCTGCCCCTTCCCTGCTCACTCTTTCTCTCTCAAAAATAAATAAACATTAAAAAAAAAAAAGAGGGATACAGAGGCTTTCCTCCTCCAATGTTGGCATCTAATTATTGCCAAAAGAACTAACGTCTGCTTGAAATGTCATCTCTTTTGACGGTGAGGTGACTGAATACCAAACAACCAGGGAGAGGAGATGGGAGGACAGACAAGGTCATGGAAGAGAAGGCACAGGAGGGGCATCAGGATTCCTGCGGCCTAGACTGCCTCTACCCTGGGCTCTGAATGACCTTGAGCAGGACACCTCACTGCCAGGCCTGAGTGTGCCTATCTGTAAATGTGAGGCTCTGTTGGGATGTTTTAGGGACAGTGTAAGCATCGCAGAAAGGATGATTGGACTGAATGTTCTCCAGTGTCCCCACCGACCCAAGAATTGCCACGGGAGCCTAGACAGGGGTCATGCTTGCATTGTCTTGGTGGTTCCCACAACAGTGGGAAGAGAGTCACATGCACAGTAGGGTGCTGAGAACGTTTGCTGAATGAATGAATGATGAATGACACCATTTCTCACTAATGAAAGAACTTCCCAGTCCACCTTGGGTCTTACAGCAGCAAACATCATAAGGGAAAAGGAAAGAGAGGATAAGCATTTTGGACTATCATAAATCCACCCATAAATCAGGAATGACCACCTGATACATAGTTGTCAAAAGGCATCAATGGCCACCCCCAGGTTTGGGGGTGTATGGGGTAGAGGAAGACACTAGGGACCCCTAGTCTCTGCCTGGACCACCTCGTGTGGAACTAAAGAATTTCACCAGGAACAGAAAAGCTGGGATAAGGATGAGGAGGTGAAGATCTTTGCCTGTAGGAGTCTGTAGGGAGAGGGGATCTCTCTCCCCAGCCTTTGGGGATGGAGTGGAAGATGATCTCTGGGATGGGAGATCAGTTCTATTTCAAGTCTCCTTGGACGAGACAATCTGTGTTTGGGGAGGAAGGATTTCTGTTCTTTGTTCTAGGTCATATCGTGACTTGGGGGGTCTGTGTTTGGAGCTGGGCTCTATGGGGAGGTTTTCTTGGCAGTATCTTCTCCTCATAGTGCAGGGGAGTGGATTGCTCAGGTTAGGGGGTGGGCTTCTGTCTTGGCTTCTGGCAAGCAGGCTTTTGGGAGAATATAAGAGAGTACCTGGGGAGGGATCAAGGGAGCATCTCCGTCCAATGTGGCAGAGGTTCCTATCTGGAGAAGAGCTTCAGGGAGACCGGAAGGCACTGGCAGTGGGGGGTAGGGAGTAGGGGGGAAGCCTGTCTTGTCCAGGAAGCTCCAAGTCGCTGGTCAAAGCCCTCAGGCCGCCCTACTTGTGCGCTGACGTGAGCTAATCCAGAAATACTACAGGGGCGGGGAGGGGGGAGTAGGGGGGTTGGGGGGAGAGACTGGGGTTCTCAGAGAGGCAGAGCCTTGAGAGGGGGAGATTGGGGATCGCTTTCTTTTCCTTTCCTTCAGTTTCTCCCTCCCCCCACTCCCACCCCAGTCACAGCAGCTAGACCTCCTCCACCTAAGCCAGGTCGCCAAGCTGCTGTTTACTGCTCAGGAGTCGCCCCGGCGGGAGCCCAGCTGGGAACACACGCAGGGACCCTTACCGAGCTGTGGACCCTCACGGAGACACAGCTACAAAAGGGTTCACACAGGCAGAAACGCAGGCAAGCCAGTCGGCAACACTTATCCACACAATCCGGCACACAAGCTCTGCGCACGCACACGCTGAAATGCGCACGAAACCACACATGTACAGAATAAACACAGTTACCAAATCTCACCCTCGGAGTCCTTTCAGATTCAGCCCGTAGCAGTATCTGATACAGTATCGGTCTTTGTCTCGGGGTCGCTCTCTGACTCGAGCACCCCACTCATCAGCAACGATCTAGGTTTTCACCGCCTCGGCGAGCGCACCGCGCACCTCTGCGCGCCGGGCCCGCGGCGAGCCCTTCTTCCCTCCGGGCCGGACACCGGCTGAGCCCCTGTGCGGCGAGTGCATTCGCAGACCCGCCAAGAGGCTGTCGAGAAAGGCCCTCACGAAGTCCTGCTCCTTCCAGACTCCTCAACGAAAAGAAAGTGAGAGCGGTTGGTGGCGGTTGGAGCGGATGGAGAGCGGCTGGTGGCGACCGAGCCGCAGAATCGCTTCCATCGCGGCGTCCCTGGACGGGTTGAGACAGCCCGGTGACCGAGGCCCGGCTGAGCATTCTTGAAACTGGACCAGGACGGACACTGTCTGCCTCCGAAGGGGGCTTGCGGCCAGGTTTCAGTGTGAGTAATTGGTACAGATAGACGCCCAGACGGCCGGCGCCGCCCGAGACAGGTAACTGCCCCGCTGCCTTTCTGGACGTCTAGACTGGTCCTTGGCCAGAAGCTCTGGGGCCGAAAGCCTCCCAGGCTCTGGAGGGGGTAGTCGCCGCCGCGGGACCGCTAGAATCAGCAGGCTCCGGCCCCCTCCCTCCTTGCGGCGGCGAGGTGGGAAGGGCTAGGATCCGAGCTTAGCACCTCCCCCAGAAATGCAGCACTCCAGCCCCCCCACCGTGCCCTCCGAGCCCCCTCCCCGGTGCGCTCCCTGTCGGTGCCCTCCCGCGGGCGCCCTTCTCCGGCCCCCATTCAGTTCTCCCGAGTCCCTTCGCGACCCTGTTTCTTCTCGCTGCCCTCCTCCCCACGCACCCCCTGCCTCCGGGTGTTTCCCCTTCCCCAGCGCCCGCCCCCCGCCTGATTCCGAGGGGCGGGAGCGCATTGGGCTGCGCACGGGTGGGGGCGCCGCGCCAGCCTCGCGTAGCTGCTCTGACGCCGCCGCCGCCGCCGCCGCCGCCCTCCGCAGCCCAGCGCGCGCCCCGCGGCAGCTCCGCAGTGCACTCGCCGCCGCCGCTCCGCCAGCCCCGCCGCCCGCCCGCGGGGTGGGCTTCGAGCGAGCCTCAAACGCCAGCCGAAGGGGTCATGAGCCAGAGCGCCCTGGGACGCCGCGGGGAAAGCGAGCGAAGATAGCGGCCTCGCGCCCCCCTGGCCCTCGCCGCCTTGCCGCGCGTCCCCCGCGCCCCCAGCCCCTTGTGTCCTTTCCACGGGCCCCGCCGCAGCCATGGCCACCCTTTTACGCAGCAAGCTGTCCAACGTGGCCACAACAGTGTCCAACAAGTCCCAGGCCAAGGTGAGCGGCATGTTCGCCAGGATGGGTTTTCAGGCGGCCACCGACGAGGAGGCGGTGGGTTTTGCTCACTGCGACGACCTCGACTTTGAGCACCGTCAGGGCCTGCAGATGGACATCCTGAAAACCGAGGGCGAGCCCTGCGGGGACGAGGGCGCCGAGCCGCCCGTCGAGGGAGACATCCATTACCAGCGCGGCGGAGGCGCGCCCCTGCCGCCCTCGGGCTCCAAGGACCAGGCTCTGGGGGCCGGTGGCGAGTTCGGGGGCCACGACAAACCCAAGATCACGGCGTGGGAGGCGGGCTGGAACGTGACCAACGCTATCCAGGTGAGCGCGGGATTCCCTGCTCTGCCTGCCCCCACCCTCCACCTCCTTTAGCTCAGAGAACCAGGCCCTACCCCCAGCTGAGTCCCCGGGGGATCTCGGGCCGAGAGACCCCCCTCCCCTCCTCAGGACGTCGCCTTCCCCCTTCCCACCCAGCCCTGCGGGGGGGATCTGCAACCCTACAAGCGGCGGCTCCCGCCCAGATCCGCGCTCCCTCCAGCGGCGCCAGCCGCTGGACAGCCAGGCTGCTGTTTGGTCCGAGGCACTTGCCCTGAGACCCTGCAAAAGGGAGGGAAACAGGAGGAGGGGGATCGGGGAGTGGTGAGGGAGAAGGAAAATCAGGATTGGAGGGAACGGTGTCTCCCGGGACTCCGGAATGGATTCACAGCTGCATGTTGGGGAGGAAAAGAGAAGGGGGAACTGCTGAGCTGGGAGTCTCCTGCTCTGACACCGGCACCGACACACAGGCTCACATTGCGCCTCCCGCACGAACAAACTCCCCGCACAGGTGCGCACGACATGCGTCTATATATAGACCACGGGGTTATCCTCAAACGCACCTTCATACGCCCCCACACAAGCACATACCTGGACATACCAAGCACACACACGAACCTATTTGAACATTCACAGGCACACAAGCGCAGACTCCTGCAAACAGGATTCAGCCCACTTTCTCAAGTGCAGCCCTACTGGGGACATACAGGTGTACCCAAACATAAGCACACATATTATGTGCCCACACAAGCACAAATGGCCCGTGGTACCTCAGTGCTTCTGCGCACAGACTCACCCCTTTCGCCCGAAATTCCGGCTACACCGCAAAGAGGCGACCAGCTTCTCCGCATGTGACCCTGGAGAAGCCGCCTCTGGATGCTCTGAACTGCCTCTACCCTCCAGGCCGGCCACCCCTTCAGGCTACTCGCAACGCCCCACTCCCCACCAGGAGGCGCCGGACTCTTCTGGGACCGGGTTTGGAATGCGCACAACGACCCCCGGAACTGGCGGAGGCGGGCAGGCCGCGGCACGCGGAGCGGAGGAGGCCTCAGCCCTAGGTGCCCCCGGGCCCTGTGGCTTGGTCCCCCTCGCGTCCCCGGAGCGCACGGTCGTTGGGACGCACAACGTGGGCCTCCCGGGAGCGGGAGGGCCGCGGCGGGTTTGCTCGGGGACCCGGGCTGAGCAGGGCCCTGCGCACTAAGGGGTCGGGCCCGAGGCGCCTCCCGCTCCCGGGCCCTGCGAGACGGCCGTGCGGAACCGGGGGCAGGAGACCGCGACCGCCTCCTTGCCACCCCCGCCTTCTCCAGGGGCGTCTTTGAAGGCTCCGTTCCATAGGCCCGGAGCGAGGCCAGGGCGGGAGCCGGGAGGCCTGGAGGCCTCGGAAACCCTGGATTTCGTTAGCTTTTCTTCTCTTTGTGGATTCTAAACCTTCCTTCCACAGTCCGCCCGCCTGAGTCCACAGCTTGATTCCTGCTTGATTTAGCCTCTCAGTCACTGCTGGCGCTTCTCCTCCCCCCCACCCCGCCATTACCCTTCTGGCCTCTCCCCCCTAGAGCCTTCTGGCCACTCTCACATTTCCTCCGTTCTGGCCTCCCTCTGCTTCGCTCACCTGTAGCCCCTCTTCCGCCCTACCCCAGCTCTCTTCCCGGCCCCTGCTGTTGTAAGGCTCCCTTCTCCGATCGGCCTTAGGCCCTCGTTAGCTTCCCTGTACCCCACTGGAGCCGCACCTAAAATCCCTCACCCCCTCTTCCTAGTGGCTCAGGCCCAGCTCTCTACCTTTCTCGCCGCCCTTTTCTGGCCCTGACCCCTCCAGCCCCTTCTTATCTACTTCCAAAATATCTCCATATACCTTTTCCCTCCTTGTGGCTTGACCCCACGCTCAGCCTCCTCCCCACCTCCCGGCCCTTAGCGCACCTTTCCCTCTCAGTTCCGTCCTTGAACACCTCCCTCTCCATCTGACTCGACGCCCGGGCTTCGCCCGGTGAGGCCGCGGGACACCCCCACTGCAGCCGCCCGTTAACCTCCCTTCCCCGGGGCTGAAGCCCGGTTCTCACTCCGCGTAGCGCCCCCTCGCGGCCCCAGTTTTAAGCCACGCCTCTAGGCCCCCTCTGACGAGGCTGCTGCCGCTGAGCCCCGGCGTCTGGTTCCCTTTTCCGCTCCGCAGGGCATGTTCGTGCTGGGCCTGCCCTACGCCATCCTGCACGGCGGCTACCTAGGGTTGTTCCTCATCATCTTCGCCGCCGTGGTGTGCTGCTACACCGGCAAGATCCTCATCGCGTGCCTGTACGAGGAGAACGAGGACGGCGAGGTGGTGCGCGTGCGGGACTCGTACGTGGCCATCGCCAACGCGTGCTGCGCGCCGCGCTTCCCGACGCTGGGAGGCCGCGTGGTGAACGTGGCGCAGATCATCGAGCTGGTGATGACTTGCATCCTGTACGTGGTGGTCAGCGGCAACCTCATGTACAACAGCTTCCCGGGGCTGCCCGTGTCGCAGAAGTCCTGGGCCATTATCGCCACCGCCGTGCTGCTGCCCTGCGCCTTCCTTAAGAACCTCAAGGCGGTGTCCAAGTTCAGCCTGCTGTGCACTCTGGCCCACTTCGTCATCAACATCCTGGTCATCGCCTACTGCCTGTCACGGGCACGCGACTGGGCCTGGGAGAAGGTCAAGTTCTACATCGACGTCAAGAAGTTTCCCATCTCCATTGGCATCATCGTGTTCAGCTACACGTCCCAGATCTTCCTGCCTTCGCTGGAGGGCAACATGCAGCAGCCCAGCGAGTTCCACTGCATGATGAACTGGACTCACATCGCCGCCTGCGTGCTCAAGGGCCTCTTCGCGCTGGTCGCCTACCTCACCTGGGCCGACGAGACCAAGGAGGTCATCACGGATAACCTGCCCGGTTCCATCCGTGCCGTGGTCAACATCTTCCTGGTGGCCAAGGCGCTGTTGTCTTACCCGCTGCCCTTCTTCGCTGCTGTGGAGGTGCTGGAGAAGTCGCTCTTCCAGGAAGGCAGCCGCGCCTTCTTCCCGGCCTGCTACGGCGGCGACGGGCGCCTCAAATCGTGGGGGCTGACGCTGCGCTGTGCGCTGGTCGTCTTCACGCTGCTCATGGCCATCTACGTGCCGCACTTCGCGCTGCTCATGGGCCTCACCGGCAGTCTCACGGGCGCCGGCCTCTGCTTCCTGCTGCCCAGCCTCTTCCACCTGCGCCTGCTCTGGCGCAAGCTGCTGTGGCACCAAGTCTTCTTCGATGTCGCCATCTTCGTCATCGGTGGCATCTGCAGTGTGTCCGGCTTCGTGCACTCGCTTGAGGGCCTCATCGAGGCCTACCGAACCAACGCGGAGGACTAGGGCGGGAGGGCTCCCGCGCTCCCGCGCCCTTCCCACCCTCCCCACCCACCCCCACCAGCCCTGTGCGCCCTGCCGCCGCGCTTGGGAAGCCAAGCTTTAAACATCTCTGGTTCCTAGTTTCTGATTATTGGGGACGGGGGTGGGGTGGGGTGGGAGGGATAGGAATCCACAATCCATCGCGTCTGCGTTTCTGTTGTCCTTTCTTTCCCACAACACCCTAGTTTCTGGGGAGGCGGAGAGGGGGGCGAATTTGTGGGCAGGGCTTTCTGTCCTTCCCGGAGGGCCCCCTACTCTTTGGTCCCTGTCACCGAGCGGGTGGGAAGGGAGGGAGAAGGGGCTCAGCTCGCAGGCGCAGAAACTTGACCTTGGGGGGACATTTCACAGCCATCCAGTGCTCGGAATCTGCAGCGTCCAGCCATTTCCAGCAAGAGCGCTTCCCATTCCAGAGACATTTCAACCCTGCAGAGGGAAAGGCTGGCCGGGAAATCCGTTTCGGGTGGGCGATTTCCTTCCACGAAGCGGGGAGGCGAGAAGCCAAGGCAGGGCCGGCTTGCCTGCCGGTTTTCAGGAATCCAAACTCATCTTGTGCAATTTATCAGGTCGTGGAACTGTTCTACTGTGCGTGTGGTGTGCTCGTGGTGAATAAGACGAAATGTATATCAGAAAAAAAAAATCTATCTCTAATTTAGAGTGCGGTACATTAATTATATCCGTAAATAAAGAAGAAACAAAGGTGTGCGGGCTTCTTGTCGGTTCTGCATTTTTGCGCCCGCGGGGATCCCAAAGCGTTGGAGCGCCGGCAACGACTCTGGCCCGACCGGGTGAAGCAGGCGTGGATGGAAGAGCGCCTGTAGGAGAGCCTGGGGGGAGTGAGAAGCACTAAGAGGAGGCTCTCCAGGTGTTTGGGGGGAGGCAGGGGAAAGAGCCTGTGGGGCTTGCAGCAGTCTCAGTGTGGCCAGGGCCCTGCCGCCACCAAGATCAGATTTGTTCCGAATCCATCTGAGAGCATTCCAGAGACTCTCAACCTCCAAACCTGAAAGGAAAAAAAAAAAAAAAGAAAAAAGACAATAAACAAAGGCATGCAGAAATTCACACTTGATTGTGGACTGTGAAGATACTATACAAAGGAAATCAGCCGCAGGTTGTGTATTTCCCAGGGCTCCCAGGGCCAGGGGCCAACCCGGCCTCCCAGGCATCTCTCACCCAAGAAATCCCCCCTCAAGTCCAAGCTGAGGTTTACACAGCCAGAGCGAAGAGATCTAGCTGTTTAGAATCAACAGCCTGAGCTATTTGGATCCCAGTCTCCCCTCTCCTTGAGCAGCCTGTTGGATTTTTTTTTTTTTAATTACCTAGAGGGTCCAGTCCTTTGTGTGTGTGTGCAGATCCAACTGCGGGGTGCCAGTCCTGGGCATGGTTGCCGAGGGTCACAGTCAGAATTAGCATATGGGATCCAGGAATGCAGGAAGGCTGGGCCATTCCTGGGGTCCTCTCTCACTTTGAGAGTAGCCGGGCGGGAGGTTTTTTTGTCACCGCCACCAAGGCAGAGAGGACTAGTTTGGAACGAATTCTCTTGGTGTGATCTCTGCACCAGAAAGCACTGGGAGATTGCCTGAGAACAATGTCCATCCTCCCTGCCCTCAGCGACGGCTGTGGAGGCCTGTATGCGCATGTGTAGGAGATATAAAGATCTGCGTGTGGGGTGGACGGAAGTCTTGTGAGAGCCTTGATGAATATGTGTGTGTGTGTGCGTGCGTGTGTGCAGAGCATTGAGTGGGCGTGCCTGTGGTAGAGGTGACCTCGCACCATCCTGATTCTGCAGCTATGGAGCAGAGCAGAGATGAGATCTGCCCTCTGCTGCCCGGGGTTCTGACTATTTAAACGGGCTATTTGGGATGTCCGCTGTCTCCTAATCCCCTTGTCACTACTGTCGCACATTCAGGATCCAGAGCTGAGCAGAGGATCCTGTTTGCTAAGCTCTCTGATGTCTCTCAGTCCCGAAGCTGACCACCCCTCCCTTCCCTACCCGCCACTTCTCAGTGGGTCCACAGACCCTGGGTCGCAGGGAGGTGTGCAGTCTTCAGAAAAAGCCCGGGCTGCTGCAGTGGATGGGAAGGTGGGAGCGTCAGGCTGCACCAGCTCCATCCTTCCCGTCTTTAGAAGGACAAATGAGACAGCAGGCAGGTTCTGGACAGTGGCTGCCACCTCCGCGGACTTGCCTAGATCCACTCCCTTGCATCCTGCTCCGGGCTTTGTGCTCAGCTTGCAGGAGCCTGGGTTGCCCCCTCCCCCACAGCGAGTCCGGAGGGTGAGGGTCAGGAGACCCAGCCTTCTAGGCGCCCCAGAAGAAACCCTGCACCCTCGTGGGTAGGACATCCATTCCAGACTCGCATTCAGGCAACTGGAAGAAATAGGGAGCCTGCGTAGCTGAGGCCCATCTCCGAACTCCTGCCGCCAACACCAAAGTGTGTGGGTAGAAGTTCAGAGGAAGCATTCCGATTTTGCTTCGGGTACGAGTCCGAGGGAGCGGATAGGCCCGGTCAGATTCATCAGGGGGTCGAACTGAAGAGGAGAGGCGGAATCCACATCTGGGTCCCAGGGTGCCCATCATTTCCCAGCACAGATCCAGATAAGCGGTCCCTTCCAGCGGCAGCCTTGCGACGGTGTTATTGGCGTACCTGGCTCAAGGCTTGGGAACCAAGACACTTGTCCCCAGAGGAACCCAGGAGTCGCTGCCTGCTCCCCAGCGGTGTCCTACCTCGCCCCCCAGTGGTGACAGCGCAAGCTGCCGGCCCTCAAAGAAGGCTCTCCACCGTTAGATTTTGGGTAATCTCTTTCCTGCATACCCCAGATTTCTAACTGCTTCTTCCTACCCTGCCATCCCCCGCCCTGCCCCATTGATAATCACTGCTTACCTCTAGTGCTTTATTTTCAGGTCCTTCGTATTTCAAAAGTGGGCTTTTGATCGTTTTCCCCTCAAACAGAAGGAGGAGAAGGAGGCTATGTTGTCCAAGTGTTTCATTGAATGACATGTCCTGCCCCAGGGACTGATCTGTTCCCTTTATCCATTTGGATGGATGGAGGGAGCCAAATAGGCTCGTAGGGACCAGTCAGGAAGTTGAGAAGGATCCTCGCCTTTCTGTTGGTGGGGATGAAAGATCTCAAGGGCAAGGGCCAGAGAGAGGCTGCAGTCAAGGAGGGGGCAGATCGGCTAGAGGGCTTAGCCGTCACTGCCAGTGAAGGTGTGGTGGGAAACCCAGGCCTGGACGTGCAGGGATTCAGGAGGTGGAGCTGGTTTGACCCCAGAGAACCAACCTTGGGTGTTTTTCCCACGGCTTTTATTTATTTATTTTTCTTCCTCTTCAAAGAACACTTGCGAGCTTACAGAAAAGGTGAAAGAATTCTACACTGACAGTGCATACGCCCGCCACCTAGACTGAACAATCGACAGTTTTACAATGTTGGATTATCTACCCTATAGCTATCCATCTATCCAGGTAGCGATCCACCTTTTTAAAAAGTGTCCTTCCAAGTTGCAGCCGTCAGCGTATTTCCCTGTTATGGAAGCATGCAGGATCGGTACCAGTGACATTCAGATAGCACAGGACCAGTGGCAGTGCTATCTCTGCTCAGCCATCCCGAGTCCAAAGCAAAAGCAAAATATCAGCGATAAGGATCCTGTCTTGATTTCACATTTTATTATTTTGTTCATGTTATTTTGAACATTATGGTGCAGGCTTAAATCTTGATATTGATTTATTATGTATTTGTGTGTGTGTGTGTGTGTGTGTGTGTGTGTGTGTGTTTGTTGGCTCCATGCCCAATGTGAGGCTTGAGCTCAAGACGCCGAGATTGAGGGTCACATGCTCTACTGACTAAGCCAGCCAGGTGCCCCTGAATTTTGATCTTTAAAATAGTGCATCAAGGGGTGCCTGGGTGGCTCAGTCGATCGAGCCTCCAATCCTTGATGTCGGCTCAGGTCATGATCTCATGCTTTGTGAGATCGAGCCCTGCGTGGAACTTTGTGCTGACGGCATGGAGCCTGCTTGTGATTCTGTCTCTCCCACTGTGTTTTGTCCCTCACCAGCTCACCCATGCATGCGCTCTCTCTAAATAAATAAACATTAAAAAATAAAAAAAAAATCGTGCATCAAATATCTCATTGAATTTTTTTGCACCGTCTTAAACTTTGCTCTCTGAGCAAATGCTTCACTTGCTCATGCTCATCCCAGTCCTAAGTGTGAGGTAGGGCTTGGGAGAGGAGCTCTACTTCCTTCCTAGAGGTTTGGAGTGAATCTGTTCAAGAGCCTGGCTATGACTCACCCCACAGTGATGCTGTGGGTACCATCTCTGCCAGTTGTGGGGTCGAAGAGGGGCCAGGAGGGGAGAGACCTCTAGCCACAAACGCCCAGCAGGGTGGTCCAGCAGCATTAAGGGTCAAGTTCTGGAAGGGATGGGGAGGGGAGGAGCTTTACGCCGGCAGCTCCAAATAACACTCTGTGGGTGGGATGGAAACAGGGTGTACAGATTAATTGTTAAGGTAAGGTCAGGATGGGCCCTTCATTCAATATGACTGGTGTCCTTACAAGAAGAGGAAAAGGGATACACACACAGGGAGAATTCCATGTGACAGTGGAGGCGGAGAGTGGAGTGATGTGTGTACAAGGCAAGGACTACAAGCGACACCCAAATATAAGATAAAGGCGTGGAACGAATTCTTCCTTAAAGCCGTCAGAAAGAGCATGGCTCTGTCCACACCTTCTTTGGGACTTCTGGCATCCAGAACTACGAGAGAATAAATTTCTTCTGTTTTCAGCCATTCCTAGTGGTACTTTATTATGCCGACCCTAGGAAATGAATACAGTAGGCTTCTGATCTATTTTCTTCTAGTCATTTCTACGGGCAAATAATTACCACCATAGATTTTTGTCTAGTGCTGTGTTGTACAACAGAGTAGCCACCAGCTACACGGGGCTATTTAAATGCAAATGTAAATTTAAATCAAATTAAAAATCAGCTCCTCAGTTGCACTACTCACATGTGGCTCATGCATTAGACATTGCAGACTGTAGAACATTTCCATCATGGCAGAAAGTACTATTGGATAGCATTAGTCTAGTGTGTCCATTTTCTCCTGCAGTAATGCTGCGTGGCAACCCAGAATTTCAGTGGAGAACAAACATTTTGTTGCTGTTCATGGATCCACGGGGCAGCCCAACTGTAGATTATGGGTCAGCTTGGACTTGGCTCTAGGCTGCAGCTTGGGTTTGGGTCTGCTCCGTGTATTTTCCATCCTCTTCACACTCCGGGCATGTTCTTCTTATGACTAACAGCAGGAGTGCAAAGAGGGCAGTCTAAACCACAAGGCACACTTAAAGCCTCTGCTCAGATCACATTTGTTTAGCGCTGGCTGAAAGCAAGCCACGTGGCCAAGCCCAGTATCAATGTTTATAGTGAGAGGCCCTACAAAGTTACATGGCAGGTGGTATGGATTATAATCTTATTATATGGGAGTGGAGAACCAGAAACAAGAATCCAGTCTACCTTACTTATACACAGTGCTTTTTTTTCCCCTGAAAAAGTAATACACTCACATGGCTTAAAATGTTTTAAAGTATGCTGTGAACATTTTCCCCATACCTGACCCTCCCACCTTGGCTCCTCTCTTTATAAGTATATTCTTATATTAGTTTCTTGTCTATCTGTATGAAAATACAAGCAAATCCATATATATTTATCCCCACCCTTTCTTCAAGGTAGTTTACTATACACTGTGCTGCTTTGACTTACTTCTTTTAAAAATAAATCTTGAAGTTTTTCCCATGTTAGTATACATAAATGTAGCTCTTTTTTTAATTTTTTTTTAACGTTTATTTATTTTTGAGACAGAGAGAGCATAAACAGAGTAGGGGCAGAGAGAGAGGGAGACACAGAATCTGAAATGGGCTCCAGGCTCTGGGCTGTCAGCACAGAGCCTGCCGCGGGGCTTGAACTCACGAACCGTGAGATCATGACCTGAGCCGAAGTCGGATGCTTAACCGACTGAGCCACCCAGGTGCCCCATAAATGTAGCTCTTGAACTTACATTCACTTATATTTACTGTTCTCTGTGTTCTGCTTATCCCTGCTTTCTCAGTTTAATGACTGATGAGATACTTTCAGATACTTTGAGATGAGATAATGGGTTTGCTTTGGAAGGCAACACCCTTAATCTGACTTTGCCACTAGGCTGGGTCTCAGTTTGGCCTAGAAGAGTTCACAGAGATTTTGAGAAAAGTTTAAGGTTTCATCTCTTGCTGAAAATGTTACCATTAAAAATTTTTTTTTAATGTTGATTTATTTTTGAGAGAGAGAGAGAGAGAAAGAGAGAGATAAAGGGGACAGAGGATCCAAAGTGGGCTCTGCACTGACAGCAGTGAGACCCATGCGGGGCTCAAATTCACAAACTGTGAGATTAGACCTGAGCCGAATTTGGACACTCAACCAACTGAGCCACCCAGGTGCCCCAAAACGTTACCATCTTTTATAACTAACTTGCTTTTTTCAATTTCTTTTTTTTTTTAATGTTTGTTTATTTTTGAGACAGAGAGAGACATAGCATGAATGGGGGAGGGCCAGAGAGAGGGAGACACAAAATCCAAAGCAGGCTGCAGGCTCCGAGCTGTCAGCACAGAGCCCGATGCGGGGCTTGAACTCAGGACTGCGAGATCATGACCTGAGCCGAAGTCGGCCGCTCAACCGACTGAGCCACCCAGGCGCCCCTAACTTGCTTTTTTCTCTCAAAGTTGCAGGTTCCAGACCTGAAAGTGTACAGTCAAGGGATGTGCTTTTAAACCTTTTTATACCCCTAGCTGGGAGAAATGGGGCAGGGGAGAGCTTGCCCAATCCTTTTAGAGCTAAACTGGAAGGGAGGTGTCACATTACCTCCACTCCCACCCCCACTGGCCAGAATTTGGTCATAAAATCATACTAGATGAAATTTTGAGGGAGTTATACCACTAAAAGGAAGAGAGAATGTATATATTGAGAATCAATTAGTCCTTTTCTCAGTCTTTGAGATCTCAGTGAGAGGGCTATGGGATAATTGAATTATTTAATAATGAATCTATTAAAAGAGTTCATATTGTATTACAAAAAACTACACACAGGAAAGTGCACAAATCTTAAGTGGACAGTTTGATGAATTTTCACAAACTGAAAGTGTGTACGTAGCGAGCTCCCTGGTCAAGAAATTGAACACTGTCAATACCCCCGAGTTTGTTTCCCTGACGGCTGGGCTAAGGGCTTCGTAACTCTGTGGAGGCGGAGCCAAGGGCGATTGAAGGTGAGTTACCCGGGAAATGGGGGTGTGACTAAGAGAAAAGGCGGGGCCTGAAGTAGTTTAGGGACAGGTTCTGGAGGCCCGGAAGGGGCGGGGCCTGGTAGCGTTACGCATCCGGGGCGGGGCTAACTGTCCGGCATCCCGGCTGGAGCGAAGGGGCGTGGCCAGATCGGATGTTGGGGGCGAGGTTAAGCAAAGGCGGGACTTCGAGGCCAGGATGGGCGAGGCCTAGCGATCCCAAAGGCCGCCCGAGTCGCTAGTGGCGAGTCAGGCGAAAAGACTGGCGGGGTTTCGTGAGGGGAGGAAGCTTGGGAGCAATCGTCACGCACGGGGCGGAGTCTCGTGTCGTCTGGGCGGGCATTGCGGTGAGGGGCGGGGCTTCGCGTCGTTTGGGCGGACGTTGCGGCAAGGGGCGGGCACAGCGCGCGCGCTCCAAGATGGCCGCGGCCAGTGCGGCCGGACCGGTGGCGAATGTGTTCCCGTTTCGCGATGCCCGCGCCGCGCCAGACCCAGTGCTGGAGGCCGGCCCGGAAGCACACGGGCCACTACCAGTGCCACTGGTGCTGGACAACGGGTCGTTCCAGGCCCGCGCCGGCTGGGCATGCCCCGGGCCGGACCCGGGCCCCGAGCCGCGCCTGCAGTTCCGCGCTGTGTGCGCCCGCGGGCGTGGCGGGGCTCGGGGCGGAGCGGGCCCGCAGGTGGGCAACGCGCTTGGCAGCCTGGAGCCGCTGCGCTGGATGCTGCGCTCGCCCTTCGACCGCAACGTACCGGTCAACCTGGAGCTGCAGGAGCTGCTGCTTGACTACAGCTTCCAGCACCTGGGTGTCTCCTCACAGGTGAAGCGAGGGGGAGGTGGGTTGGGCTGGAGGGGAGGGGGGAGGTCTTGTGCCCGCGCATTTCGCTGAGAGGTCGTAGTCACTAGGGTAACTCTAGCTCTCATTGTCATTTAGCCATTCCTTTCGTCTGTCGAGCAAATCTTAAGCGCCCAACGTGTTTAAGCCCTATGCTGGTCTCTTGGGAAATAGCAGTGGACTAAACAACGGTCCTCTTCTCTTGCAGCATACCTTCGGGCATAGGTGCTCATTCGTTGATAAATTCATTCATTGAGCACCTACCTACTCTGTGTCAGGCACTTTTCCAGGCGTTTGGAATACATCCATGAATGTAACACAAAATTACTTACGCTATGGAGCTAGAATGGAAAGACATTCTAGTATGAAAAGGCAGCCAATAAACAATAGAATTAAGTAGTAGATTCTGTGGCATAATAGGAGGAGGGGGGGCGGTTCACGTCTTTTCGGATGGTCAGGGTAGGACTCAGGGAGAAGGGGATGTTCAAGCAAGGATTGAAGGAGGTGATTGAGGGAGCAAGCCATGGGAATATCTGAGGGAATAGTATTCCAAACAGAGGGAACAGCCAGTGAAAGGCCCTGAGGGAGAAGTGTGCCCTAATCCTAAGTGAGAGCAGCTAGAGTGAGAGGAGAGTAGTAAGTGGAGAGGAAGTCACAAGTGATGAGGGGCAAATCACACACCTTATAGGCTTTTACTCGGAGTGTAACGAGGAGCCATTGCAGGGTGTTGAGCGGAGGAGGGACATGACTTATGCTCCAGAAGGCCCGCCGTAGCTGCTGTATGAAGAATGGACTGGCATGGGTCATAGGGTAGAATCAGGAGACCAGTTAGGAGACCATTGCAGTCACAAGTGAGTGATGATGGTGACTAAGGTGAAGGTCAGGGGAGGGGGATGTGGCAAGAAGCAGTTTGATTCTGGAGGTATTTTGAAGATCGAGCCAATATGATTTGCTGACAGTCTGGTTGGGGCTTCACTTAATAACTTTCGATTGACCGTACTTTCATATTCTCCGAAAACAACCTCCAGTAGAGATGAGATGAGCGTTTTACAGTTGCTTCTGGCCAGGTGTTTGAAGACCGAAAGCAAATTCAGTCTTTACAGTAGGCCTTTGGTTTCTTTTATTCTTTAGGAAGAGTATTCTTTTATTAGCGGTCTGTTCTCTCTTTTCTTTCAAAGTAGGGCTGTGTCGATCACCCCATAGTTTTGACGGAAGCTGTGTGCAACCCGCTGTATTCTCGACAAATGATGTCCGAGCTCCTTTTCGAGTGCTATGGGATTCCTAAGGTTGCCTATGGAATAGACAGCCTCTTCAGCTTCTACCACAATAAGCCAAAGAACTTGATTTCCAGCGGGCTCATCATTTCATCTGGTTACCAGTGTACCCATATTTTACCCATCTTAGATGGGAGGTGAGTAGCACTTAGGGCACTGGAGAAGCATTCAGGAAACATTTGTTGGGTGCCCACCTTAAAGGTGGGGTGGAAAGAACAAGTATTGGACTGGGAACTAGCCTCTGGCCTTGGCTCTGACATGCTTCACTATGTGACTTCAGGTAAGTCACTTCACCTTCCATCCTTTGTGACCTGGAGGGAGTTGTTGTAGATGGTCTTCGAAGTCCAACTCCATAATTGTAGAATTTTACTATTTTGATTATGGCAAGATAATCACCTGCAAGTAGCAGGTGCCCATAAAAAAACGTTTTGAAGAAATTATTTGAATAATTTAAATGGCCTTTCTGTTCTGGAGTCACTTTTTTATTGAGGGGTTTTTTTTTTTTAGGGGGGGAGGTTCTGGGTTTTCAGGTCAGTCACGACCCTGGAGTTGTAGGACCAAGCCCCACATCAGGTTTCACACTGAGTGTGGGGTCTGCTTAAGATTCTTTGTCTCTCTCTCCCCCCCCCGCAGCTCTCCTCCACTCATGCTGTCTCTAAAATTTAAAAAAAAAGAGAAAAAGGTTATTTTTTAATTTAAAGCTCTTTAATCACAGTTGGTTAGTACTTTTCAGGTACAGTGCCTGGCACATAATATAGATACTTATTAAATATTTCCAAGTTGGATAAAAGGTGAGGGTAGTTTCTCTCATTAAAAAAATATATATATGTATTTATTTATTTATTTTGAGGTGGAGAGAGGGGCAGAGAGAGAGGGAGAGACAAATCCAAAGCAGACTCCATGCTATCAGTGCAGAGCCTGATGTGGGGCTCGAACCCATGAACTGTGAGATCGTGCCCTAAGCTGAAGTCAGACCTTGACCGACTAAACCACCTAGGTGCCCCAGTTTCTGTCATTTTTAGACCAGTTTTCATTTTATAGTTGGGCTTTCATTGTTGGAGAAGGGACTAGGCCAGCATCGTGCTCTCGGGAGAAGGTTTCTTATTGCATACAGAGGGGAAGTAGGGAGCAGAGCGCTGGCTTTGGAGTTAAATGCCTGGGTTTGTGGCCCTGCTGAGGATGAGGTTATATACCCTCTCCACTTAGCCTCTTCTTAACACGTAAAATTGGGCAAAACTAATTTTTCAGGGTTACTCTGAGGATGAAGTGAGATAAATGTAGGTGATGGCACTTCGGGAACTGTAAAAGAGTCTGAGTATTTAAGTCAAAATTAATGTTGAATTTATTGAGACCTATAGTGGTAATTTCTCTTGAAGTTTCTACAAACATTTATGAAGATAGAAGTATTTATTTTAAATTTTTTTTTTCAACGTTTATTTATTTTTGGGACAGAGAGAGACAGAGCATGAACGGGGGAGGGGCAGAGAGAGAGGGAGACACAGAATCAGAAACAGGCTCCAGGCTCTGAGCCATCAGCCCAGAGCCTGACGCGGGGCTCGAACTCACGGACCGCGAGATCGTGACCTGGCTGAAGTCGGACGCTTAACCGACTGCGCCACCCAGGCGCCCCTAGAAGTATTTATTTTACACGTTACCAAACACTCCTTATATTTGGAATTTTTTTTTTCTTTTTTTTTTTTTTTAATTTTTTTTTTTTAGCATTTATTTATTTTTGAGACAGAGAGAGACAGAGCATGAACGGGGGAGGGTCAGAGAGAGAGGGAGACACAGAATCCGAAACAGGCTCCAGGCTCTGAGCTGTCAGCACAGAGCCCGACGCGGGGCTCGAACTCACGGACCGCGAGATCGTGACCTGAGCCGAAGTCGGACGCTTAACCGACTGAGCCACCCAGGCGCCCCTGGAATTTTTTTTTTTTTTTTATTTTATGTAAACAGAATGTACAGAAAAGTATTGAGAGAAAAGTGTTTTACCTGAAAGTTAAGACACGATCACATTGGAGCCTGTCCTGTTCTATGCTGGCATCTGCTGGTGAAGCGTGATATAGCAAAAACTTTGCAATTGCGGCAAGATCCTAGTGTCCTGCTACCCTTTCTCACATTAAGAAAGAGGCTATTCTCATTTCTCTTCCCCTTCACAAGATGTGGAAGGGACCTGGTCCTTTCAGGAGGTTACAGTAAGCCAGTATGTGCGTGGTTACTTAATGTGTATGCATCAGCAGAAGTGGAGTGGCCGGGGGAGGGTTCTCAAACTCTAGCCTATGCTAGACTTACCTGGAGAGCTTGTTAAATAAAATGCATACTCCCAGCCCTACCCCAAAGCAAATGAGTCCCGGGAATCGGCGCGTTTAACATTTCCCCCAGCTAATTCTACCAGGACCGCGGTTTGAGAAATGCATGACGAGCCACATGAGGGTCTGACTTCAGAGTACGTATTCTTCCCGTTGAACCTTGTTTCCTTGTGACACCCTTGCCAGAAGTTAGATGCCACGTGTCTGGGTGTGGACTAGGAATTCCTGCACTGAGTCAGAGGCTGAATCGAGGGAACTTCAGAGTCCCTTCATCTCTAAAGTTTTATTTTCCCCCGGCTACTCTGTCTCTTCCTCGTTCATCTGCATTGTCACCCTACCCCCGAACCCCCCACGAAGTGTTCCCTGTCCTTTCTCCTATGTTGCCACAAATTTCAGTGCTCTTTTCCATTCCTTGCTTGTAGGTTAGATGCTAAAAACTGCAAACGCATCAATCTGGGAGGAAGCCAAGCAGCTGGCTACCTCCAGCGTCTTCTGCAGCTGAAATACCCTGGGCATCTGGCAGCCATCACTCTCAGCCGCATGGAGGAGATCCTGCACGAGCACAGCTATGTTGCTGAAGATTATGTGGCAGGTAATGGAGACGGCCTCTGTTTGTGGCATTTATTTATTTATAATTTTTTCAAAGAGTTTTTAAAAACTGTTGATTATTTTTGAGAGAGAATGTGTGAGCAAGCATGAGTTGGGGAGGGGCAAAGAGAGAGGGGGAGAGAATCCCAAGCAGGCTCCACGCTGTTGTCACAGAGCCAGGTGCAGGGCTCGGACCTCGTGAACCGCGAGATCATGACCTGGTGAAATCAAGAGTCAGATGCTTAACCCACCGAGCCACCCAGGCGTCCCTGCTTGAGGCTTTTAGATATTGTCTGTGTTCAGGGTGTTCCTTAAATTGTTTCCAGGATGACTCTCTTGCTCACTTTTTACTCTCATTAGTATCCCCTTTTCCTTTTGGTATTTACTTGAACTATTCAATAAACTGCTAACTTACATCTGTAGGTTTTTTTTTTTTTTTTTTTTTTCAAAATGGTTTTGGCTATTTTAGTTCCTTTGCCTTCCCATATCAGCATTAGGATTATGGGGGTGCCTGGGTGGCTCAGTCAGTTGAGTGTCTGACTCTTGATCCCAGAGTTGTGAGTTTCAAGCCCCAAGTTGGGCTCCCGTGGAGCCTACTTAAAAAAAAAAAAAAAAAGTTAGGATTAGCTTCTTCATGTCTACAAAAATGTTCTGTTGGGATTTTGATTGAAAGTATATGAAATCTATAGATCAGGTGGGATATGAAACAACAGCATTTTTAATATAAACCCAAACATAATATTAAGTCGAGATGTAACATTAAATGTAGATTGGGGAGAAGTGACATTTTGTACGATGCTGGATCTTCTACTCCATGAACATAGTAGGTCTTTCCATTGACCTCGGCCTTCATTGATTTCTTTCATCAGCATTTTGTAGTTTTTGACATACAGATCCTATACATGTTCGGTTAGATCTGCGTCTAAGTTTTTGCTTTTTTATTTCACTTTCCGGCGGCTCATTGTTCGTGTATAGAAGTGCAGTTAATTTTTATGTGTTGACCTTGTTAAATTTATTTATTTTTAGTTTTTTGTAGATTCCTTGGGAATTTCCACATAGACATGTCACCTGTGAATAGGAACAGTTTTGTCTCTTCCTTTGCAATCTGTTTGCCTTTCTTTCTCTTTTTCTTATTTTACTGGCTGGACTTCCAGTACAGTGTTGAATAGGAGTGGTGATAGTGGGCATCCTTTTCTTGTTCCCAGTTCCTATTTTTGGCATGGTGGGGGGACATAGTCTTTCACTATTAAGTATATGATGTTGGCTTGAAGTGTTTTACAGATGTCCTTTATCAAGCTGAGGAAATTGCCTTCTGTTCCTAGTTTTAGTGAGCATTTTTATCATGAGTGAATTTTGAATGTTTTCTTTTTCTGCACCAGTTGATATGATCCTATGGTGTTTCTGCTCTGGACTATTCATATGGGAGATTATAATGATTGCTTTTTGGATATTGAACTAGCATTGATTTGGGGGCGGTAGATGCCACTTGTTCATGTATATTTGTCTTTTTATACGTTGCTGGATTTGATTTGGTAATATTTTGTGGGGTTTTATGTCTGTATTCATGAGGGATGTTGATCTGTAGTTTTCTTTTTTCTTGCTTTTTTTTTTTTTTTAATGTTTATTTTTGAGAGACAGAGTGCGAGTCGGGGAGGGGGAGAGGGAGAGGGAGACACAGATTCAGAAGCAGGCTCCAGGCTCTGAGCTGTCAGCCCAGAGCCCGATGCGGGGCTTGAACTCACAAACTGTGAGATCATGACCTGAGCTGAAGTTGGATGCTTAACTGACTGAGCCACCCAGGTGCCCCTAAAAAAAATTTTTTTTTAATGTTTATTCTTGAGAGAGAGAGAGATAGAGCTCAAGTGGGGGAGGGGCAGAGAGAGAGGGAGACGCAGAATCCCAAACAGGCTCCAGGCTCTGAGCTGTCAGCACAGAGCCCGATGAGGGGCTCGAACTCAGGAACCATGAGATCATGACGTGAGCTAAAGTCAGATGTTTAACAGACTGAGCCACACAGGTGCCCCCAAGATCATTCTTCTTGTAATATAAGCATTTAATGCTGCAAAATTTCCCTTTCAGCATTGCTTTGTCTACATTCTACAGATTTTGTTATATTTTCATTTTCACTGAGTTCAGGTATTTTCTTTCTTTTTTTTAATTTGAGAGAGAAAGGACAACTAGGGGAGAGGGGCAGAAGGAGAGAGAGAGGGGGAGAGAGACAGAGAGAGAGAGAGAGAGAGAGAGAGAGAGAGAGAGAGAATCTTCAGCAGGCTCCACGTTCAGTACTTGGCCCAGTGCACGGCTCGATCCCATGATGCTGGGATCTTGACCTGAGCCACGGTGAAGAGTCAGATGCTCAACTGACTGAGCCACCCAAGCACCCAGAGTTCAGATATTTTCTTATTCCCCTCAAGACTTCTTTTTATGAACCATAGATTATTTGGAAATGTATTGTTTTATTGGGAGTACATCAAAATGAAAAGCTTCTGCACAGAGAAGAAAACAATCAACAAAACTAAAAAGCCACCCACTGAATGGGAGAAGATATTTGCAAATGACATATCTGAAAAAGGGTTAGCATCCAAATTATATAAAGAACTGATACAAGGCAACACCCAAAGCACAAATAATCCAATTTAAAAATGGGCAGAATTTTCTTAAGTATTTAATGAAGATGAATTTTTTTTTTAAGTTTATTTATTTTGAGAGAAAGAGAGTGCAAGATGGGAGAGAGGCAGAGAGAGAGGGAGAGAGAATCCCAAGCAGGCTCCACACTGTCAGCATGGAGCCCAACGCAGGGCTCAATCCCACAAACATAAGATGATAACCTGAGCTGAGATCAAGAGTCGGACGCTGAACCAGCCGAGCCACCCACGCGCCACGGAAGTTGAATGTGTTCTATAATGTTAATTCGAATGACTATAACTTAAAATAATTGTTTCTCAGGGTTCCTGGGTGGCTCATTTGGTTAAACGTCTGACTCTTGATCTCGGCTCAGGTCATGATTTCCTGGTCGTGGGATCCAGTCACATGTGGAGTGGCTCAGCATGGAGCCTACTTAAGATTCTCTCTCTCCTTCTCCCTCTGCCCCTTCCCCCATTCACATGACTCTCTAAAATAAAAAAAAATAAAATAAAATAGTTGCTTTTCATGTTTAAGTCTATTTTACAAAGTGAGTAATGTCTTACGTTATCCACACAGGATTCTTTAGAAGCGATTTCAGTTTGTTCATTTCTGTTAAAATGAAAAGATTTATATAATTTTTGTTTGATTTTATATATTTGAATGAGAAGGGTGATTTGTGTAAGGTTTTTAAAATGAAGAAGAGGGCAGAAGACATGAACAGACCTTTCTCCACAAGAAGACATCCAGAGGGCCAACTGACACGTGAAAAGATGCTCAACATCACTCATCCTCGGGGAAATGCAAATCAAAACCACAGAGAGATATCACCTCGTACCTGTCAGAATGGCCAACATCAACAACACGAGAACAAGTGTTGGTGAGGATGTGGAGAAAAAGGAAGCCTCTTACACTGTTGGTGGGAATGCAAACTGGTGCAGCCACTGTGGAAAAGAGTATGGAGGTTCCTCAGAAAGCTAAAAATAGAACTACCCTACGATCCAGCAGTTACACTACTAGGTATTTACCCCAAAAATAGAAAAACACTAATTCAAAGGGATACATACACCCCTGTGTTTATAGCAGCATTATTTAACAATAGCCAAATTTATGGAAGCAGCCCAAATGTCCACTGATAGATGAATGGATAAAGAAGATGTGGCATACATAGAAACTTTTAGCCATAAAAGTGAATGAAATCTTGTCATTTGCAACGACATGGTTGGAGCTAGAGAGTAGAATGCTGAGTGAAATAAGTCAATCAGGGAAAGACAGATATTGTGTGATTTTAGTCATATGTGGAAATTAAGAAAGCAAATGAGCAAAGGGAAAAAAGAGAGGAGGGCAAACTGAGACACAGACTCTTAACTATAGAGAACAAATTGATTGTTTCCAGAGGGGAGGGGGTGGAGGATGGATGAAATAGGTGATGGTATGAAGGCGTGCACTTGGGCTGAGCACCGGGTGATGTATGGATGTGCTGAATCACTATATCGGACGCCTGAAACCAGTGTGACACTGTATATCAACTCTGGTAGAATTAGAATAAAAACCATCTTCAGGTTTTAGGGGTTAAGTCCAATTTGATATTTTAAAAAATAGTTGATGTGGAAAGCAGAAAGTAAAAAAAAAACAAAAAACAAATGTGTTGTTATATATCCAAGTATTTGGAGATATTCCTGTTATATTTTTGCGATTTATTTCTGGCTTAGTTTCATTATGGTCGAATGTCAGGGAAGCTCGTGAAGGTTTGTTTCATGGCCCAGGCACGGTCTCTTTGGGGAATGTCCCATTCGTGCTTGGAAAGAACATGGACTCTGCTGTTGGGCGGAGTGTTCTGTGACGTCGCTTGGGCACACTAGTTCGTGGTGCTGCTCGGCTCTTCGGTGTCCCTGTTCCTTTTCCATCCACTAGCTCTGTTGAGTATTAAGAGTTTCGAAGTCTCAAGGGATGATTTGTAGATTTTTTTATTTCTCCTTTCATTTCTGTCAGTTTATGCTTTCAAGTATCTAAAGCACTTTGGTTAGGTACATATTTAGGTTTCTTATGTCATCTTGACAAATTTACCTTTTATCATTATACAGTATCTTTTTTTATGCCTTGCAATTTTCTTGGCTTTGAAGTCTACTTGGACATTAATGTAGCCACTCCAACTTTCTTTTGATGCGTGCTTGCATGGAATGGTCTTCCCATCGTTTAGTCTACTTATACCATTATACCCAAAGTGAGTTCAGTAGCTGTCTTTTTAAAATCTGTTATGTCAGTCTCTATCTTTTAATTAGTATGTTAAGACTTTTTTTTTTTTTTTTTAATTTTTTGAGAGAGCCTGTGTGCTCACCCACACTTGGGGGAGGGACATAGAAGGGGGGAGGGAATCCCAAGCAGGCTCCACACTGAGTGTGGACGCAGAACTTGATCTCATGACCTGAGATGGGGGCCCGAGCCCAAGTCAAGAGTCAGACACTTTTACTGACTAAGCCACCCAGGCACCCCAAGATCATTTAAAATTAATTCTATGTTGAATTTAGTTGTACCATTTTATTACTTGTTTTCTGGTGTTCCTTCTCTTTGTTGTTCCCGTTTCTTTCTCCTGCCCTCTTTTGGGTTAGAGTATTTAAAACTTTTTTTGGTACTGGCATTTTGGTTTATCCGTTGTGTTTTTACTGTATTGTTCTGTGTAGTTTTTTAATGGTTGCCCTGGGATTACAGTAGACAGACTTTTCATGGTGTTCCTAGAATCTGTGTTTTGTGACTTCAGGTGGAATGTGGAAATGTTAGCACCCCAGAGGCCCCTTTAGCCTTCCTCTTTTATGTTGGGTTGTCCTATGTATCACATCTACACACAAGGGAAACCCAGCGGACCTGTGATGGTTTTTTACTTGGAATTGTCAAACATACTTTAAAGAACTCAGGAGGAGGTTAGCCTATCATGTTGAACCAGATTTTCGTCCTTTCTATTGCTCTTCCTTCATTCCCAATGTTCTGAATTTCCTTCTGGTGTCATTTCTGTCTGGCGAACTTTATTCGACAGTTCTTTTTTTTTTTTTTTTTTTTAATGTTTATTTATTTTTGAGACAGACACAGAGTGTGAGTGCGGGACGGGGAGTGTCAGAGAGAGAGGGAGACACAGGACCCCAACCAGGCTCCAGGCTCTGAGCTGTCAGCACAGAGCCCGACATGGGGCTCGAACTCACCAACTGCAAGATCATGACCTGAGCCAAAGTCCGCCACTTAAGTCCGACTTAAGTCCACAAAGTCCGACTGAGCCACCCAGGCTCCCCCTTTACTCGACAGTTCTTTGAGAAGGATCGGTGGGCCTTATGTTCAGGTGTTACAGCTGCACTTTGTTGACTGGGTGGATTCAGAAATTGGGTGGATTGTGCCTTCTCCATCTTCCCCGGATCCAGAACCCTGGTATCGCCTTTCTGATTTCTCTGCTAATACTGTTTCCATTTCATAACTTCAAAATGATTTCTCCGAAGAACTGCAGAAATGGCGGTGCCCTGATTACTACGAGAACAACGTCCACAAGATGCAGCTCCCGTTTTCCAGCAAGCTCCTGGGCAGCACTCTGAGCTCCGAGGAGAAGCAGGAACGGCGGCAGCAGCAGCTGCGGCGCCTGCAGGAGCTCAATGCCCGCCGGCGGGAGGAGAAGCTACAGCTGGACCAGGAGCGGCTGGACAGACTGCTCTGCGTGCAGGTGCTGGCGGGTCCCGCGAGGGGCTCCGGTGTAGGCTCAGCATGGGGGGCCTGTACCCGTACACAGCAGCAGGTGTCTCTGGACTTGGCCTCACTCATTTACTTTGGCCTTATAATCGCCTTTGTTTCATAACTTCTTTTTAAAGTTTATTTATTTTTTGGAGAGAGAGAGCGCGCACGTGAATGTGCAGGCGAGTTGGGGAGGGACAGAGAGAAAGGGAGACTGAGAATCCCAGGCGGGCTCCACGCCATCAGCACGGGGCCCAATGCGGGGCTTGAACTCATGAACCCGCAGCATCATGACCTGAAACCAGGAGTCGGATGCTTAACTGACTGGGCCAAGCAGGCATCCTGTTTTACAACTTTTTGATCGAAACGTAGCACACATACTACAAAGTGCACAAGTCTTAAGCGTGTGTATATAGCTCGATGGATTTTCACAACGTGGAACACACCATGTGTCTGCCACCCAGAGCACCTCCAGCATGTCCCCTCTTAGCCAGTTACCTTCCCACCCCGCTCAAAAGGTAACATTTCTGACCTCTGTCACCATAGATTAGTTTTTCCGAATCAGGTGGTGCTGAGGCCCTGACGTGATGCAGCCTGGAGACAGCTGGGGAGGAGGGTGGGGTGTGGAGCTCCGGTGGGAGGTGAGATTTTGTGGAGGCGCAGGCTCTGAGTGTTCTGGGAGCCCCCTCCTGCTGTAGTTTCTCTCTGTTCGGCTTCTAAGCTACTTCTCTCTCCTTCCTGTTTGCGAGCACACTGACGTCTTTGAAGTGAATTGTGACCGCTCTGGTTTCAGGAACTTCTAGAGGATGGCCAGATGGATCAGTTTCACAAGGCTCTGATAGAGCTGAACATGGACTCCCCAGAAGAGCTGCAGTCCTACATACAGAAGCTCAGCTCGGCCGTCGAGCAGGCTAAGCAGAAAATCCTTCAAGCAGAAGTCACCCTCGAGGTGGATGTGGTGGACAGCAAGCCAGAGGTACCAAGGGCCTTGGGAGGAGGGTCCCGTAGGGTCATTTAGAGAGGACAGCCCTTCCTGGGGACGGGAGGAGTGTCTTGAGGAGGCTGGCATAAAGAGGTGTGACCAGACTTGGGAAAGCGATGTGGGTGGGGAGTGCCGTCTGTGGGGACACGCGTGCCGACTGAAGTTCTGACCTGAGAGATTTCACCCTGTGGACCTCTGGCCCCCTGGGCGGGAGAACTCTGCATGTAGGGTAGGAAGAGCCTTCGCGGACCGGTCGTGTGGTGCCCTCTTGAACCTGAACCTTCTCCTCCGATGGTTATTTGCAGTCCCTTCCACTTTTTTCTGATGTTTACTTAAGTATATTGTGGTTGATACCTCACTTACTTCCTTTCTGTCTTGACGCCCCCTACTGTCGGAGATCGTGCTTTGTAATAGTTGATGGATTTTTTACAGCAACTGGTAGACGTGCTCAATAAGGTATCTGTGGGTTGGTTAAGATCAGCCTTTTATTACTAAAACTGAATAAGCCATTTGATCTCTGTCTTACCCTTTTTGTGTCCCTGCCAGTGGACTCTTAGCGTTGAGGTGGCCTAAGGTCAGGTGGCAGGGCTGAGATGGGGCCCTGGGTGCTGCACAGTAGCACCGAAATCAGTAGCTGGTTGCCTGTCTTTAGAACTGGAGGAGAGTAGGGGCGCCTGGGTGGCTCAGTTGGTTAAGCGTCCAACTTTGGCTCAGGTCGTGATCTCGCGGTTTGTGAGTTCGAGCCCCACGTCGGGCTCTGTGCTGCCAGCTCACAGCCTGGAGCCTGCTTCAGATTCTATGTTTCCCTCTCTCTCTGCCCCTCTCCCACTCACACTCTGTTTCTCTCTCCTTCAAAAATAAATGAACGTTAAAAAAAATTTTTTTAAAGAAAAAAAAAAAAACTGGAGGAGAGTGTTAATAAGTGTGTGCATTGTTCCTGAATCTGTCAGCTGTAGAGTTCTAAAACAAAGGACTTGTTCATTGCCTTGTGGCACTTCTGGACCAGGATTAACCAGGCTAGCTTGGTGGGTTTTGTTTTAGTTTTAATATTTATTTATTTTTGAGAGAGAACGAGAAAGGGAGAGAGAGAGAACAAGCAGGGGAGGGGCAGAGAGAGAGGGAGACATAGAATCCAAAGCAGGCTCCAGGCTCCGAGGGTCAGCACAGAGGCCAACACGGGGCCTGAACTCATGAACTGTGAGATCATGACCTGAGCCGAAGTCAGGCTTAACTGACTGAGCCACTTGGGTGCCCTGGTGGTTTTTGTTTTTAAATCGACTTTCTTTAAATTCTAAAACCTATACTTGTAGAAATGGAAAAATCCAGTTTGGTGCAGGGTGGTGTGGTTACTTGCCAGTGACTTGGGAGCTGTCTTTGGCTCAGCGGGGAGCCTGTTCTTGAGATTCCAGCTCTCAGCTGGAGGCTCACTCACACACTTGCTGCGCTCAGCCTCCAGCTCCAGCTCTCCCACAGCTGAGACTCCCGGAGGCCAGCAGCTGGCCAGGGCTTGTGTATCAGATAGAGCAGACCCCACGTCAACCTTCGTAGACATGGTTCCCTGGATGGCTGAGGTCCTACTCTGGCATGGCGTCCCAGGTCAGCCTCACAGCACCCAATGGGGCCTTCCTAGTTCCCCTCTCCGAGAGTTTTCCGGTTGTGCTTCAGATCTCAGCTATTTACTGGGATCCAGACCCGTGTTGCCTTTGTTGGTTATTCACCCATATTCAGTTTTTGTCATGCCTGACAGGACATCAGCATCTTTATACCACAGATGTGTTGCTGAGCCACTGGCAGGTGGGCAAGGGATTTCAAATTTAAAATGAAAAGCCTGGGTGGTTCAGTCCGTTAAGCCTCTGACTTCAGCTCAGGTCATGATCTCACGGTTTGTGAGTTTGTGAGTTTGAGCCCCATGTTGGGCTCTGTGCTAACAGCTGGGAGCCTGGAGCCTGCTTTGGATTCTGTGTCTCTCTTTCTGTCCGCCCCTCCCCTGCTCGTGCTGTCTGTCAAAAATAAAAAACACACATTAAAAAAAAAAATTATAAGATGAAAAGCCCAAGTGACTGTAAAATGTGATTCCTGAGCAGTTGGAGACCTAGTTTTTCCTTCTGTTTGTTGATTTTTCTGCATTTGTTACATGCTGTGATTCAGCTCCTCTTTCATGCATTTAGCAGGTATTAATTAAGTCCCTACTTTGTTCTGTGCTCTGGGGATATGCATTCTCGTTCTCTCTGGGCTTGGGGAGATTTTGAGATGTTGGACTTTAGTTTCTCTGTATACAACAAATTTGATGAGTTGATCTGTACCCAAAGCTATGAGGGTCAGTCAGCATTTATTGAAGGTGATTGTTAGTGATTAGGGTCGATTACGTAACTTTCGTGGGATATATGTCCCATGTGACCGCATCACTGGCTGGCTGGTTCTCAAAAAGTATTTGTAGTGTTTTCCAACCATGTAATTCTTTTAGAATGGAGAGAATGGATTTATGTGGAATCAGAGCTCATATTGAAATGCCATCCAAGCAGTAATGCTGTATTGGATTAATTCAGCAAAATTTTTAACTTACAGTGTTTTCTAAAATCCATTTGTCCCCACAGACCAGTCCATTCCAGCCCTTGCTGTTCTGCAGATATTCTGATGAGGGTGTTGTAAAGGAGTAGGCTTTGTCAGCATTCCTAATGAAGTATTTGAAGTAGAGGATGTTGGCTTTCCGTCAGGAGGGGGAGCACAGTTCTAGAGCACATCGCTTGTTGGAGAGCACAATGAGCTTAATATAGAAGGTTCTCTTGCCTGATTAGCCAAGATGAGAGCTGGCCCCTGCTTGTTCCTATGCCACGCAATCAAGACTGTTCCAGGGAACATGCTGCATCTTCTGTGATGTGCTTTGCAAACTGTCGTTCAGTTCAGTTCCAGAAGAATGCCTATTTGTGTTCCTGAACGCCACACAATACGTGTGGAGACCCTGGCAAACCCTAGAGGGAGAGAAGCCAGCCACAGTGGAGAAATCTGTTCTCTGTTGGAGGCCCGTCATCCGCTCTGAAATTACTAGCTTTGTTTCTCCGTGAATCGTATGAATTTGGATAAGTAAAATATCTTCGTATCGTTTTATTTTTTTAATTATTTATCTTTGAGAGAGCACAAGCGAGGGAGGGGCAGACAGAGGATCTGAAGCGGGCTCTGTGCTCCCGGCTGACAGCAGCGAGCCTGATGTGGGGCTCAGACCCACGGAACGTGAGATCATGGCCTGAGCTGAAGTCGGATGCTCAACCAGCTGAGCCACCCAGGTGCCCCTCTTTTTACCATTTTTAGTGAAGCTTAGAAGTTATCTTTAAGGTAGCATGCTTTTGAATGTAGCTAGGTGAAGGTGGATGATGATATCTTTGCTGTAGCTGGAGAAGCCTTTTGAAACTCGAACATTTTATAATCCTCTGTTCCAGGAAAATTTGAGGGTATCTCCCAGGGGCTGACCGCTCAGTGGTAGGCATGGTATGCCAGGGACTAGTGATGCAGATGCACGGTTCTTGCATTCTTTGGTACCTAAAAAAATAGGGCTATCGAATCACTCTTAGTTGACTGTAATAAAGCTTATCTGGTGTGCTGGCAGATGGTGTGGGAATTTAGGTGAAGTTTTTTTTATTTTGTTTTGTTTTTTAAATATTTATTTATTTATCTTGAGAGAGAGAGAGAGAGAGAGAGAGAGAGAGAGAGAGAGAGAGAGTCCGTCCCAGGCAGGCAGCGTGCTGTCAGCACAGAGCCCAGTGTGGAGCTTGATCTCATGAACGGTGAGATCATGACCTGAGCCGAAATCAAGAGTCCGACACTTAACCAACTGAGCCATCCAGGTGCCCCTGATGAAGTTTTAAGAAAGTCTTGGGATATTTGAGCTGGGGCCTGGAAGATGATAGGATTTCAGTAGGTAGCAGATGAGGAGGGAAGGACATTATAGACGGAGACAGTTCGATGCCAGGAAGCACGCGTGCAAGGGAGCCCGGTAGGTTTGGTGTGTGGTGTGGGTGATGAAGCAGGGAAGTGGGGGCGGGGGGCAGCCTACAGAGGTCCTTATCAGTCACCCTGGGTATTATCCTTCCGACAGAGCCTTCGGAGGATGTCTGGCAAGGAACTAATACAAAGAGACTTGATGTTAGGAAGATAACTGCTGGCAGTTAGGATGATGGGTTTGGAGAGAGGTGAGGCTGGAGGCGGGAAGCAGGGTAGAAATGTGTGTGGTAATCCGGGAGAAAGCTCATGGGGGGTGGGAGAGTAGCCATGGGCATGGCGGGTGCAGGAGACACTTCAAGGGTAGCGTCCGGGTGCCTGGGGGGCTCAGTTGGTTAAGCGTCCGATTCTTGATTTCGGCTCAGGTCATGATCTCATGGGTTCATGAGATCGAGCCCCGTGTCAGGCTCTGTGCTGCCAGCATGGAGCCTGCTTGAGATTCTCTCTCCCTGTTTTTCTGCCCCTCCCCGCTCACGCACGCACGTGCGTTCTCTCTCTCTCTCTCAAAATAAATAAACCTAAAAAGGTAGCATCCAGGGATCTTGGTGCCATGTAGGGGCAGTGGTGACAGGAGTGGCAGTTGCTGATAATAGAACGTGTGACGTGTGCCAGACCATGAGCACTTCTGCCGGTGCGGTCTTGATGAATCTTCGCGGTTGGGTAAGTACTATCGTATTTCCACTTGACAGATGAGGCAGCTGGGGCACAGGGGTGAAGGAGTCTGCCCGAGGCCGCACAGCCGGAGGTAGTGCCGCCCATCTTCAGACCCAAGCAGTCCGGTTGCAGGTTCACTCTGGTCACACAGAGGCCATCCTGAAAGGCGGTGGGTGGAGGCAGCCTTGGGGTTGAGCACCTTGTCTTTAAAGTCTCAGTGGGACTTCAGGTGGAACTTGCCAGGATCCAGCCACGGAAGGACCTGGAATTGCATGGGGAGCGAGAGAAGAAGGATGCCCGGGTCCACTGCTTAGGGGCCCTGGGGTGGAGGAAAAGCTGGGGGGAAGAGACTGAGGAAGAGCAGTTAGAAGAGAGCAGCGGGGGGGACGGGAGACATGTCAGGCGGCGGGTGGTAGGCTCCACCTGGGAGGGCGCAGGAGTGTGAAAGGGCCGGGGAAGAGGTGAAGGGGTGGGATGGAGGTAGGTGGGCAGTGGGCTTTCTGAAGCGCAGGAGGCCATCTGCCGAGGACCGCGAGTGGTGGCCAGAGGGGCCGAGGAGAAGTGCTGGGAGAGGCTGAAGACCCTGCCCTGGGGGATGCACAGGGAAGCTCAAGAGGACGACAGGCCTGCCCGTGGCGGCCTGCGGCTTTCTCACTCCTGCCCACCAGGAGCGCGTTTCCCTCACCTGCCGTCGTGTGGAAAACCACTCCACACTTAGCAGCGTGAAATGATGACCATTGTGTCGTGCTTCCAAGTTTGACGGGTCGGGGGTCCAGAGAGAGCGTAGCAGGGATCTCTGCTCCGTGACGCCCACCTGGGGCCTCCGCTGCGAAGGCTTGGATAGCTGGGGACTGGGACCCCAGAGGGTTTTTCACGTCACTGACACCTGGGCTAGGGATGTGCTGTGTCAGCGGGAGGGTGGACCTGAGCACCTATACGTGGCCTGAACATGTGCCTTGGGCTTTTCAGCATGGCAGCTGGCTTCCAGGAGGGAGCTCCCCAAGGGAGAGCGGCCAGAGTGCGAATGTTTCAAGAGGTCAAGGGGAAGGAGGCTGTGTGGCCTTTTATGACATCACATTGGAATGCACGTGACACCGCTTCCACCATACTGTGTTGGTTGGAGCCTCACGGGTCCCTAATAAGATTCAAGGGGAGGAAATAGAACCCACCTCTTCATGGGGAGTGTCGAAGTCCCATTAAGGAAGAGCATGTGGGATGGAAAATACTGTGAGCGTCTTCGAGAAGTACAGTCAACCCCGGAGCAGAAGTGGAAAGAGCACCGGGTGGTGACCTTTAGGCTTCAAGCGTGGCCGCTGGAGCAGCAGAGCGGATAGAGTAGGGGTGGGGGTGGCAGTTGTGATGGGGCTCCAGGTGGGTGGAGGGAGGTGTGCGTGCACAGGGGAGCTCGTCACTGGGAGGTCAGAGAGGTCAGAGGAGTGGAGGTTGGGATGGAGAAGAGGACGACGGAGGTGTGGGGAGTAGAGCGGGAGGTAGGTGAGAGCTCCCTGGAGCTCATTCACTCGTTATTTGGGGGCCGGGGTCCATAGGTTTTGCCTGTAGTTCTTTTAAATACACAGGTGCCATCTGTGTGTCTCCAGCCTGGAATAACAGTTATTTAAGGGGCCAAAGTGAGTGCCTGGCTAAAAGAGAAGGACGAACTAACTGTTCTCTTCTCGGCCCACCGCCGCCCTAGGGTCGTGCCCTGCTTACAGAGGAGGACGAGGCCTCAGACTGCGCCGCTGTGACCTTAAGTAAATCTTTGCCATTCAGAGCGGGATCCATGTGATCTCAAAGCCTCATCTCTTTTCTGCAACAGGCCACTGCTCCTGGTGGCTCATCATCCACAAGCCACCCAGTGAGAGGGAATTTTCACGATCTGTATCTGACCCTCTCTTGGGACCCCTGAGCTTAGTGCCGAGCCGGAACAGGCACAGGTGCTCCCGGGGTTGGGGCTCCTTTCTAGAAGATGAGAGTCTTGCAGATTCGAGACTGCAGACCTGTGGGGGGAGCGTTCCTTCACACACGCTCTGCGGCCCCCGCTGGGGCAGAGAAGCCTGTCTGTCATTCACTCCGCTGGCCTTGCTGCCGCATGTAAAATCTTGGGTTCTCATTCATTCACCATGACCTCAGGTAGATGTTTTCCGTACTCCTTGAGCCTGGCTGTCCTGTCACACTCAGATTCATGATGTATGGAATTTCAGCTGGAGGCAGAGCGAGGACTTTGGAGTGAGCCATCTGTCTTAGGCCGAGTTTCCCCCACTTCCTAGTGTCCTGTGATCCTGGGCAAGTCATTTCACCTGCTGAGCCCGTTTCCCCACCTGGGAAGGGTAGTCGTCGTCTCTTCAGGGGGATCGTGCAAGGAGCAGGTTCCCTGCTCCCGGATTGGATGCAGTATTCGGATGGCTCTTGCCTCCTTCACTGAGGGTGAGGTGCTTAGATTCTTGCCTCCCAGCCCACCCTCTTTCCTCCTTAAATCACCTATTTCCAAACCAGTCCCTCTCTTCCTGTTCTCTAATCTCAAGGGAAGAAGTGTCCTCGTCCTTTCCAAGGTTTACCCTCCCCTTAAATATGGTAGAATCATCTATATTGAATAGAACTTAGGATTCATTGTACCTCGTTCTAGAAGCTATGTATGCACGTGACTGTTCTGGTATGTGTTTGCTGGATGAGTGTTGAAGAGCGTTGTTTAAGAGTGAACTTGGATGCTAGTGTACGTTTGAGTATATGTGGCCGTGTTCTAGAGAAGTATGTGTAAGGGTTGTGAGTTATGTTGCTAGTTTACATACGTTGGGGTATGTCCAAGGGTAAGGACAGGTTCACAGGACACTTACTCAACGCAGGAACCTCCCCTCAGGCATGCCAGGCGGGCAGTATTGAGTCAGCTTGCACCCTCCCAAGACACCTTGTGAGACAGTCCTTTCTATAGCAGCTGTCACTGTTAGAACCCTTTTTCGAGGAAGGCGACACAGCATTTTTTCCTGTAACTTCTCCCCCTTGAGTCCAGAGGTAAAACTCCTCTGCCTTTCACATGGCAGAACCACAGATGGCTAGAGATGTCATCTAGAACCGCACTACCGCTGCCCCGATTCCTTGTCCGGGTCCAAGTTACGGTGGGCCCTGAACCTTCTGTTGGGAGCGGTGCCAGCGTGCGTAGGCTCCACCCAGGTTCCCTGTGGCTGAAGAGGAAAGCCTGTTGTGTGGGGCGCCACAGTTCCGAAGCTGTCACCTCGGGGGCTCTTAGTCACGTCTCCAGCCCAGTGGGCTGGCTGTTAAGGGACTGGCTGTTAAGCCCATTAGTGTTGGCAGTTGTATTTATTAAGCAGATAAGAGATTTATTTAATTTTGCTGGTGTCTGGGCCACTTTGTGGGACGCCGGCTCTTGCACCCTGGCCCCCCGAACTGTGCGTGTGGTGTGTGCCTGCCCTCCCCTGGGTCCCGTTTGAGCAGCCCCACCGCAGGGCTTCAGAGAGAAGGTGGGGTCGGGGGGCTGTTGAGGTTTGTGTGAGGTAGGGGACAGGAGCAAAGCCTGTTCCTGGCTTTTTAGGGTTTTAATCCTTGTGTTCACTTGTCTTCCTCTTTTTTTTTTTTTTTTTTTTTTTAACAGTCTAGAAAATTTTCATCGTTTTTATATCAACTTTTAGGACATGGAGCGAAACACCAATTCTTGTCCGTGACGGTGAACTGGTAGAGTGAAGGCCTGAAGTTACAGGTGCTGTTTCGTCCTGTTTGTTCTGTCCTTAGACCCCTGACCTGGAGCAGCTCGAGCCGACTCTGGAAGACGTGGAAAGCATCAATGATTTTGAACCCTTGTTTTCGGAGGAAACCCCTGAGGTGGAGAAGCCAGTCGCCACTGTCCAGGTTGGGCTCCGATAACCTGCACCATGTTTCTGCTTTGAAACTGTTGACATAAATGACCAGTCTGGTCTAGTCTGCTTGTTTAGGAATGTTTAAAAAAAAAAATTCCTGTTGTATTTTCTAGGAAGGCGAGAGGTGGGGGTACTAATGCTTATAGCTTCTGCAGGCAAAACTTTTCCTGCTGGTTAATGGGGTTCCCGCACTAAGATCTGTGAACCTGTGGGAAACAGTCGGCTTGGCAGAAACATTTAGGCAAGTAATTGAGAAGTTTAGACTTAAAGACTAGCTTTAGTGGTTTCATTTATTTTATTTTTGTTTTAAAGTCTATTTATTTTGAGAGAGAGAGAGAGAGCGAGCATGAGTAGGGGAGGGGCAGAGAGAGGGGCGGAGAGAGAGAGAGGAGAGAGAGAAAGAGAGAGAGAAAGAATCCCCAGCAGGCCCCACGCTGTTAGCACAGAGCCTGACACAGGGCTCGAACTCACGAACCTCGAGATCATGACCTGAGCCGAAACCAAGGGTCAGACGCTTAACCACTTAACGACTGAGTCATCCAGGTCCCCTATGGTTTCATATACATTTAAGCCAGTGTCATTGTGCTTAATCCTCATTTGGGCCCACGTTTCTGTCATTGCAATGGCAACCAGACAGACTGATCCGGGTCTGAGGCTCACCTGGGAGAAAACTTTCCACTGCTGCTCTTCTTGAGGTCTCTTTTCTTGCAACGCAGGGACCATTTCATGATGCAAAGTTGTAGGTATTTGTGATTCAGAAGTGGAAGAAAGGTAGAAAATGGAATTAGTGTATCAGGAGAGCTGGGGAGAGGTTGTTCTGGAACGAACAAAGGACAGAAGCTATGTTGGAATAAGGAGTGCGGTTTGAGGGAACTGGCAACTGGAATGTTTGTCACTGTGGCCTAAAAATATCTTCTAAACCTTGGGTTTTTAAAGCCCGTGTTTAACTTGGCAGCCTATCATCAGCTGTTTGTTGGGACAGAAAGAATTCGGGCTCCAGAAATTATCTTCCAGCCGTCTCTCATCGGGGAAGAGCAGGCGGGGGTCGCAGAGACCCTTCAGTACATCCTGGACAGGTGAGGCTGGTCCTTCTTTGCCTTAGATTTACCAGAACCGTTTCCTTGGATTTTGCACTGAATGATAGATGAGATGGGTCGGGCATTTGAAAATGTGCCTCATGTCCTCCTTTTCATTGACTTGCTGTGCTCAGATGGTATTCTTTCTCTCTCCCCAGCCCCGGCACAGAGGAAGGACTCTGAAATTCTTTTCTGAACATGCAAATGCTCAGTTGGTTTGAGGAGCTTTAAGAAATTCTTTTATGTTTCAGCAACAATAACATATGTGCGTTGGTTTTCGTATAAACCTTGACGTTATTGAAGATGAGCGATTTTTAAGTGCCCTAAATATGTGCAGAGCCTATAAAAGTTTTTTCCTCCTTGCAGACATTGTATTTAAGAGTTTGCAGTTCTGTAAAATGCTCCTCCCCATCCCATTTCTACAGGTGTTTTCCTGCAGTGCGAGTTTTCATAGTTCAAGCTGGACAAGCCGAGAGCATGATTTGTAGTACTCTGGCCACCCTTGGTTGAAACAGGGTGAAAACTGTCACCTGGCAAGGAAGGAAACTATTGCAGCCACTTTGTTGGAGTGGCTTTAAGCTTTGTCGTAACGAGAAAGTGCTCGAACATGTATAAGATGAAGCTATTATATATATATATATTTTTTTTTAAAATAAGCACATAGGTAGAAAGATGGGCTTTTTGGGGTGATGGAACTGTTCTGTATCTTGTGATAGTTACTAGGATGTATAGATTTATCAGACCTCGTCAAAACGGTTGTAAATCAGTCCTCCATAAAGTCACTTTTTAAAAAACGTGTCAAGGCACAAAACTTCTAATCCTGCTAAGGAAATGAATTCTATAAAGTCGTAAGTGAAAAATGCCAGGTGTTTTTTTGTTTCTTTAAACACTTTCTGTGCAGATGTTTTCTTTTTTGTGCCAAGGGTTTATATTTCTACGTCTGCATTCTCCCCTAAGCTTCAAGTTGGTAGGAGCATACCGGAAGGAACTGTCTCTCTCCTAGGTACTCCAAGGACGTTCAGGACATGCTGGTTCAGAACGTTTTCCTCACCGGTGGGAACATGATGTACCCTGGGATGAAAGGTAGAATTGAGAAGGAACTGTTGGAGATGAGGCCCTTTCAGTCTTCTTTTAAGGTACTGGTTGTTTATGTAACCGGCTGTTTCGTAAATAGCATTAGTGTTTTCTGATAGCAGAAGTAATAAACAGTAGTTTAGAGGAGGAAAATTACTTTCTAATTCCATCATCCACAAATATCCACTGTTAACATTTTTGTGGCTTTCCTTCTGGTCTTTGATATACGTTGAATTGTTAAAGCAGAATGGGAATCATGTTTTTAATATTTCTCTCTTTTTTTTTTTTAACTGAAAAAAGACATACAATCTAATAAAATTCAGAGAATACAGTCAGTACCCACTAAGAATAGTCATTCTCTTCACCCATCCCTTATTCTACAGGCAAAGCTTCTCTTTCACAGATTCTCTATACTTGAGGGTAACCTGTCTTGTAACCTACGTTTCTTTAACCCACCATGAGCGTTTCCTGACGTCATTCTTCCAAAGTACTATTTTTTAAAATTTTTATTCTATGGTGTGGATGTCCCATAACGTATCTAGTGAATCTCTGATCGTTGAGAAACATGGTCTGAGCCCCCATCGAGGACCAGGCACCTTGCAGATGCCGACATGTCCTAGACACGGCCCTTAGCTGCAAGGAACTTGCTACCAGAGGGACAGAAGCTGACTAAATAGGCCATGATAGCCCAGAACATGATGGACGTTCAGGCATGGGCACCTGTCAGTCTTGGAGGTCAGGAAATGCTCCATGGAAATGAGTTCTTCCTAGGATGAGGAGGTGTTCTCCATATAGACACTGGAGAGGGGTGGGATGGAGGGAGCATTGCAGACCGCGATCAGCATGAGCAAAGGCTCAGGGGCCCGAGGCCGGCTGAGGGCGTAAGCTGCAGCTGAGCGTGGCTGGAGCATTGGGCTGCTAAAGAGGAGTGGAGAGGGGTGTGGTGGAGAGCCATGCAGAGCCCATGCGTCCTGCTGAGAGGTGGCCTTGGTCCCCTGTGCTGCATGATGTATTACACAGTCACGGCGTGGGTTTTGGGCTTTGGTCCCTACTCCATCATCTCCATTACTGAATTTTGCCACGCCTTTGTTTTCTCCCTGGTACAAAGAGGTAATCCTACCTCCTGTTAGCAGGATTCAGTGTGCTGGTGCAGGTCAAGTGCTCAGCATAGGGCCTGCACAAAACGAACACTCAGACCTTAACTGTTGTAGGGGAGGGCTCCCTGGGATCATTCCAGGTTCCATGATTGGCTAGGGCTCACAGGAATCCACATATAATCATACTCCTGGCTGTGACTGGAAAGGAAACAAAGCAAAATCAGTAAGGAGAAAAGGTGCACGGGGGAAGTGCAGGGGAACGAACGCAGGTGCAAGCTCCCAGAGTCCTCACCCGGTGAAGTCGCACAGGGCACATTGAATTCTCCCCAGCAACGAGCTGTGACAACTTACATGGAATGTCACCAACCAGTGAAGTTCGTGAGAGACTCAGTGTCCAAGGTTTTCACCAGGGGCTGATCGTGTAGGCACCCCCGCCGGGCACGTACCCAAATTCCAGACTCACAGAAGGAAGCAGGTGTTCAGCATAAAGCACATTGAGACATCGGGAGCACTGAGCTGCTTTCCCGAGTCTCCTGAAATCCAGGTCCCGGGTGCCAGCCAGGGGCGGCCTCGTAAGCAGTCAGGCCTGTGGGTCAACTTTCCTGCATAGCTGTTGTTACTGTTAGGCCACATGGGACCGAGAAGGAGTCTAAGCATGGGAATTGTTTCCTTCGGTTTGAATTTAGGAAGATACTTTTGACTGATGTGGAAAATGGGAGAATCAGGAGAAATATCGGAAGCAGGGAAACAGTTAGGCAGCAACTCCTGGGCTTTACGGTGGAGTCCTCACTCCTCACCACAGTCTGCAGTGTCTCCTGTGATCTGACCTTGAATCACTCTCCCTGCCACCCTCTACTTTGTTCCCCAGTAAGCCGTGTTTTCTTGCCTCAGGGCATTTGCACTTGCTCAGTCCCTTTGCCTAGAACACTCTTTCCATCTCAGTCCAGTGTCTCACGGCTGGCTTACATGTCACTTCCTCCAGAAGCCTTCCTTGTCCTTAACTGTACTCCTTACTAGGCCCGCCTGCATTAGGGAAGAACGGACTGTCCTGTGAACTGTCGTGTGCTGGGCCTTGGCTCGGTGTCATTGGTAGCTGTGCAGGAAACATGCAGCAGGCATCAGGAGAGAGCAGGGGGACGTTGATGTGGCAGAGGTGAGGGGGGTGAGCTGAGTAACAGGCCAGATTTGGGGAGAGAAGGGTGGGACCCAAGACAACCCCCAGGTTCTGAGTTGGGAGCTGATGGGATACAGATGACCTCCGCTGGACTGGGGAATGGGAGAGGGAGAGCAGGCCAGAGGGTGGATAAGGAGTTCCACTCCTGCGGCTGGTAGAGTGGAGTTTCCGGGGGAATGTCCAGGAAGCAGTGACTCCTAGCCAGCTGCCGAGTGCTCGAGAGAGCGGCAGGAGGGTGGACGCAGAGCCCCTAGTGTAACCGTGTCTTTAGAGGGCGCTGTTGGGAGGCTGGGTGATGTCCATGGTTAGGCTTACATGACACCAGCATTTAAGGGCCTCGGAAGGGTGGGGGTGCCCAGACCGTGGGGGTAATGACGCAGAGGGTGGGTGTGGGTGTGCGCCAGTGGCCGTGACTTGTGATGACAGAACTGAGCACATGTCGTATTACTGGATTTTTAAGCTCTATATCTTGATCTTCGTGAAAGCCTTTCCCGTGAATTACTCTGTGAACATTCGTTGTAGGAATGCTGCCAGGGCTCCCTTCCAGCTGTCCGTCAGCTGGTTCAGTCTCCTGTGGCACAACCCCATCTTCCGTCTGTTCCTCCTGTCCTGCTCCTTTGCAGCTGCTGATGTAACAAGTGTGCGTCACGTCAGAACTACCCCTGATCTTCAAAATTTAGGTTATGTATTCAGCAGTGGCTCAAACATGAATCATTTAAGACCCTAAATGTGTGCTTTTGCATACTTTAAGTTTCTTTTGGTTCTTTCTCCTCCCTCCTCGTCCCTCCTCGTCCCTCCCCGTCCCTCCTCCTCCCTCCTCCTCCCTCTTCCCCCCTCTTCCCCCCTCTTCTTTTCCCTTCTCTTCCCTTCTCTTCCTTCCTCCTCCCTTCTTTCTCTCTCCTTCCTCCCACTTTCCTCCCTCCTCCTTTCTTCTTTTGAGAGAGAGAGAAAGAGTGTGTAAAAGGAGGGGAGGGGGAGAGTGAGGGAATCTTAATTAGGCTCCGTGTCCATCGCCAGGCCCGACCTCATGACCCTGAGATCATGACCTGAGCTGAAATCAAGAGTCGGACGCTTAACTGACAGAGCCATCCGGGCGCCCCAGTTTTTTCTTATTTAACAGCAAAACATTTTAAATCCAACTGTAGTCGTGTTTTAAAAGTTACATGAACTTTTTTTTTTTTTTTTTTTTTTTTTTTGGGACAGAGAGAGAGACAGAGCATGAACGGGGGAGGGGCAGAGAGAGAGGGAGACACAGAATCGGAAACAGGCTCCAGGCTCCGAGCCATCAGCCCAGAGCCTGACGCGGGGCTCGAACTCACAGACCGCGAGATCGTGACCTGGCTGAAGTCGGCCGCTTAACCGACTGCGCCACCCAGGCGCCCCAAGTTACATGAACTTTTAAACGTGTATGATTTTAACTAAAAAAAGAGAATGTCGATGGCTTATTTTGTGACCTATATATATATTTTTTTTAACGTCTTAAATTACTGTTTTGCTGTGTCAGTAGGTACACGTTCGAAGCCTCTTTTGTATGGCTGTATCACATTCCATTGTTATATTCGTGTATCTGACTGCTTTTTCACTGGTAATAACAAAAGCCACCGGTTGTCACTACTCAGCCGGTGCCAGGAGTGTCCCCCTGCTAGCGCTCGTCTCTCAGTGAGTTTGTGGTCAGAGCGCAGGGTCCTTGTTACCTGCGTTTATTCACGGTCTCTTATCGCAAGTCCCTCCCACGGCAGCCCCATCCGTCAGCCTCCTGACTTTGGTGTTTATGTGCTTCATCCGCCTCCATCTGTGCCCGCCGATTGCACGCCGTGTCGCCTGCCTGTTACTTCAGAAAGTTCTGAACCCACCATCCCAACCCCGGGCTCCTGGGTTGGGGGAGGGAGGGGAGAAGGAGGCGGGAAGTCAGGTAGAGACTCCGGGAAGCAGGAAGCCCGATTTGAGCTACAGAGGCTGTTCCCCACTCTGGTCGGGTCAGCCTCGTCGAGGGGCCCCCACGGGGCCGCTGACCTCAGCCTCGCTGTGACACTAGGCCGCGGAAAGAGCACTGGCCGCGTCCTGGAGAACGCGCCAGGTGCTGCTCTTCGGTCTCCGCTCCGAGGCTTGTCTGCCGCCGAGGCTAGAGCCGCCTCGCATCAGCCTCCGCTGCCCTCCGCTTGTGGACAGCTCCGGAGCAGGGGTGGGGCAGCTGGGCCCTCTCTGACCCAGCGCGGGCCTGGCGTTTGTAAAATAGTTGCCGACCGTGGATTGAGGTCGAGTCTGGTGTGCCCTGCGCTCCTGTGTGCTCTCTCGGAACATCCGCGGTGTCTCGGCTCGGCCGTGTTTGGAGGGTGGGGGCCGTCCCGCGCGTGTGTTTCCGGGGATGCCACGGAGGGGGCTGCAGCCGCGCCTGTGCACCCTCACTCCTCAAGCCCTCTGCTGAGCGCTGTTTGTGTTTCAGGTTCAGCTTGCCTCCAACCCGGTGCTGGACGCTTGGTACGGCGCTCGGGACTGGGCCTTGGATCACCTGGATGATGACGAGGTCTGGATCACCAGGAAGGAGTATGAAGAGAAGGGAGGAGAATACCTCAAGGAGCACTGCGCGTCCAACATCTATGTCCCCATCCGCCTGCCCAAGCAGGCCTCACGCTTCTCAGACGCCCAGGCCCCCGGCAAAGGCTCGGGGGCCAGTGGAGGCGGCGCTGGCGAACAGGCGTAGCAGGGGCCCTCTGGGACCCGGGGCCGTGTCGGCCAGCATGACGGACGGTGGCTGTGCCAGCTGTTGTCCACTCTGAGCCCTCTGGTAGCACTGGGGTGCGAGCACTGGGGAGAGCAGTGAAGGGACACTGGGAGTTACTCTTGGAACTGCATTCACTTGGGGCTCCTGCAACGAAGAGACTTTATGTGACCTTCTGGTGTCTTCGCTGAACCACGGATGAGCTGTGGCATCGGCTTTCCGCGGCAGTAAATGAAGACCGGGTGGAGGACAGGGATGTACAAAATGTAAAAATTGTATTTCTTCATTTCAAAAACATCTTTTTTAAAGAAAATCCCTAAAAAAAAAAAAATCCTTTAAAATTCATACTATCAGTGTAGATGTTCTTCTGACTTTATTCAGAATCGTGTGAACGCCCAGTAGGTGGAGGCCTTTCGCACATGTACAAAAAATAGTGATGTTGGTGTGACAAAAGCAGTCACCCACGAGATCTCAGGATCCTGGATTTAGGGTGGGCCCTCCATCCAGTGACTGGTGTCCTTGTATAAGAAATGACAGGGGAGAAGGCCATGCGAAGACAGAGGCAGAGACTGGAGTAAGGTGGCCACAAGCCAGGGAACGCCAGAAGCCACCAGAAGCTGGAAGAGGCAAGGAAGGATTCTCCCCTTTCATAGGGAGTATGGCCCAGATGACCCCTTGATCTGGGTGTCACCGATGCAGAACTGGGAAAAGATAAATTTCTGTTGCTTTAGCCACCACGTTTGTGATCATTGGTTACAGAAACAGATGTCCAGGTTGAGTCTGGGAAGGAATCTGAAATATGGGTGGGAAGTTTTTAAGCCATAAGGAAGCAGATAAGTTGCCCAGAAGATAGAGGATTCTTAGAAGGAATAGGGAGGAGGGTTTGGAAAGGGCACAAGACCAGAGCTGACGGTCCTGGAGAGGATCCCCTTCTGGGGATGAGGGAGGCCCCGAGGCAGCCCCAGGTGGTATAGGGGGAAGCACAGAAGGGGCTGGCACTCCGAGACTTACTACAGCCAACAGAGGATCAGAGGAAGCTTGGCCACGCAGCCGTGCCGAGTACTGCAGAATGCCTCGCTGCAGCGCCTGGAGGGGGAGCCCCCGAGAGACTTGGAGACCCGCCCAGACCCTCTCCCTGCTCTGCTCCTTACCCGTATCCTCCAGCTGAGAGTTGCTCAGGTAAACCTAACACGCTCAACTGTGAACATTAGTAACACTGCAGCATCCTAATGGGGATCTGCGAGAAAAGACCAAATCCAGAAAATTCGAAGTCAAACTTGTTAGCAGAAAACATTGAGGGAAAAAAAGCCAGAGGAAAATTGCAATGCGGCATTCTGACGTGAATTAAATAATGAGGTAAGCACATATAGTCGGGAGGGTACCACAACAGAAATGGAAAGCTTTGGGTAGAAATGACCAGATGGATGCGAAATGGGAACTGACAGGACCCAGGAAAGAAACTGAATAAAACCGAAAAATGATCTCAGAAACCTAAATCCAAGATGCTCAAGGGGGGAGATACTCACCCGGAAAGAAAGAAAACGAAATAACCAAATGAGAGAGAATTAAGAGAAAGTTACAGATAAGGCAAAGGAACCTGAATCAAGCTGAACATAGTTGAAGAAAATTTGACTGTGTTGAATTTTATATTGTAAAGGAAGAAGAGAAACAATGGAACGAAATTCATGTTTAAAGGGTAATTGAATAATACTTTACCCCTTAAGAGAAAATGTTCTGAATATAAGTACTGCAGAGACATGCTGTGTACATGCTTGGGAAAACTGGCTCAGAAGTGCCAACTCTAAGAAAATCCTAGCCAAATAAGTCCTCTGGGCCTTCAGGCGAAAAGACAAAGTGATTTGCACTATAAAGGAAAATTAGGTGTCATCAGACTTTCTAAAGGCACTGTATAACACTAGGGAGTGGGCAGAAGAAATTGAATAATGATAAACGAACATGGTAAAATATGCTTATTTGAAAAAAACCCACAAAACATTTAAGAAATACTACAAAACCTGCTAGCAAAAGACCAACAAAAATTTAGTGGAACGAATAGAGAAAGCACAAATACACGAAATAAGGAAATAATACTAAAACAAGAAAAATCAGAACTGTGGGACAAGTCTGCAAATACATTTGAAAATATAGATAAAATCAAAATATTTTAGGCAAATATCATTTACCAAGACTGACCCTGATAGAGATCTATAAAGTTTGGAAAGACCCATTTCCATACAGAAACCAAAGACCATTGTCACAGAGCTGCCCCCTCAAAAAGGCTCCTGATCCAGTTATGTTCACAGAATTCTATTAGCCTTTAAAGACCAGATCCTTCCAATGTTCCTTAAACTTTTCAGAGCATAGAAAACAAAAGAAATTCTCTACATTATTTTTAGGCATACCTTCTACCCAAATCTGATTGCGTGCACGCACACACAGACCCACCATAGCCCAGCCTCCCTTAAAAATATCAGTGAAGTAAACACAAGTCAGTTATTTACAAACGGAATCCATCAGCACATGAAAGGGTAATACATGGTGACCAAGTGGTTTTTACTCCGGGAATGCAAGCGTAGCCACCAAATACCGAAAACCTCAGAGTCTTCACACGAGGTGTATTTCGTATGCTGTGTGTCCAGTGAATGTCAGCATGTGCGTGTGGGCTGGGGGGGGGGGCATGCACTGTCCCACAGAATCATTGCACGCCATCTTAGGATTCTGCCATCTCAACGCAAAGGAAGGAACCAGGAACATCAGGAGTCCGGTCCCGGCTCCGAAATGCTTCCACCAAGAACTGACATGTATAGCACACCTACTCAAGATTTCTTTCATTGGCCAGAGCACATAATTTAGCCCTGTGTGATTTAGCATTCCATTTTATCTCCTCTGACTAGTTATGTCTCTGTCATTTTTGAAAGGCGATCTAGAAGTTACAGTGTACATGCTTAGCTTATCATAGTCTGCCATTAATTCTAGAACACTTCACCTACAGTGTAAGAATGTTGTCACATAGAACTCCATTTTTCACATTGGAGATTTGCTGTTGGTATCGTGTGCTTTGCTATTCACTTATGGTGTGAACCCCGTAACACGTTTTTAATTTTTTAAATTTAGTCGGTGGTCTTGGAGAAATCTAGAAAAATAGATTACCTGCATGTTGACTCTTACTGGTCAAGACACTGATGGCGGGGGGGAGGCTTCCTTGGCTTCAGTACTTGCACATTCTTCTCAGGAAATGCCACAGGACGGGCGGAGGCTTCCTTCTGGAAGGAAGATTTTGGAAACCATCTAGAAGAAGTGTACTGGGATTCTCCCCATAGCCATTCTCCAACCTGGACAACAAGAGTTGTCTGGAAGATGCATTCACCTGCTTGGTTCTTTCCAGCCTGAGTAACATTTTGTTGAACGCTTGGCTGGGAGGGGGCTGTATTGGATCCTGCCAGCCCTCTCCCAGCCTGGACAACCATCTGGGGATTGCCCGGGAGCCAAGTTGATGGGCATTCCTCAGTCTAGACAAACCTCTGGAAACTCTTCAACTTTAGTTTGGAAGGAGGAGTTTACTTGATGATCCTTCCCCACCCTGGAACACCAGCAATTCTTTGGACTGGGTCAAATAGAAGTGTTGTTAAATCTAGAAGGCGTTATCCTTGCCAGCAAATGTCCATGCCCTCGTCAGTATTCACAGTAAAGGATGTTCCAAGAGTATGTACTGAGGAAGTCTTTTTGTTGATAGTGGTCCTGTCAGGCTTTGTCATAGGCCTTCCTGTCAGCCATTGTGAAAAGGCACACCTAGTTGCTAAAGTACACAAATAAGAATCTGAATAAAACCAAAACATTTACAAAGACACCCCCCCCCCCCCCCCCGAGGAGGAGGAGAATCTAGCCTCTTCTTGGCAGCTCTCCCCACATTCTGGGTCTGACAGTAGGGAAGCTCTTCCAAGATTATTGAGGTAGCTAGGAAGTCTGGGGACCTGCCAGTTACACCCAGTTCATCCTGGCATCCCCTCTGTGTGGTGAGCCTTGGGTTTTGGAAATAGGATGAGCAAACAGACCTGTGGTGCCCCCACTTTGGGGGCGCACCAAAGGTGACGTGGATGCAGAATATCCCGAAGCCTCTTTTCTGAATTTGGGACTGATGTTGGAGAAGGACCAGAATGAAAAGAGCTTCCAGAGAGTCTGCTTGGGTGAAGAAGATAAAAGCAGGGGGTGGCCGGGGAAGGTGAAGTTCCTGGGCCTTGGCCCCTTGTGAGCTCTGGGAGCAGAGTTGGCAAACTCCCCAAAGCTCTTTTCCTTTCCGTCTTCTGAGTTCCCAGGCCTGCTCAAGGCTCGACCTTGAGAATGAAGATCTTCCTCATTGGCAATTTCTAGGGAAGAGACTCTCAGAAAGAAGGAGGCGGTCCCTCTTCCCCCTGAAAGTTTGGAAAAGCAGGCACTCTCCTGAGAGCAGCAGAAAGCCGTTTCAAAGAGCCCGTTCGGATAAAATGTGGGACTCTCATCCTGCTCTGACTTTGGCTGCAAATGTTATTTGTAACAAAGGACTCTCTTAAGTCATCTGGGTTTCAGAGAAATGTAATCGTGCTGTAAAAATAAATCTTCAAAAAGGCTGGTATCTTTAAAAATTAAAAAAAAAATGTGATTGGTAGCTTTGCTTAATTATATATTGCCCAAATGATAGCATTTCATTGGACATATCTGTGCTTAAAAATGAAGGTAAAACTATTTGTCCGTTGTCTGTATTTGCAATTTCCCTCTTCTTCTTTCTCCTCTGACTATGACTTTGAATTAACAATACACGCTTTGTATATTTGGCTTTGGAACTGTGTATATGTTACATGCAGTTATAAAACAAACCAACTTTTTATTCACAATGTGAGCACAATCCTTAAAAATCAAAAGCAGAGTGGCACAAGTGAACCTCATTATCAAGTTGGCAGCTTACTTACACAGAGGGGTCTTAGTTTTATGTCTTGAATGAGGTGACTTTAATTAGGTGATTTTATTTTATTTTATTTTTTTTTTAATTTTTTTTTCAACGTTTATTTATTTTTGGGACAGAGAGAGACAGAGCATGAACGGGGGAGGGGCAGAGAGAGAGGGAGACACAGAATCGGAAACCGGCTCCAGGCTCTGAGCCATCAGCCCAGAGCCCGACGCGGGGCTCGAACTCACGGACCGCGAGATCGTGACCTGTCTGAAGTCGGACGCTTAACCGACTGCGCCACCCAGGCGCCCCTAGGTGATTTTATTTTAAGTGACTTTTTTCACAGCAATGAAGAAAAAAAGTCCAGTAAGTGAATGTACATCTTTAGTGGGATATAGTCTAAGAACAAAACAACTGTAAGCAAATCTTGCTGTTTTCAGCAATTATGTTGTTAGTAATGGCATTGGTATGGCTATTCTGAAGATATGAATATATATATATATATATATATACACACACACACATATGTATACACACATATGTATACACATATGTGTGTGTATATATATACATATGTGTATATATATGTATACATATATATATGCAAATAATTATGTTAATGTTGTTAGAAACCAACATTTCCAGCCTAACAGACCAGAGATAAAAATATAAAATCAAAAATTAAAAGTCCTATAATCCTGAATTTGGATCACAAGTATCAGAGCACATGATGTATTTTCTCTCCGAACATAGTACCGTCTTACTTGAAATAGGATCTAGAAATAATGAACAACCCAGTATCAAGGAACACCCCCAGCGTGGCTTCCCATTAAAAGGAACCAGGGCTCATTAAAAGGCACTGTTTCTTATTAAAAGGAACCAGGGCTCCTTGGAGAAATGACTGCTTCCCGTTCTGGGGCAGGAATTATACAAGATGAACCTGGAAAATCTTGTTGCATCAGAAAGCAAGGAAACTATCAAAGATTCCCAAAGACTCCCGGGTCGTCTTGAAAGAACCCAGGAGCTAACTTGAAGTGGCTCCCACTGGCCAAGGAATGAGATCGTTGGAGCATCAGAAAGAATACAAACGAAGGGTTAAAGCACATCAGATGTGGAAATCCATGAATGCATCATTGGTAATCTTTGGAGGAATCAGCTCATAATTTTGAAAAGGATATAAAATGAAAGAAGCAGGTATTCATCTTGCCTTTCCCGTACCGAATGTACCCCATGCTAAACAGATACATGACAGGGGAATTTTTCTTTATAGAGGATTCCCAGCGAATAGAAGAAGAAGGAATGATAGAATACCACCATTTTCCAGGGCGCCCGGGTGGCTCAGTCAAACGTCCAACTCTAGATTTCAGCTCCGGTCACGATCTCAATTGGTTCATGGGTTTGAGCCCCCCCTGCATCAGGCTCTGCACTGACCGCACGGAGCCTGCTTGGGATTCTCTCTCTCTGTGTCCCTCCTCCACTCTCACGCTGTCTCTCGGTCTCTCTCAACGATAAATAAACATTAAAAAAATAAAATTAAAGGGGCACCCAGGTGGTTCAGTCGGTTGAGCGTCCGACTTCGGCTCAGGTCATGATCTCGCAGTCTGTGAGTTCGAGCCCCGCGTCGGGCTCTGTGCTGATAGCTCGGAGCCTGGAGCCTGCTTCGGATTCTGTCTCCCTCTCTCTCTGCCCCTCCCCTGCTCACGTTCTGTCTCTCTCTCTCTCTCTCTCTGCCAAAAATAAATAAACATTAAAAAAAATTAAATTAAAAAGCATTAGTACTCTCATTTAGCCTTGTTTTGTTTGTCACATAGCAATATGTCTTAGATGTCATTCCACGTCATTGCATACGGAGTGGCTTCTTTCTCATTTTTGAAAAACGTATGTATGTGTATATGTGTCACAAACATGACAACTCCATGAGAATGTGATCAGCATGTCCATGACCTATATATGCTTTCCCCACAAACAGTAGCGTGCTATGCACAGTATAACAGTATATCTTGGAAATCATACCACATCAGTACAAAGAGAACCTCCGTGTTCTTTCTTTTATCTTTGTTTTTATGTTATGTTCCATGGATAACTCATTCACAACCTTCCGAAAAACTGCCCCCCGACCCTTTGCCCTTTTATACTAAGAAATGTGGTAAGAATTGCAAACATTTTCCTATAATGGGTGTTTGTCATTTGACTTTTGTTGAGGTATTTTTCCATGCATAATTCTTTATGGTCTCAAATCAAGCAATCTTTTAAAATTGCTTTTGGGTTTTATCTCATCTTTAGAAAAGCTTTACTCTGAGATAATGAAAAAAAAATCTTATGTGTTCTTTCCATATATTTAGTTCTTTTAAACCTTTTAATGTAAAAAAACATAATGGCATACAATATAAATGTATATAACTTAACAGCTTGTTAGAAAATGAGCACCTGTGTAATCATGGTGGTCAAGAAACTGAACATTGGTGTCCATGCCCCTCCCCGGAAACCCCCAATATGATCTTTCCTGATCAAAATCTGCCCTTTTCCCTTGGTAAGAAACCACTGTATCAACTTCTAACATATTCTTTTTTTGCTGTCTATAGTTTTGCCACCTAATTGTGCATCCCTAAACATGGTCTTTAAGACGCATCCCTGTTGTGGGGCACCTGGGTGGCTCAGTGAGTTGAGTGTTGGGCTTCGGCTTAGGACACGATCTCACGGTTCGTGTGTTCGAGCCCCGCATTGGGCTCACTGCTTTCGGCACGGAGCCTGCTTCAGAACTTCTGTCCCCTTCTCTTTCTGCCCCTCCCCAGCTCATACTCTCTCAAAAATAAGCATTAAATAAAAATTTGAGACCCATCCCTGTTTCATGTAGCCGTGGTTCGCTCATGCCCGTGGCTCTGGAGTATTTCACTGCACACATGTATCATGATTTATTTATCCAGTTGGAGTTGCTGTTGGGAGGTTTATGGCAGGACTCCAGCTGAATTACTTTTCGGATAACTAGCCAATTGTACCAACAGTATTTATTAAGTAATCTGTCTTTTCTCCACTGATTTAAATGCCACCTTCATTATTTATTAAATGACCTTATATTTTGTGGTTTACTTCCAGACTCACTCATCTGCTCTATCCATCTCTCTGTCTGTTCCTGAATTCATAATGAACTCGTACTCTTACCTTGTTGCACACTTTATTTTTTATTTATTTATTTTTTCAACATTTATTTATTTTTGGGACAGAGAGAGACAGAGCATGAACGGGGGAGGGGCAGAGAGAGAGGGAGACACAGAATCGGAAACAGGCTCCAGGCTCCGAGCCATCAGCCCAGAGCCCGACGCGGGGCTTGAACTCACGGACCGCGAGATCGTGACCTGGCTGAAGTCGGACGCTCAAACGACTGCGCCACCCAGGCGCCCCCCTCGTTGCACACTTTAAAATGCAACAGAGTTTGTCTCCCCAGAATTCTCTCTCTTTTTTTAAGGACTTCAAAATTTTTTTTTCCTGCATGATCCTTGGAATCAGTTTGTGAAGTTCCAGAAAAATCCTGTTGGAATATTTATTTGCATCCCATTAAAATTACAGAGCGAGAAATGAAAGATCGTATCTTTCCTTTATTGACTCTTCTAGCCCCAAATGGAAAAGTGCCTTTTTCCTTTGTTCAGGTCTTCATGTCATGCAGTAGGACTACACCAGTTTTATTCATATATTTTCTGCACATGGTTTGTGAAGTCAGTTCATTCATTCGAACATTTGAATGGTATTCCATGGTATTTCATGTCACGATTTATTTAATGATTCTGCTTTTGAATGGCGTTTGAATAGCTCTGTTTCTAAATTTATTTTTTAAATTTTTTCAATCTTTATTTATTTTTGAGAGACAGAAAGACACAGAGTGTGAGCGGAGGAGGGGCAGAGAGAGAGGGAGTCACAGAATCCGAAGCAGGCTCCTGGCTCTGAGCTGTCAGCACAGAGCCCGATGTGGGGCTCGAACTCACGAACACGAGATCATGCATGACCTGAGCCCAAGTCAGATGCTTAACTGACTGAGCCACCCAGGCACCCCTAAATAGCTCTGTTTCTGAATTTATTCCCTTACGGATCAGGGTGCAGTGAATATCCCCGCACACACGCATATTCGGAAAGGATACACTCTGCAAATGAAGTTGCTGGATGAGAGGATGTTTTAAATGTCGACTGGTACTTCAAAGCACTGTCCCAAATGATACCAATTTACACTCTTTCTACAGGTAGCCACCCATTTTCCAGACTTCAACAGATCCTGCATATTTATAACTTTAAAATCTTTTTCTAATGCTCAGTACATTATATCTCACTGTGGTTTTAGTGAATAGCTCTTTGATTTCTGCTTACCTATATTTCTTCTGAGCATTCCCCATTTATATCCTTTACCTAGTTTGACATGGGACATATATATCTTTTCCGTACGGGTTTTGTATATGCTATTTATTTCACGTGCGAACCTTTTATTAAAGTCTGGAACATTTAATTCTTCACTGTCTGGAGTTACAGTGTTCTAATTTTCTCCATAAAGATCTTATGTGGGTTTATTATTCCTAGACACCTCCTAGATTTCATTGCTATCGTAAATGGCATCTTTTTTAAAAAGGCTATTTCCTAATTGTTTGTTGCCGGCATGTAGGAATGGAATTGATTCGTATCAGTGATGTTTGTTTAGTGATTCTGTGTCCAGCAGCCCCACAACGCTCCCCTGTTAGTCCTCAGGACCAGAGTGAGAATCTGTTGGACTTTACTTTTATTTAAAAACACATTTTTTAAGTTTTTATTCATTTCTTTGGAGAGAAAGAGAAAGCACGAATGGGATAGAGGCAGCGAGAGAGGGGAGACAGAGAATCCCAAGCAGGCTCAGTGCTGTCAGTGCGGGGCTCGAACTCACAAACCGTGAGATCATGACCGGAGCCAAAACCGAGAGTCAGATGCTTAACTGACTGAGCCAACCCAGGCGCCCCTGGATTTTTAAACGTAAAAAATCAGACATTTCTAGTGTCGTGTGAGCAACAGGTAGTTAAGCCTTGTGATGTAGAATCCAGGAAGCAGGGAGAGGGAGACAGAACTGCAGAGGCTGGGAGAAAGTGAGGAAGCAGGACAGGAAAGAGATGGTCGAGAGAGACAGGGGAACTGGGAAGACTGGCAGGTGTGCGGGTAGTGGCCAGGGGGGAAACAAGGCCTTGAGTTAAGTGTTCCTGGGAAGTTCGCGTCTGCATTTCCTTTCATGGCATTTGAAAAACAAAAGCTGGGTTGTTTGTAACATTTTGGGGCCTGTACTGTGCTTGCCTTAACTCCAGCAGTGCGTTGGGATTGGATGTCACGGATCCTGGCTTATACCTGCTACAGTCATGCACAGACCGAGCCCAAGACTGTGTGCCTGGAGCAAAGGAACTAAAGAAGAAAGGAAACAGGAAGAATACTGTATGAATATAATGGAACAAACAAATGGACTGCAAGGTGGCAACATCGTGGCTATTTTTTTTTAATGTTTTATTTATTTTTGAGAGACAGAGAGACAGAGCATGCGCAGGGAAGGGGCGGGGAGAGAGGGAGACACAGAATCCGAAGCAGGCCCCTGGCTCTGAGCTGTCAGCAAAGAGCCCGATGCGGGGCTTGAACTCAGGAACAGTGAGATCATGTCCTGAGCCAAAGCCGGACACTTAACCGACTGAGCCACCCAGGTGCCCCAACATCATGGCTATTCTAATTAAAGAGCAGTGTGCTATCCTGAAAATCTAAACAAGAATATGGAGATAAAAATATACCAAATAAGGTTCAAATCTATAATGTCCTTGATACTAAGTAGAGGACTATAGCAAAAAAGTAAAATTATAATAATAACATATTTATTATTATACTCCTTATCTATTTTTATGATTTTTCATTTAAATTTTATTTTACTTATTTTGTATTTTGTTATGATATTTATTAATTATTGTTATTCTTGCTGCTATTGTTGTAGCTTTCTAGATGGCCAGACCTGGGCTGGAATTCTGGGTCCTCCACTCACAGGCTGTGTGAACTTGCGGAAAGAAAGTCAGTCCCTGAGGTTGAGAGGTCAGTGAAGAAGGCAAATCTGAGACAAAAACATGCACGCTGGCTATGACCATGGGCAATCCAGGCCCCAGCTGGGATTCCTGGGACCGGTAGGACGACAGGGTCATTCTCTGCCCAAGGTCTCCCATCCTCAGGTATACTCCGGTTTTGTGCACAAGGTGGCAGTGTTCCAAGCTTGTGCACGCGTGCTTCTGGAGCGCCTGCTCGCATCACATTTGCTGATGTCCCCCTGGCCACCACAAGTCACTGGGACAAGTCCCAAGTCCACGTGGGAGGGGGTACACAAAGGCGTCAATACTGAGAGACGTGGTTCATGGTGAACCGTCAATGTGACCGCATTACAACGTAGTGGACAATGTAACGTGCAAGGCGTGCTGGGCCCTCGGCCTCCTCACAGTCTCAGGTGACACCGTCCCTGGAGCAGACAGAGGATAAGCCGGTAAGACCAGCAGATGGGACCAGAGCTGGTGCAGTCCGAATCGTCGCAGGGGTTGATGCTTTGATAGGAGGGTTGAACCAAAGTGGGGGTGGCACAGAGGAGGCCATCAGAGGCCCCGGAGGGTAAGAAGTGACAAACACAGGCTCCGGAGCAGGCAGACCTGAGTTCAAGTCTCGACTTTGCCATTTACTTGTTCATAGCTCTGGGTTGCTGACTTCTCCGCTTCTCCGCTTCATCTATAAAACTGACCTCGAGGGTTAAGGATTAAATGAGACCAGTAAAACTTAGCTTGGCACAGAGAAGCGGCCCATGAGTGGCAGTGGTTGTGGCCAGGCTGGCAAGAGTGGTGGTGAAGATGATGATGGTCTGCGATGACCCGGGACAGAGGTCAGGAATGCTCTGGACGAGCAGTGACTCTGGACGGGTGAATGAAGGTGGCCTATTAGAGCAGGGCGGGTGAGGGCATCCCGGGCAGGCAGAACAGTGTGTTCAAAGGCACGGGGGTAGGCTGGGTCTGATGTGCTTAACAAACTCTGATGCCTTTGGAGCCTTTGGTGCAACGAGAGGAGGCGGGGCCGTGCAGATTGTGTTTTCCCAAGATGGCCGTAGGACTGTCTCCCATCCCACATGCTCTTCTGACAGTGTGGCTGTTATAGGCTGAATTGAGTCCCCCCAAGTTCATATGTTGAAGCCCTAACCCTAGTATCTCAGAATGTGGAGATAAGGTCTTTAAAAATGTGATTAAGGGGGTGCCTAGGTGGCTCGGTTAAGCGTTGGATTTCAGCTCAAGTTACGATCTCACGGCTGGTGAGTTTGAGCCCCGCGTCGGGCCCTGTGCTGCCAGCTCAGAGCCTGGAGCCTGCTTCGGATTCTGGGTCTCCTCCTCTCTCTGCCCCTCCCCCACTCACACTCTGTCTCTCTTTCCGTCCAAAATAAATAAGCATCAGGGTGGCCCTAATCCAGTTTGACTGGTGCGCTTATAAGAGGAAATGTGGACACACAGAGACACAGGGGTGGGCACACAGAGGAAAGACCATGTGAGAACAGAGCAAGAAGGCCGCCATCTGCAAGCTAAGAAGAGAAGCCTCAGGAGAAACCAAACCCACTGACACCTCCATCTTGGACTTTTAGCCTCCAGAGCTAGGGGAAGTAGATTTTTATTGTTTAAGCTGCTTAGTCTGTGGCATTTTGTTATGGCGGCCCTAGCAAATGACCACAGTGACCTTGACATTCCTCCCATCCCGTGGCAGTCCGTGTTCTCTCCCCTTGAGGCTGGGTGGAGACATTCACGCTTGAAGCAAGCTGCCATGTTGCGAGGAATCCCACGCTCACATGGAGAGACCCCACGTAGATGTTCCTGTTGCGGACCTAGCTGAGGTCCCAGCTGACACCCAGCAAGGACATCACACACTGAGTGACGACACCTCCAGGTGATTCCCGCTCTGAGCTGTTGAGTCACCCCCAGCCCCTGAGTCTTCCCAGCTGACACCCCAGACATGTGGAACGGAGAGAAACTGTCCCTACTGTGCCCTTTTCAAATTTGAGATCCACAATTTATGAGCATAATAAAATGGTTGTTTGCCCCATTAAGGTTTTGGGGTAGTTACATAGCACCATGAATTCCCAAAGGCTCTTCTAGAGCAGCTACCGTGAGCCTGACTCTCTCACGGAAAGGCACAGACCGCCCCTCTCCATCCAACGTTCTCCCCAGCCTTGAGGCAGAGCTGTTGCTGCCACCTGGTGGCCAATAGAGAGAATGCGAGACCTACTGTTCTCCCTCACGAGCAGCTTATTCTCATTCATTCATTCATTCAGTCACAATCCCTGATGGTGGCGGGTCAAGTGTAGTTTTAAAAAGCATAATCTGGGGTGCCTGGGTGGCTCAGTCGGTTAACCGTCCGACTTTGGTTTAGGTCATAATCTCACGGTTTGTGACTTTGGGCCCCGCATCTGGCTCGTTGCTGTCGGCGCAGAGCCCGCTTTGGAACCTCTGTCCCCCTCTCTCTCTGCCCCTCCCCAGCTCGCCCTCTCTCTCTCTCTCAAAAATAAATTAAAAAAAAAACATGAAAAAGCATAATCTAACACTACTGTTTCTTGTATGCGTTTGTCTTTGGTCATGAGATTTCATTTACAAGTCCCCAATCCCTTAAACTTTCCTTTAAAATCCAAAATTCTCTGAAAAGTGAAAGGTTTTCATCAGTTTACAAAAGCTCGCGCAACAGCTAGACCTAATCTGAACTGACGTGAGGCCATGCATCGTCTCTCACTGACATTTCACAGCAGAAATATCAGTGTTTGATTATGGGGTGCTGCCCTAGATTCCCTCTAGGGGTATTATATAATAGCCCTGGTTCTCAAGTGTGGTCCCCAGACCAGCGGCATCAGTATCAGCTGGGATCTTGTCAAACATGGAACTTCTCAGGCCCCACCCCGGACCTGAATCAAAAACTCTGGGATGGAGTCCGGCCATCTGTGCCTCAACGACCCCTAAGGGTAATTCTGATTCATGTTCAAGTATGAGAATCACCGATATAGAGTATATGCACCACATTATAGTTATGAAACCCCAGAGCCTGAATTCCAGAGCACATTTGGTTCCCATGGTTTCAGAGAAGAGATTCCTTGCAGACTTGTATTTTGAAATTTCAAGTCACGTTAAAGGAAGCCAGGAGACTTTTATGTGTAAGAAAGAGGGCGGTGCTTCCTTGTAGGCCTAGAGAAAGGATGATTGATAATAATAAAAGCTAACTTTCTTAGTGTTTATAACCTGGCGGGCACTGTGCCAAGTACCTGGGCTCACCAGGTCCACACAATGAACTTAGAAAGTAGGCATCGTTATCATCCCCATTTTACGAATGGGAAAACTGAGGCGAGGGGAGTGAGCAATTACCAAAGCACGGAGAGGACCCCCAAAGGAGGCCCTGGGCTTCAGCGGAGGGATACTGGCAAATCACAGGTCCTTGTTTCTTCAGTGTTCCGAAACCTGCTGGTGCCTCCCTTTGGCTAAGCTCTGCGAGAAGCCAGAGAACAAGGGAATCCCTACGGCTTAGCCCACAGCGGTGCAGAGCAGAATAGATCTACGGGGGCCACTGTTTCACACTTCTACGGCGAGTGTATGTATCATAACTGGATGCTGCTGTGTGTTTAAATATAAAAGTATCACATTGCAAGGATCCATTTGCAACTTGCTTTCGTTTTCACTCACATTTTTGTTTTCTAGATTTGTCTGTGTTGACACAGGTAGCTCTGTTTTAGTTCATTTTCTCTGTTGTCTAGAATTCCATCATCATAAAAGAGCCCTTCGTAGGGGCGCCTGAGTGGCTCAGTCGGTTGAGCGACCGACTTCAGCTCCGGTCATGATCTCACGGTTTGTGAGTTCGAGCCCCGTGTCGGCTCTGTGCTGACAGCTCAGAGCCTGGAGCCTGCTTCGGATTCTGTGTCTCCATCTCTCTCTGTCCCTCCCCTGCTCATGCCCTGTCTCTGTCTCAGAAATAAATAAACATAAAAAAAAATTTTTTTTTAATAAATAAAATAGACCTTCGCTTATTGATCTCCAGTCCCCTGTCGGTAGATACTCAGAATGTTGCCCATCTTTTACCATTACAAATCAAACTACAATAAATATTCTTAGACCTCTCTTTTCCTACACCGGTGGGAGCCTTGCTCCAGGCCAGGTCCTCCTAAAAGTGGAGTTTCTGGGTCACAGGACACGCTTATCCAACTTTTCCAAACAAGTGCAAAAGTCCTCTTCAAAGTGGCTGTACCGGTGTTGGGTTCCCCCTCACTCCAAGGGATTCCTGTGTTGTATCCCTGGCCTGTTCCTCCCTTGAGAGGAAGGACTTGCTTTGCCTTTCTGCCGGCCGGCAACCTTTCTCGCCTGGGTGTTTTGCTTGACTTCACTCAAGAATGCAGAAGCCGAGCCTCCTGTGTGGGGATAAGCACTGCTTCATCTGCGGAGCCTGGATTTCTAGCATTCCGCCAGACCCTTCCTCTCTTGTCCCAGGCATAACCCAGGACGAGCGCTTTGACTTTCCAGCGCGGGTGTTACCACTCAGGAGTGGAGAACGACTTTGTTTGCTCCGGGTGGTCTCTGTCCTCCCCCAGAGGCAAAGAGTGACAGCGGCCAGATGGACACAGAGCTGAGGGCCACCACGGCGACCACAAAAACACAAACCTGAAGCTGCCCGCTGTCCAAAATGTTGCTGCATCCGGGAGCTGTTTATTGAACCCCGGAGCGAGCTGGGACCGGCGGCAGGGCCTCTGTAAACCCTTCCCACACCTTGTGAAGCACGATCCCTTCATCCTCCCTGTGCTCCTCCTGCAGACAAAACAGACCTGGCGCCTGCTGGGGGACACGCCCCACCCATCTGTCCGCTGGGAGAGGACAGGACAGGACAGGAGACACACACTGGGGACTTAAACTGCAGAAACTCCTTTTCCCACAGTGCTGAAGGATGGAAGTCCGGGATCAAGGTGTCAGCCGGGTCCTGTCTCCAAATGCAGTCACATTCCGAGGTCCTGAGGGTCCTCCCCACATTTGAAGGGAGGGTGGGGGGGGGTGGAGGGGGAAACACCATTCAACCCCTCACACTGTCCAAACGGGAGAGGCAGACATGAATCCAATGGTGACAAAGAGATGTAAAATGATAGCTGTGGTCCCGGGGACCATGAGAGCCAAGGCCAGGGGGTTTAACTGAGAGGCTTCCGGGAAGCCTTCACTGAGGAAGTGACATTGGGGCTGAGACCCGAAAGACGCGTGGGGTTTCAGCAGAGAACGAGGGAACAGGATGTTCCAGGAGATGGGAGTACCGTATCTGCAAGGTGTTGGGGAACTGGAGGGCAGCCAGTGGGGGGCGGGGGGGGTGCTGTTAGCCGGGGAGGAGGGGGGGACCTCCAAGGATGGCGAGGCCCTGCGTCAGGGAAAAATCACCTGGGCACCCCTTAAAACCACAGACCCTGGGCCTCACTCCAGGCCCACGGAATCCGAACCTTCAAGGGACGGGGCTCCGGGATCTGCATTCCTTCCCAGTGTCCAGATTTTGTTATTTCGAAAAATATCAAACTCGCAGAGAAATCGAAAGCGAAGTACAAGGAACCCTTGAATACCCTTCACCTAGATTCACCGATGGTGAACATTTTGGCACATTTAGGCTTTTCTTTCTTCCTCATTCACCCTCCCCTTGGCAGGCATCCCCGAAGAATGAGGGAAGGAGCCGTCCTCCATGACCACAACACCGTGATCGCATCTCAGAGTATTAACGTTGCTTCGGTAATGGCATCTCATATACACACAAGAGCTAAATTCTCTATAGTCTACAAAATTCTTTTGTAGCCCTTCACTTCCTCAATCCAGGATCCGACCAAGGTCCATGCTTTGTGTACTTTTGGTTGATGCCCCTTTACTCCCTCTTAATCTAGAATAGCTCCCCACCTTTAAATAAAAAATTAACTTTGTAAAAGAGAGTCCAGGCTGGTGGAATGCCCCACATTCTAGATTTGTCTAAATTTTCCTCATGATTAAAATCAGGTTAAGTATTTTTGGCAAGACTATGCCATAGAAGGTGACGCGTACGTCATATTGCATCACATCAGGGCACACACACAATGTCAGGCTGTCCCATTCTTGGCGAGGCTGGGTTCCATCACTGGGCTGAGGTGGGGACTTCTGGATCTCTCTATTGTAAAGGTGCATGTCCCCCTTTTTTTTTTTTTTTTTTTTTATTTTTTTTTTTTAATTTTTTTTTCAACGTTTATTTATTTTTGGGACAGAGAGAGACAGAGCATGAACGGGGGAGGGGCAGAGAGAGAGGGAGACACAGAATCAGAAACAGGCTCCAGGCTCTGAGCCATCAGCCCAGAGCCCGACGCGGGGCTCGAACTCACGGACCGTGAGATCGTGACCTGGCTGAAGTCGGACGCTTAACCGACTGCGCCACCCAGGCGCCCCTCCCTTTTTAAATCAGTATATAATTTGGGACGTGGTCATTTGAGCCATGTGAACATTCTGTCATCCAGCAACTTTTTACTCAGTGGCTCTAGCATCCGTTGATGACCCTTGCTTCCTCAATTGTCATTATAGTGGTGGCCGCACGGTGACATCTGCATTTTTAATAAGTGCCCCAGGTGATTCTTTTACTCAGGAAATTTGGGAAACCTTGCTTAAGTCAAGGTAAGAGTTGCAGGAGAAGATCACTATGGCATTGGCAGCTGGAGGCATTAGCTAAGACCTGTTGTTCTTAGGGGATCAGTTAAAACGCATATTCCTAGGACTGTATTACACCAAAGAATGGAAAAGCACTGCCAAAGACAGGCCTGGGGAGCAGCGTTTTAACACCCTCTTCCTCCCTTTGCCCTAGGTAATTCTGTGCTCTGTGAACGTTGAGAAACACAGACTTAGGTGGTGATCCTTAGCCTGGATGCACATTACATTAAAAAAAATTTTTTTTTAATGTTTATTTATTTTTGAAAGAGACAGAGCATGAGCGGGGGAGGAGCAGAAAGAGGGAGACACGGAATCCGAAGCAGGCTCCAGGCTCTGAGCTGTCAGCACAGAGCCCGACGCACGTCTTGAACTCACAAACTGTGAGATCATGACCTGACCCAAAGTTGAACACTTAACCGACTGAACCACCCAGGCGCCCCAAGGATGCACATTGCATTTTCAAATCACCTGGGGAGTTTTTGTGATCCCTGTGTATACGTGTGTGTGTTTATTTTTTTTTAATGTTTATTTTTGAGAGAGAGAGAGAGAGAGAGAGCATGAGTGGGGGAGAGATAGAGAGACACACATACACACACAGAATCTGAAGCAAGCTCCAGGCTCTGAGCTGTCAGCACAGAGCCTAATGCAGGGCTCGAACTCACAAACTGTGAGATCATGATCTGAGCTGAAGTTGGACACTTAACCACCCAGCCACCCCGATAAGTGTGTGTTTAAAAGTAGGAGCCCCATCTCCAGAATCCGATTCAAATGGCCTGGGGCATCCATCCTTGCCAGCGCTCCCTCAGTGATTCCAACGTACCGCCAAGATCGAAAGGCACCGTGTTACGAGAATTCTCTGTAAACGGAATATAAAAATGAAATCCCGCCCGCCCCCTCCCTCCAGCCACCCTGAAACTCACAGTATCCCCAGCACGGAGCTCACCTGCTAGCCCAGAACATCTAGTGTTCCCTCCACACCTCTATGGGGCTCCCACTGTGTGCAAACATTTCTGACTGTGCTCTTTGGGAAGCTTACAAAAGAGGTCGAAGAAAGGTCACTTCCCTCAAAAGCACGAGGACGTGGGAAAACACACACACACACAAACCCGTGCGAGTATTGTACAAAAGGAGTTTTACCGACCAGGAAACTGACACCCTGGAAGGGGAAATGACCACCCAGCAGGTTCACAGTGGAGCCAGGACGCTTACCCAGCATGCCTTTCTACCACCCTGGCTCATTTTCCCCAGAGCCCACGCTGCACCCTCTGCACTCCCTGCACTCCTGCCAACACCTTCACCAGCAGCACCTGCCACCCAGCAAGGCTCACGGAGGGCCAGCCATTGCAGGACGTATTTGTTGAATGAATGAATGTAGCCAGCCCGGCACCTGCCCACCGGCTGGTATTAAGAACCAGTGGCTCAAATAACCTCGAAAATGAATCCCTGTGAGTGGGATTAGCTCATTTTTCCCACAGACTCAGGAGCCTCTGGGCCTTTCTTCTTCTGGACCCCTTGCTTTACCTCATAACAACCATATAATGAACCACCGTTCTACCTCCTGTGTAATTATGTAACTGTGAGTTCACTTGAGCTGCACTTGACTAGTGGAAAGTTACGTAGATATTTAATTCTGTATTTGTAAACACCGATGTGTCAGATTTTATATGTTGGGGCCAACCCGTTTATTTTTAGGTCCTCAAAGATTTCCCACCATCAGTTAGAATGTTCATTGGCCTTGGACTGTATCCTAATGTCTCATAGACCATAGGTGAGCTCAAAAAGCAGGGCTTTCGTGCCTGGGGACAGGGGACAGGCTGGGAGACACAGTCCTCTGGTTGCTTTCAAGGGACCAGTTTACCTTTTTTTTTTTTTTTTTTTTGTGAAAACTTTATTGCGATCCATATACTACACAATTCACCCACTTAAAGTATACAATCCAGGGGTGCCTGGATGGTTCAGTCGGTTAAGCATCCGACTTTGGCTCGGGTCATGATCTCACAGTGTGTGAGTTTGAGCCCCGCATCAGGTTCTGTGTTGACAGCTCAGAGCCTGGAGCCTGCTTCAGATTCTGTGTCTTTCTCTCTCTCTCTCTGCGCTTCCCCTGCACACACTCTGTCTCTCTCTCAAACATTAAAAAGATTAAAAAAAAAATAAAGTGTGCAATCCAGCGGGCTCTGGTATATTCATAGTTGGGCAGCCATCACCGCATCGGTTTTAGTATTTTAATCACCCCCAAAAGAATCTAGTGCCTTTGATCAATCATGCTTCCCTTGCCCCCCAAACCCTCTCCCAATTCCAGACAACCACTGATCTACTTTCTGTCTCTGTACATTTGCCTGTTCTGGACATTACCTACCGGTAGAATCGTACAACCTGTGGTCTCGTGTCTGGCTTCTTTCGAGGTGCATCCGTGTTGTGGTATGTATTGGTACCTCATTCCTCTTGATTGCCAAGTGATACTGCATTGTGTGGACATATATCGCATTTTATTTACCCATCCAACAGACGATGGACATTTGGGCTGTTTCCACTTTGGTGCTGTTGTGCGGAATGCTCTGTGAAGGTTCGTGCACAGGTTTGTGTGGAGGCATGCCTTTATTTCTCCCAGCTGTGTACCTACCAGTCGAATTTCTGGATCATCTGGTAACTCTATGTTTAACATTTTGAGCAACTGGCGGGACGTTTTTGAAAGCAATTACCCCATCTTACATTTCTACAAGCAATGTATGAGGTGTCTAATTTCTTCACTTCCTTGCCAGCCCTTGTTATTGCCTGTCGTTTTGATTACAGCCTTCCTATTAAGTTTGAAATGGGATCACATCATAGGTTTGATTTGCATTCCTTGATGGCTAATGACGTTGAGCGTGTCTTCGTGCACTTACGGGCCACTTATGTATCTTCTTTGGAGAAATGTCTACTCAGATTCTTTGTCAAATTTTGAATCGAGTTATAGCAAACCCTCGGTTTGCGAGCATAACTTGTTCCGGAAGCATGCTTGTATTCCAAAGCACTTGTATATCAAAGCAAATTTCGCTGTAAGAAATAAGGGACACTCAGATGATTCATTCCACAACCCAAAAATATTCATATAAAAATGATTACAATACTGTAATGTAAAACAAAATAATAAAGAGAATACAAAATGTAAAGAAAAATAAACAAATTAACCCGTACTTACCTTTGAAAACCTTCCTGGCTGGTGTGCGGGAGACAAGAGAGAGGAGGGTTATTGTGTAGGACGACTGTCACTATCACTAATGGAATCACTGCTGTCTGTTGGCTCAACGGAATCTTCTGCACGGGGGCCATCGTAGACACTCGCACGGGTGTTGACCACAGTCATATACTGTATGTAATGTAACTGGCAATAAGGCAGCAGAGGAAAGGGTTTCTATCTGCAGGCAGCCTGACCTAGGATGAAGCAAAGCATTCCTAAGCTTACTCTTGTATGGGAAAGCAAAGGACTGTCCCTAGATGCTTTGAAGTGACAAAAAATACAGTAGTGCCTGTTGTGGGCACCTTCCAATGTTCTGAAAACTCACTGATTTCTGCCAAGCACTGAGGCGTTAAGACCAAGCATCTGAGCATGAGAGACAATCACCCAGAATCCCTCGGGGAGGGAGGGAGAGGGAGAGAAGAACCATTGGCTCAGTTGTGATCATGTGACTTTTGGCATCAGGTACTACTTGTATTGCAAGACATCGATTGTTTAATCAAGTTAAAATTTATTAGAAATGTTGGCCCATCTGGAAGAACACTCGTAGAACGAGTTACTCGCAGACCAGGGTTTTTACTGTTTGCCTTTTTATTATTGAGTTGTAAGAGCTCCTTACATATTCTAGATACAAGACCTTATCAGATGTATGATTTGCAAATCTTTCCTCCCATCTGGTGAGTTATTGTACTAGTTTGCTAGGGCTGCTGTGACAAAATGCCACATTCTGGGTGGCTTAAACAACAGAAGTTTATTTCTCACAGCTCTGAATGCTAGAAGTCCAAGATCAAGGTGTTTGCAGATTTGGTGTCTCCCAAGGTTTCTCTCCTTGGCTTGTAGATAGCCATCCGTTCCCTGTCTATGTCTTCACAAGGTCTCCCCTCTATGTGTGCATCCCGGATGTCCTTTTCTCCATTTATAAGGACACTAGTCACACTGGATTCAGGCCCTATCCTAAGGGCCTCAGTTTGACTTAATCACCGCTTTAAAGGCTTGTTTCCAAATACAGTTAATTCTGAGGTACTGGGGGTTGGGACTTAGACATGGGAATTTTGCGGGGACACAATTCAGCCCGTAACAGTTACTTTCTCTTCATTTTCTTGATGGTGTCCCAAATTAAAAAAAAAATTTTAATGTTTTTATTTATTTAAAAAAAATTTTTTTTTTTCAACGTTTATTTATTTTTGGGACAGAGAGAGACAGAGCATGAACGGGGGAGGGGCAGAGAGAGAGGGAGACACAGAATCGGAAACAGGCTCCAGGCTCTGAGCCATCAGCCCAGAGCCCGACGCGGGGCTCGAACTCACGGAGCGCGAGATCGTGACCTGGCTGAAGTCGGACGCTTAACCGACTGCGCCATCCAGGCGCCCCATGTTTTTATTTATTTTTGAGAGAGAGAGAGAGACAGAGCGTGAGCAGGGAGAGAGGGAGGGAAACACAGAATCCGAAGCAGGCTCCAGGCTCTGAGCTGTCAGCACAGAGCCCGACGCGGGGCTCGAACTCATGAGTTGTGAGATCATGACCCGAGCTGAGCTGGACGCTCAACGAACTGAGCCACCCAGGTAGGTACCCTGATGATGTCCCAACTTTTGAAGCACAAACTTTTTTTTTTGATAGGGCCTGACTTCTCTGTTTTTTTTTTCTTTGTTGCTTGCGCTTTAGGTGCCACATCTAAGAAGCCATTACTTAATCGATGGTCACAGTTTATGCCTACGTTTTCTGATGAGTGTTTTGTACCTTTAGGTCTTACGTGTCAGTCTGGTCTGTTTTGAGTTAATTTCTGTACACAGTGTGAGGTAGGGGTCCAGCCTCATTCTTCTGCACAAGGAAATCCATTTGTCCCAGAGTGACATCCAGTTGTGCATGAAAAGATTTGTTGAAAAGATTATCGGTTCCTCGTTAAATTGCGTTGTCACTCTTGTTGAAAATTAATTGGTCGTAGGTGGAAGGGTTTATATTTGGACTCTCAGTTTTATCCCATTGTCTGCATATCTATCCTCATACCCATACTTCACTGCCTCGATTACTGTAGCTGTGTTTTGAAATCAGGAAGCGTGAGTCCTCTACCTTCTTCCAAGTGCACCGGAACTTTCGGCATCAGATACGGTGAAAGGTGTGAATGAACAATACAACAAGGGGATTTGGGCCTATCCTCAAGGCTTCATGTCAGGAACATAGGCTCCAAGTTCAATACCTGCCTTAGATGGATTCCTGCCCTCTGAGCCGACAGCTCTTCTCGATAAATCAACGGAAACATTCTGTGGAGAACAATGATCCCCTTGGGTTATTTTAAACATCGCTTTATGTCTTCTCCCCCACCTGCTCTGCTCTCTAATTGCTCCTTCTGAAACAGTGTCATTCACCACTGGATTATTAATGAACTAAGAGGGAGCGGGGGGGGGGTGAATGAGAGAGGGGGCTTTCAGAGGACTTGAGGGGCCCCAGGGCCTGGAACAAGCCCAGCCCTGAGTTTTTCACCTTCCCCAAGGAAGGTTACTGAGTTGCCTTAGCAAACAGGAAATCCCTAAACTCAGGTTCTACCCGTCACCGCAAAAGGACATTGCTAGTGTGATGGCCAAGAGGAATTCTTCCTTCAAACTGGATTGCTGGGACGTGAAAAACTGCGCATCACCCCAAAACTCCCCAAACTTAAACGTTGTCTGCACCATCTCTGACTGGCCCTGGGCTGCCTGGGGCTCTAAGCTGAGGCGGAGAAAGCTCAGGAAACAAGGCCCTTTGTGGACAAGAGAATTCTATTGTTCTAAAGCCAGTGTTCAGGGAGTGTGGATTCCAGAGAATGTTTTGGTATGGGTTTTTTCCCTTTGTTAACTTTCTCTTCTCTTCCTGGGGGGTGGGGTGGGGAGTAGGGCCCTCTCAACAGCGACGTAAAAATAGTTAGATCCTGTAAAAAAAAAAAAAAAAAAAAAAAAGATGGTGTTCAGAGTGCTGAGGCCTTCAGCCCCGGAAAGAGGCTCGAATTCGATGATCGAAACCACCTCGGTGTGTTTTGCTTTTCGTTTTTTCATTTTTACCACTAGATCTCGGGAGGGCAGCCCCTTTCTGGAGGCTGCACACCTCAGACAGTGACGGACGTCAGCGGAGGTACGACCACTTCCTTCCTCCTTCGCTTAGCCTCCTTTCTTTACACAAAGAGGAAATGATGAGAGTCCGTGTCGCAGGCCACAACCCCCAAGCTCCCACCGATCTCTCCTCACCCCCCACCCCCGCCCCGTCTGGGGAACCTGCCCCCACAAACCTGTCCCCAGGGCAAGGCCTAGTTGGGCTTCTTGAGGTCCCGGAAAGGCTTCAGACTCAGGCTGCACAGGCCTTCGAGGTAGGAGACCTGGGTTTCTGGCACTGGTACTGATTCTGTATGACCTCGGGCAGGTTACTGCTCCCCTCTGGGCTTCATGACGCCCTTCCACGAAATGGGAGCAGGAATGCAGTCCTGGGCTTCCCCCTTTCCGCGTTTGGTGATGGTGAGGAGAGGGCGTGGAAAGGGGGGAAGACTGTAAGGACGACTGTTCCGAAGCCTGGCAACGTCCATGGCCCTCGACTTCCGCTGCTCAGTGGAGGGGCCCCGGCACCCCCAGGGTGCCGGGACCCTTCTGCGAGCTCCCAGGGCGGCGGGAGGAGCGGGGTGAGCGTGCCCACCCACTTCCCCGGAGCTCAGGCCCCGCCTAGGGGGAGGAGCCGAGGGGCGGCGCGGAGGCTGGCGGCCGGGCTCAGCCAGCTTCTGTCGCCGCACGGGCAGCTGCGGCTCGGGGACCGACTGACAGAGCCAGGGCCGGAGCCGCTCGGGGCCGGGCTAGGGAGAGCGGGTGAGTTCCCCGGCGACGCCGCCCCTCCCTGGCTGGAGCCGGCGGGGATGAGGATCGCGGCGGGGAGGTGGTCCCAGCCGCGGAAGGTCTGGTTGGGGGTGTGTGGGGCGCGTGGGCCAAGGGCCGGCGGCTGGAGGTAATTGGGGGAGGGGGCGCTGGAACGGCGGGTGCGGGGAGCGCAGGCCGGGGAGTCGGGCTGGGGTGGGGGCGTTCTCCGGGTCTGGCGCGCCTACGACGAGGCTGGGGTAGGGGGCGCATCGGCAGGCTGTTGGCCGGGGCCACCGGGGCCCGCTCTTGGGGCAGCCTGTGGGATTTCGGCTGCTTCTGCAGGGGGTGGCAGTGCCGCGAAGCGGGAGCCACAACCAGCATCAAACGGCCGGGGCGCCCAGCCTCGGGGCCCGCCGTGGGGGCGCCGCCCCCTCGCGTGGCGGCGCCAGATCCCCGCAGGGAGCGCTTCTGCCCGGGCGGGAAAGGTCCCCAGGGCGGGCGCCCCCGCGTGCGGACCCGCCCCGCCGCTGGCTCCAGCTGACAGCGCCCGCCGGCCCCTGGAGACCCCGCGCGCTTCTTCCCCGCGGGAGGTGCTCCCGGCCTCTCCAAAGGGCCGCCGTGCGCGGGCTGCCGGGTCCCCGCGCCAGGAGCGCGCCTCTCCTCCCGAGTCCCGCGCCCCGACTCCGGCCCGAGGAGCGCCCCCGAGAGCCTGGGATGGGCAGAACCCGTGCAACCCGCCCCAAAGAGGTCGCGCGGAGGGGTCTGCCCAAGGTCACCCGGAGCGCCCAGGCTGAGCTGTCCAGACCGCCCGAGTGGAACGCAGGGAGGGGGAGGCGCCCGCTGCCAGCCTCCTTTCCCTGATGCAGACTCCCTCCCTCCCTCCTCCTCCCCCAGTCTGGACCCGGCTCCTCGGGAGCCGCTGCTGATGCAGCTCCCAGCCCCGAGCGGATGACTGAGCCGAGGCGAGCTTTGAATCCGGTGTTCCCGGGAGGGCCGCGCTCAAAGCCTGGGACCCGGGACTCCCGGGCACTCGGGAGCGGGGAGAGAGGTGGCTGCATAAGCGCTTCTCAGAACCGAAAGCCGAGCTGCTTGCGCGCCCATGTGATTGGATTCCACATAATGGGCCCCTGTTCTCGCTGTCAGAAGCGCTCACCAGCTCCCCGCGGCCGCGGGCACCAGGTGCCGCCTCTGAATCGCCCTCTGTGGAGGACCCAGGGCCCCGAGGTACCAGGCTCCCTTTCCCGCAGGGCTGTCTCTGGAAGGGGCCTGTCATTAGCCGCCTGAGCCCACGGGGTACTTTCCTGAGTGCCCTGCCATTTCCTGCGGCTGGTGAAACAGCGAGGGGGAAAACCCTCCATCTGGGAGGCTTCCCCCTAGGTTGGTAATAAAGCTTCTTAGCTCAGCCAGTGACTGGCGCTGGGCTGGAAGGCAAGGCACTTGGCCTCCCGGAGCCTCAGTTGCCTCTAAGACAATGGGGCTCATACTCAGGCCGTGGGCAGGGGTGGCGAGGGGACCCACGTGAAGTGCTTGGTGCAGTGGAGCGGGTCGGGAGGAATGCTCTTAGGTAAATACTGGCGCCCTTCGTAGTGGTTTTGAGTGGGGTGTGTCTCTTTTAGGCAGGAGCAGCCCGTGGAGTCCTGGAGGGTGGTTCTGCAGGGGCCGGGGGAGTTTCCACATCTTCCCCCAGCTTGGTCACAAAGCTCCAGCCTGCAGGCGGCTTGTGGGCCCTGGTGAGCGAGTCCTTTCAGCTCGCCGCCTGCTCACAGAGCCATCCCACACAGATTTCCCCGGCCCCTTCTCTCCCCCCTGCCAGCAAGATGCTGGAGACAAGATGTCACCCAGGCCACTCTGGACGTTCGACTTTGAACCCTCTGGTCAACTGGAGCGTACCCAACAGTGTCGCCCACCCTGAAACCTTCCTGACCCGTTTCCTGGTCCCAGCCTCTGCAGTGGCTCCTTCAGGAAGACCAGTTGACCCTCCCTGTCCCTCTGTCAACCTCCTCCCACTGGGACATTCACCTGCACATTCTCTGGTTAGCGTGCGGAGGCTCCTTGCCTCCTGGAAGGACACGCGGGCAAGGCCAATGTATGCTCAGACTTCATTCCGGTCACTGGTGCTGGAGGGAAGGTTAAATCCTAATCTAGCCGCTAAGTCTGTTTGGGAGCCTGAGGGACAGGGGGAAGGGGATGCTGACACAGGAAGGTGGGATTTTCCCCAAGGCCAGAACCTTTCGGCTGAGCCCATTTGGACTCATTGGAAACTAGGGCCTCAGTTTCTTTTCAAAACCAGTCCCATCCCCAGAGGGACCTTTCTTTGGCCAACAGAGGTTGCAGCTAGCCTGGTTTTGCAGATGGGGGAAGGCACATTCCTGGATTCCTGTGCCGTACTTGGACCCTCAAGAACCCCACCCAACCTTGCTGCCTTCCCCCAACTAGCTGCCCCAGCCTGTACCCTGCCTGCACCTCGGACTTGAACCATTTGGCGTATAGTGGGTCCCACAGGGCATTCTGCCAGCAGAGATCAGGACAAACCTTCTTTAGCCCGAGCACATCTTAGAGGCTGGGCTCAGGGAGGGCTTGGACCAGCCTGCCTCCTGCAGAAAGCTACAAAGTTTGCAGACCACGAGCACCAGGCAGGTTTAGTTCAAATGATAGCTCGATACTTAAAAGCTGTGTGTTGACAGGTAAATTACTGCTCTCTCTGAGTCCTGGTTTTCTCATCTGTAACATGGGAGCAAATAGTACTGCCTACTTCGTGGGGTTGTGAGGATTCTGTGAGATAATAATGCACAGAAAGTGCTTAGTGCAGCACCTGGTGTGGGCAGGAATGCAGGAAATGATTATCGTCACCATCACCACCATTTCCTCCTCTGCCTTGGGCTGTCAAAGGTCCCACCGCCTCCAGTCTGGGGGAGTCAGACCTCTTCTGCCTCTAGCTCTCAGGACAGGGAAAGCCTCTTGGCTGGGGAGGCCTGACTCCTGGGAACTGGAGTCCAGCATGGGCCTGTCCCCAGGAAGTCTGTGAGTTAGCCTCTCACATCTGGCTGCCATTTTCCAGGATTTGTGGGTTCATTCAATAGATGTTTACTCCACTGTAGACCTTGTGCTTAGTGAGGGATTTCAAGATGAATCAAGCAGCAATCAGGGCTCCCCTCTGCGGGGGAGACGCAGGCCTGGAAACAGATAGCGAGGAGACCGTGGGATAACAGCTTCACTGGTGAGAAGGGGAGGGGAGAGCCGAGCGGCGGGTGGACAGGTGGCCAGGGCTAACCAACCCAGGTTTCCCTCCTGAAGCTGCCACCTTGCTGCTGGCTGGTGATGGACAGATGCCTGGGTAAGAAACTCAGCGCAGGGCCTTTTAGATATTAATCAGAGCTTTGCACATGTTAGTTGCTATTATTACTAGTCTGTGATGACCGATGACAGGTGGGCAAGCTGCTGTGGGAGCGCGTCGCGGGTCTTCAGAGACAGTTTTCCAGGTGGCGGGTACTAGAGGGGCGGGCAGGCTGAGCAGAGGGAGCGGCTTGCGCAACAGCACAGGGGCTTGAAAGCGCTTGGTGTCTCTGGGAGCAGTGGGCAGAGGCCGCGGCTGGAGTGCCATCACCATAGGGCGTGACGGACGCTGGGGCGGCAGGCGAGGCCAGGGAGGTGGGCAGAGGCCATCCTTCCGAGGGGTCCCAAATGATTAAACACTCGCTGACCCGAAGCAGGCACCCTGCGGCCTGTGGAGGGCTGTCCGGTTGCACACCCAAGCGCTGACCCGAAGCAGGCACCCTGCGGCCTGTGGAGGGCTGTCCGGTTGCACACCCAAGAAAGTCTAGGATTAACTTCTGCACGGGAGGGAGGGCTGGCCCCGGGCTCATCGGCCAGTATGTTAGCTGTCCCTTCCTCTTCCTTCTACTAGGAAAGCACGGAGATCCCCTCCTTCTTCCCGAGATGCTTTTCCTACTTCTTCATCTGTTTCTCTCTTCCTGGGACTCAGTAGCTCATTTGAAGGAAGGGGATGTACGTGGAGGAAGTGCCGTGATCTGGCTCCTTATTGATTATAACATTGTACCAGGTGCCGGTACGCTTCCTGGAGGCTGGTCACTGTCCAAGGTCTTTGCTTGCATCGCCATGGAATGCTCATACCGACTGACTTGAAGTGGATGCATGTATCCCTGTTGTACAGAAGGGGACACTGAGGCACCAAGGGTGAGGCGATTTGCTAAGGGGCCTGGGGCTCCTAAGTGGCGGGAACTCATGTCGGGGGTCTCCAAAGCTTCCACGTGCTGTCCCGTACCACTTCACTCATGCTCCTTGTAAATCGCTAAATGTTTCACTCATGCAGAACGTCTGGTTTCTTCCACTGTGTACTCTTGGATGCTGGGCGGTAGGCACCTTGGAGGTGGGTCACGGTGGGGGGTGCTCTGGCTTCCTGGACACTGCTCCATTCTCTCCCTGCCCTGATTTTTGGGGAGGCCCCGTGGACAGGCATTTGGCAAAGGGGAGGAGGTGTTCTTGGATGTCTCGGAATTCAGGGCCGCATCCCTTGGCCCGTAGGGTCCCACAAATGTGCCTTGAGGCAGGCAGTTTGTAACCTCATTGACGTGGCAGGTGGTGGTTGAGTTCTACCGGGACCCCCTAGGAAGGAATGAGTCTTTTAGGACGGCTAGTCAGCGCGTCGCGTGACCTTACCTGTTTTCAGAAGGCAAAGGCTCAAATTTCCTTTTCCATAGGAGGCAGAGTTTAGGGCTGGGGTTCAAATCCAGGTTCTGCCTTCCACTGGCTTTGGGGCCTTGGGCAATTTCTTCGCTTCCTTGAGCCTCAATTTCTTCACCTGGAAATACAGATCATATACACTATATACATAATATGTATAATTCGGAGTTGTAATAAAGACTTGTAATCATACAAAGAAAACCTGGCTTCCACGTCGTAGATAACATCGGTATAATATCCACAACATTGACCTCTGTGGTACTTATCGTAGTTGTGATCATATAGTTATTTGTGGTCATTACTTTTTGAGTCTGTCTTACTCGCTAGACCAGTGGTTCTCAGCCGGTAACAGTTCGGCCCCCAGGAGTCCTTTGGGAATGTCTGGAGACATTTTTGGTTGTCACAACTGGGGAGGTGTGGGGTGGGGGGGGTGCTACTGGCGTCTAGCGGGTACAGGTCAGGGATGCTGCTGAATTTCTTACACCACACAGGACAGCCTTTCATAGCAAAGAGTCACCCAAATGTCAATAGTGCCGAGGCTGAGAAAAGTTGCACTGGGCTATGAGCCTCATAAGGTCAGTGACTGTGTCTAATTCATTCAGCTCTGTGTCCCCGGTTGCCCAGCATGGAGCCCGGTACATGGGAGACAATCAATATGCATTAAAAGGATGAATGAGGACTTGGAAGGCCTTGTGTCCCCTGGAGTCCCAGAGGTTTGGCTTGTAGGACATTTTGAATGGGCAGGAGAGATTTAGATGAAACTGAATGATAAATGGCCAGTTGGTGATGCAGGCCAAGGAAATTCAGACCAAGCTATTTTCCTTCGCCAGCAGGTGCTGGGGGGCCCAACTGAACCATTGCTGCAGTGACCAGTGCATTTTGGTCATGTGCCTGTAGGACTCACCTTTATCTGGACGAGCCGGCCGGGGCAGGCGAACTAGGTGCCGACAAGGAACGCCCTGTCAGCGGGGCCCTTGGGATTTGCCAAGCTGGGCCGCAGCTGCTGTTGCCTTCCTGTTTTTTCCCTTTCTGGTGGAATGAAGGAAACCCACTGAATGGCTATTTTTCCACTGACATTTACAGCAATGTGATAGGCTTTGGATTAATGAGGTCAAGCTCCAGTGTGAAATCTGCCCGATAACTTGAAGCTGGGCCAACAGGAAGACACGGCTTGTTTTCTTTGGGCTATTTGATGTCTTTGGATGGCTTTGGCCAGGGAAGCAGGGGTCACAACTCCATACAAAAGAAGGGAATGTTTTTACGCCCCAGAATTCTAGAGGCTGGAGTTGTTGTCTCTTTTTCAATTCATTGGGAAGGCTTATTTTAAATTTTTTAAAATGTTTTTATTTATTTTTGAGACAGAGAGAGACAGAGCATGAGCAGGGGAGGGGCAGAGAGAGAGGGAGACACAGAATCCGAAGCAGGCTCCAGGCTCCGAGCTGTCAGCACAGAGCCTGACGCGGGGCCCGAACTCACGGACCGTGAGATCATGACCCGAGCTGAAGTCGGACGCTTAACCGACTGAGCCACCCAGGTGCCCCGGGAAGGCTTATTTTAATGCCGACTTAGAAATAAGTAACTCATTTAAGCAGAGGTTCACTGTGAGCCCTAGGCTGGCTGCCGAGCATGGATCTGGGCTATGCAAAGCTGTTTTTCTGGGGCTCTTTGGGAGTCCAAAGGAAAAGATCGGCCCCAGAGGGTGCTTGGACAGGTTAGAGGTGCGCACGAGTTAGAACTTATTCTGATGGGGGACGCCTTCTTGGACAATGTGCCTCAAACTTTCTCACGAGTCACCTGAGGGTTCCTGTAAAACGCACAACCTAATTTAGTAGGTCTGGGTCCTGTGTGTCTGCATTTCTAACAGGTTCCCAAGGGGGAGCCATTCTGCTGGTTTGCGAGCTGTACTTCGAGTGGCAAGGGTCTGGGGAAGCCCACGTCTCCAGGGGAAGGGTCTCTGGTGTCACTCACGCAAACACAGCAGCATTCAGCTCGTCACTCCTGTTGGCCCAGCCATCTGCTCTGCCGGCTGGCTTGCAGGGGCACGTGTTTCTTGCTCCCCCTCTCTGTGTGTCCAGACCTGGGACCAAACATGAAAACGAGGCCGCTTGCTCCCAAGGGCAGGAACAGGTGGGGACGTCTGGTGCTTCCAGAGATGTGTGTCCAGGGACATGCCGTTCCCGCGTCACTGATCACCTGGGGCTTGTTGAACATACAGATCCTCAGGCCCTGCTTAGCCCAACCCGCCTGTATCAGAACTTGGCCGGGCCCTGGGAATCTGTGTTTGTAAAAAGTGGGTCAGGAGATTCTGACCCACAACCAGGCTGGCAGAGGGGAAGCCGGGAGGAAAGAATGGCTACATGTGGAAGTGAATCGCTCAGCAGGCGTGATACGTGAGGTTGTGGACTTGTGCACTGCCCGATGGCACAGGGAGGGGGCAGAAACGTCACCTGCCCCACTTGCTAAGCTCTGCACCCTGCATGGTTGCATCTGCCTGGAAGGAAGGACACCTTTTTCTTAATCGTAATAATAATCGTCAACATCTGGTATGTATCACGAGGCAAGCACTGTTTATTTAACCCCTTTAGTCTCATCCTCGCAGACTGTAGAGGGGGCATTACGGCGACCTTGATTTTACTGCTGAGGAAAGCGAGGCACAGAGAGGTGCAATGACTTGTGTCAGGTCACATGGCCATCAAGTGCGGGAGTCAGGATTTGAATACAGGACGTCTGGCTTCAATGTGCTGGCACCTAAATCATTATGTTCTCTGGCTTTTCTCTGGGCAAAAATGCCGTTGCGCTTCGGGGCTGTCCCGACTCTGAGGAAGTGCCTTTTTCTATTTCTTTCCCAGGTAGGGGAAAGGCTAGCAGTGGCCTCGGCCGTCCCTGGAGTCAGACCTGGGTTTGATCCCCGCCTCTAGCACTTACTGTAATCTTGAGCAAATTACTTGCTTAACTCCACTGAGCCTCAATTCCCCGCGTGTAAAATCGGAACGATAATAGAATAGGCTGGCATGATTAGCCATTTTGCTCCATACAGAGGATGTACTCAATAGTATCAGCAATTCTGATTACATCAGCATCCGTCATGTCTGCCCTGGGAGCATCCCTTCAGAAGAGAGGGGATAGGTGTGCAGAGTCCTGGGTCATTTACGTCCCTGGGGCTTGAGCTCACCCAGATGACTTATTTACGTCTATTACTTACTTAGGCATCCCTAGCCTTTACTTCTTGGCACTGGTCAGAGGCCCCATGTACATTCCAGCTTGGTGAGTTCTCAGAATTTCTTGGCTCCCAGACTGATTCAGAGTCTCAATCAGAACTGGCTTTATTTTCTGTCATCCAAGAGCAACTAAAGGCACACATTCCCATATTTATTTCCTTCAGGGCTCTTGGCCCTTCTCGGTGTCTGTCCCTGTCTCCAGGTTCCTTTCTGGAACTCTGTAGACATCATTGGCGCCCCATGAACTGGACAGAGAGCCAATGTTGCTTTATAGACATTGCCTATTGCCGTATAAAGAAATAGGGAAGATTTTCTCCAAAATTTCATTAGTTATCTTCTTTTTTTTTTTTTAATGTTTTTATTTATTTTTTTTTTTTAATTTTTTTTTTCAACGTTTATTTATTTTTGGGACAGAGAGAGACAGAGCATGAACGGGGGAGGGGCAGAGAGAGAGAGAGACACACAGAATCGGAAGCAGGCTCCAGGCTCTGAGCCATCAGCCCAGAGCCCGACGCGGGGCTCGAACTCCCGGACCGCGAGATCGTGACCTGGCTGAAGTCGGACGCTTAACCGACTGCGCCACCCAGGCGCCCCTGTTTTTATTTATTTTTGAGACAGAGAGAGACAGAGCATGAGCAGGGGAGGGGCAGAGAGAGAGGGAGACACAGAATCCGAAGCAGGCTCCAGGCTCCGAGCTGTCAGCACAGAGCCCGACGCGGGGCTCGAACTCACGGACCACGAGATCATGACCTGAGCCGAAGTCGGACGCTTCACCGACTGACTGAGCCACCCAGGCGCCCCAGTTATCTTCTTTTACATGTAAAGCCAAGCTTTAGTTTTCTTATTGTGGTATTTTATCCTGTTTAGTTATAAAAAGAATACAAAATCATTGTTAACATCCGAATAGTACAGAAATGTGGAAAACAGAAAGTGAAATGTCCCCAACCATCATCTCCAGCCACTCATTTCTTTTCCCCAGAAGAAATCCCTGGGTGTTTTTGAAACTTTCCATAAGTGTCTTATGTACATACATACAAACCCCTATTCATTTATGTGTCTGTCCTTTTTTCTTAACACACCTCTGCAGCATGCTTCTGAAACTCCCCCTTTCAGCTCATTTATCTTAGCACATGTCAACATACCTCTGTCTCTAGGGCTACGTGGTACTCCAGGAATAAGCATTTATCGTAATGGATTTTCTAGTTCCTTGTGACAGTGAAGGTTGTTTCCAGTTTTCCTCCTACTAGAGCTGTGAAGTCACAGCATCCTTGCTGGTGCAGCATATCTCTTTGTACCCTGGCGCGATGTGATCCCTGTGGAAATTTCCCCGCAGTTTGAACTATGATGGGCATCATCAAACTCTCCTCCCAAGAGGCCAGACCACTTTCTATCCCCTCAGCAGTGTGTGCAGATGCCTCTTCCCCACCCTCTTCCCGCAACTATGGTTTTGCCAGTCCAAAAGGAATAAACTGGAAAGAATGTTTCAGGGGCCACGTTAATTCTGGTTGTATAACCTTTTAGACTCTGCCTACATAAGCATTGTTAAATATTCAAGAACTACATTTTACCTGGCCTTAAGCTTGGGATTAGCGATCTAAAATTAAACGAAGCCGGTTTCTGCCCTCAGGTTGATCCCTGTCTTCTGGAGGAAGCAGACACGTGGAAAGATAAAAACCGAGCAGTGTGGTCCAAGCGTGCCAGAGGAATGCGTAAACGAAGCTAACTTTTGCTCGATAAACTCTATCCGCATGAACATCACAGATGAACTTGTAAAATACAGAATAGACCCTGTCCTGAGGGGAAAAGGGGTACTTGAAATCCTCAGAAGAAAATGACTTGGTTAGAAGCAGAAAAATCCTCCAGCTTACCCCTAGTGGGGGCAGCAGAAGAGGCAGGCAGCTAGGAAGGTGGGGAGATAGGAAATTTTCAGAGAGTCGTTTTGGTGGTTTCCGGGTTTGCTCATGGAAACCCATCAGTCCGAAGGAGGTGGTGCAGAATCCCCACGGAGTCTGTAGCACTCATTACCGATCACTCACGCCCGGGCAAACGTGCACATTAGTCCAGAAAGAGTGAGAGCAAAGGAGCAGAAAGCTGGATCCGAATACCCACGACCCTGGCCCTCGCAGAGGCTGGCCGTGGGTGGCAGGAATGGGCGGTTTCCCCAGGGGTTAGGAGGAGACGAGCTCCGGACGGTACCCACCGTGGGGCAGATGCACAGAAAGGGTATTCAGTGAATGAGAGGACATCAGAGATGCCTCTGTTTTTTTTTCTTTTTTTTTTTTTTTTTTAAATTTTTTTTTTCAACGTTTATTTATTTTTGGGACAGAGAGAGACAGAGCATGAACGGGGCAGGGGCAGAGAGAGAGGGAGACACAGAATCGGAAACAGGCTCCAGGCTCCGAGCCATCAGCCCAGAGCCCGACGCGGGGCTCGAACTCACAGACCGCGAGATCATGACCTGGTTGAAGTCGGACGCTTAACCGACTGCGCCACCCAGGCGCCCCAGAGATGCCTCTGTTTTGTAAGCGGGCCTCCTACTTGAAAAGAACAGGACCATTTAGAAAGGGGTATGATCACCTAGTCTGCCCATCTGTGGGGAGCCAGGCCATAGCTGTACATTTGCTTTGGGCCACGGTCCCGATGTCTCTTCATTCACTTGGAATGGTTTAACTACGACACAAGGTGGGGAGCAGTTGAGAATATCTGAAACCACGCTGTGGGGATGAACATAAGCATCACTTTACAGCAAATCACCTAAGCGGGGGCACACAGAGCCCATGAAGCTAGAGGCAATCTTATCCCACCCTTCTGTGGCAGGGGCCCCGGGAGGGGTGTCCTGGGTCGACTCCTCAGTGTTCCCCCATCCCCCCCATCAGCCAGATCTATTTTGTCTGGTTTGATTCTCCAGCGCTGGTTCCAAACCAGGATAACTCCTTGTGACGCATGGATGGAATAATCTCTGAATTTTCAGTCTCTCGGTCTCCTGACTTCCTGTCCACTGTCCTCCCAATGGAACACCTACCGCGTGCTGGGGTGGCTGGGTGGTGGGACATAAAGGGGAATGATATGTATCCCTTGTCTTTGGAGGGCATCTCGTCCAAGGGAAGAGGCAGATCTAAAACTAACAATTACTACAGAGGGTTGAGCGCCACAGGGGAGATGTGGTCACGTGCCTTGGAACTGGCGAGGAGGAGAATGAAACCCATTTGGCACAGGGCAGATAAAGAACAATCCAGAGGGAAGAAAAGGAGCATTGAGACAATACTGTGTAAAGGAGACAAAGCGGGTGTTGAGCTTGGTGCCTGGAAAGCACTTCAGGGATGATGGATATGATCCCAGTGCTTGTAGCCGCTCTCAGAGAATGGGGAGTCTGCCAGGTGGAGGGACAGAAGGGTGATGCCACCCTGTGGAACAGAATGAAGGAAGGTGAGGAGGGGGGGGTGTGGTGTAGTGAAAATTGTGCGGGCCGTGGAGCGGAGAAACCCGAGTCTGTGTTCAGATCCTAGTTCTGCCCCTTTCGAAGTGTGGCTCGGGCCATTCAAGAGGAGCCTCCATTTCCCAATTTGTCCGTTGGGGACAATCATGTCTGTCTTTCAAGGCTGGCTGTGTGGATTGCAGTGAATCCGTGTGTGGCAGAGTCTCGAGACAGGCAGAGTCTCGGCCCCTGGGGGCTACAATTGCTGAGGTGTGAGGCCATCGGTCTGGTTCTGTGTAGCTGGAAAATTAAGCGTTAGCAGGTTGGGGCTGGGGAGGGAGGTTGGGCTGGCCCGAGATAAAGCTAAAATGCCCAGGCCAGACACCAGATGGGCTGTGAGACTGAGGCGTCTACCCATGACTCTGGAGGCCATGGGGAGCCATGAAATGCTTCCTTACGAGGGAAGCACTGTGGCATCAGACTTGGTTTCAGAATGACCACTCTGCCAGTGGTGTCTGTGGTGGGCTGGAGGTAAGGGAACCACTTTGGGAGATGCTGCCTTCCCCGGGCCTGTCTTGGCAACCCACAGCTCACATTAGCCTGGTGAAAGTTCTGGTGAGTTCTGCAGTCAGGCACTTCCTGGAGAGACAGTCTAGAGTAGCGGTTCAGAGCATGGGCTTTGGTGTCAAGGCCAATGTGAATGTGGATCCTAGCCCTGTTGCTTTCCTGGCTGTGTAAACTTGGCACTCTCTTAACCCCCCTGAGCTGTGCTCAACCCTTCTATAAAAGGAGGGCTCACAGTACCTTCCTCATAGACTTGTTGTGATGATTACTTTTTTTTTTTAAGTAGGCTCCATGCCCAGCGTGGGGCTTGAACTCACTACCCTGATATCAAGACCTGAGCTGAGACCAAGAGCCGGAAGCTCAACCCACGGAACCACCTGGGCACCCCTTGTTGTGCTAACTGAACGTGACAGTGGGGACGAAGCAAGAAAGCTAGCTCTAGGAGTTCACTAAGTGCCCAATAAAAGCTGATCATCAGAATTTTTAAAATCACATCTTTGACCATGAAACCCCGTTCCCCACGTGACACCTATTAACCATCTCTGGAGCTGCTGGTGTTACGACAGAAAACATCTTGCTTTAGACTTTTCTGGAGAAGCAGCAGCACTGTTTGCTCCAAGAAGTAGTAAGGAGGGTTGCCAAGTTCTAACACAGTGGTTCTTGGATGTACATTAGCCCAACTGGGGAGCTTTTCAAAATGTCAATGCCTGGCCGAGACCAATTAAACCAGAATCTCTCGAGGTGGGACCCACACACATCGGTATTTTTTTTTTTTTTTTTTTTTTTTTTTTTAGTTTTAATGATTTATTAAGGTAAAACAAATATAGGAAAGAACACAACCCTGAAGTGAATGAATCGTTCACTGGCTGCAGATGCCCAGATCCCGCTCAAAAACCAGAATCTTACCAGTATTCCTGCAGCCCCTTTTAGGTCCCTTTCCAGAAGCTCCTCCACCCCAAAACCACTATGCCGATCAATTGCCTGCTGCTGAATTTCACCTAAATGGAATCGTATAGCGTGCACCGTTGTGTGTGTTTGGCTTATTTTGGTTAACGCCGTGAGAGTCTTCCGTACCGACGGGTGTAATTGCGGGTTGCTCACTCTCCTTGCTCTACAATGGTTCCTAGTGTGACTGAGCCATTCTTCTCTAGACTACTGAGGGTGGGCATTTTGGATAGTTTACATACCTTAGGACAATCACAAGCCGCGCTATTGACATTCTTATACGTGCCTTTTGGGGGAACGTATGTAGAAATTTCTGTTTGGGTATACTTCTAGGAATGAAACTGCTAGATTACAACTGCCGAGCAGTTTTTAAAAGTGGTGGTACCAATTTATATCCCCAGTGTATAAGAATTCTTGCCAAGAGCTGCTATTTTCTGTCTTAAAAATTTTTTTGGCCGTGCTCGTGGATGTATAGTAGTCTTGCTCTGCGGTCTTAATATAAGTTCCTAGCATCTCCAGGTGATTCCAACGTGTAGCCGAGTTTGAGAACTTCTTTCTTAACAGGTTTTGAAAAACCAGGGAGCGCCTGGGAGGCTCAGTTGGTTAAACGTCTGACTCTTGGTTTCAGCTCAGGTGATCATGATCTCACGGTTCGTGAGTTTGGGCCCCACATTGGGCTCCACAATGACAGTGCAGAGCCTGCTTGGGATTCTTTCCCTCCCTCTCTCTCTCTCTCTGCCCTTTGCCCGCTCACATGCTCTCTCTCTGTCTCTCTGTCTCTCAAAATAAACAGACATTTGAAAACAAAGAAAAAGGAAAACACCTCTTAACACAACAGGATGAAGAAGGGCCTCCCCATCGACTCCCTCTGATGTCTGTACGTAGAGTTTTTTATGGACCCACTGAGTGTAATCAGCCGCTGGACCATGCTTTTGCTGTGGAAGGAGACTGCGGAGGTCTGACAGCCTGCCCCTCATTCCTGTGTGTGCTTTTTGTCGGGCACATGGTGCCGTCAGGAATGATCTGGAAGCTGGAAAGAGGCCACAGTGGGACTTTACTCTCTTTTCCTACTTGAAGACCTGAAAGAGAAGGAAAGGAGCTGAGAAGGGGCTAGTGGTCTAAACAGATGTTGTCAGATGACCGATCTGGTCTTTGGGACCAGGGTTTAAGATTCTGTGTTGTGTTTTTGCCCCTCAAAGCTTGCCCAATACCTGGCACTTGGAAGGTACTCAAAAAAGGGTCACTGAACTCAGTATGAGAGAGAACTTCGTGATCGTCCTTAGTGGAAAGCACGAGTCAGGATGCCGAGGAAGGCGTTGGTGGGGGTTTAGCTGATCTCAGGAAGAGTTTGGGTTTTCTTCTTTGTTGTGTCGATAGTTTCTATTTGCTCATTTATCTTCTTTTACACCCTCGAGCAAAGTTACAGGTAGCTGCTTTAAATCCTTATCTGTTGACTTCCAACATCTGGGGCATCTTGGGGTAGATCTCTGTTGATTGCCTTTCCTCTTGACTTTGGGCCACATTCTCCTGTTTGTTTTTAATTTTTTTTTTTCTGGTAATTTTGGATGACATTCTGAACCATTGTGAGCGAGACTTGAAGAGACCGTTGATTTTATTATGTTCCCCAGAACGGTAATGATTTCCTTCGTTTGTTTTATCAGGCAGTTAACTTGACCAAACTCAAACTCTGAACTCAGTTTCCCCTGTGTGGACAACAGCTGGAATCTTTTGTTCTGTTCCTTTGGTCTTAGCTGAGCTGCTTGGAACCTCCCCCCATACATGCGTCACTCAGAGAAACTTGGGTGGAATTTATACTCAGAATTCGGGGCTACTGTCCTGTGGCTATTTTCCGAGACCTGTCTCCTCACTTTCCAGGTGTAGTTACTTGAATTCTGCCCTCTAATTGCTCAGACAATAAGAGCAAAGGTCTCCATCCACGTTGTAGCCACCATGAACGTTAACTGGGTTCTGTCCTTGGGGAAAACCCTATAAAAACACGGAAGTCACCATTTCCTTCTTTCGGGTGTTGATTCCCCTCTATTTTCTGTATGCTTGTAATTGAACAAACCGAGTGCCTTCTGATAGATGTGTGTGTGTGTGTGCGCGTGTGTGCGCGTGTGTGTGGTTTATAATAATTATATGTGAGAGGCTACTCTGCCATTACCTAAAGCAGAACCTTTCTGATCAATAGTTTGGTTCTTTCAGGGACTCTCAGAGCCCCCTTATTTTACTGCCTAGCACATAGTAGATGGCAATAAATACTTATTAATTTATTGAGTAAATGCATGAGGTCTTAAGTTAAAAAACGAAAAATGAAAGTGAATCAGGGGAGAAAAACTGCCAGGAGAAAATCCTGAAACCAGCTCCCCCCGGGTGACACCAGGTATAAGATAGGGAGGGTTTTCGGTAATTTGCTGGGGGCAGTGTCGAGTGCAGGGTTGTGATTAGGGCCCCAGACGTCTGAGGATAGACCGAAGTGGCTCACGAAGTGAACCTGTGTTTTCATCGCGAGGAGACAAATTCAGCCGTGACAGTAACATCACTTTCAGGGCATCGCGTCTGTGGCTCACTGAGAACTGACCGTGTTCGGTGGAAATACAGCTGGTCAGAGGGGAAGCAGAGGTCTGCCTGGAGTGCTACACGCTCCAGAGGGGCCAAGGGGAGAGAATCAGAAGGGAGGCTGGCTGGCGATCAAAGAGCGGAGGAAGGAAAGTAATGAAAGGCAGTCCAATGCGGCTTGTTCCTCGCCGCGTGCTGACCTGGGAGGTCACAGACCCAGGACAGAGGGACTTCACAGGCTACCTAATGCACAGAAGTGTCATTTAGTGAAACCCCGGGCATCTGGAAACTTCCTGGCTAACTCTACTGAATTTCATCTCGTGGAGAGGAGAGGAGAGGGGAGGAGAGGGGAGCAGAGGAGACAGGACAGTTGCTGGTGGGAATCTGGCTCAGGAGCTGTTGGGGGAAGTAAAAATGAGAAAGTGCTCACCAAGAAAGGGAAGACTGGGCCCACAGGGGTTTAGGAAGGCAGGTTTTATGAAACTTAGGGTGAGTTTACAGTTGACCCTTGAACAGCACAGGTTTGAACTGCATGGGTCTACATATCCGTGGATTTTTTTTCGATACAGTACAGTCCCAGAAGTGTATTTTCTCTTATGAATTTCTTTCTTTTTTTTTTAACCTTTATTCATTTTTGAGAGAGAGAGAAAGAGAGAGAGAGAGAGCGAGCATGAGCAGGGGAGGGGCAGAGAGAGAGGGAGACACAGAATCTGAAGCAGGCTCCAGGCTCTGAGCTGTCAGCACAGAGCCCGACGTGGGGCTTGAACTCACAAACCGAGGGACCATGACCTGAGCCAAAGTCGGATGCCTAACCAACTGAGCCATTCAGGTGCCCCTCTTATGAGTTTCTTAATAATATTTTCTTCTCTCTAGCTTACTTTATTGCAAGGATATGGAATATAGTACATATAACATACAAAGATGCATTAATCCATTGTTTATGTTATATTATGTTAACAGTAAGGCTTCTGGTCGACAGTGGGCTATTATTTTTTCTTTTCAAGCAGGGGAGATATTAAAATTACCTAACCATCATGGCACAGGCATAGACCAGTCAGAAGAGAGGCTAGCCACCAACAACCAGAATATCAGCCCTCCTTCCAAGTTCCTTACCTCTGAGTCTCAGTCTTCCGGTCTTTGAAATGGGAACAATACCTCCACTGCAGGGTTGGTGCAATGGTTCCAAGGGCCATTACATGGAGAGAGCCTGATACGTGGGGAGTGCACTGTGGACAGACGCTGCCCTTGTCACTTTGCATTGTTTATCCCTGGGTTAATTTCTTCTACACATCTTATAGCTTCTCTGATGTGATACCTTAGTTTCATTAAGTCATTACATTTTACTTTCTACTGACTTCACTAAATATTTGTTTTAGTACAAACTCAGCTGTTCGTTTTCTTAGTCAAAGTGTCCTCCTGTCTCCTTGATCACTAACACTGTGGATTCTCTGAAATCTTGCATTTCATGAGGAAGGTCTTTTAAAGTTTATTTATTTATTTTTGAGAGAGAGGGGGAGAAGGGAGAGAGAGAGAGTGCGTGGGTGGAACAGAGAGAGAGGGAGACACAGAATCCCAAGCAGGCCTCATATTGTCAGTGCAGAGCTCGATGCAGGGCTCGAACTTTTCGAACTGTGAGATCATGGCCTGAACTGAAATCAAGAGTCAGAAGCTTAACCAAGTGAGCCACCCAGGGGCCCCATGAGGAGGTCTTTTAAAGCAGTTCAGGTTCTTGTAGGGTTTTCCCTAGTTCCTTCCTCCTCTTCTTCCTCTTCTTCCTCTCCTTCTCCTCCTCTTCTTCTCCCTTTATGTACATAGACTTTGGAATTAAGCAGACCTGGGTTCACATCCCAGCTTGACCACTTATTGGTTGCATGGTCAAGGTGTCCACTCTCCGCCTTGACCTTCCCTCCTCTTTCTTCCTTCCTCCATTGTGGGACTTCCTCTCTCTCTCTCTCTCTCTCTCTTTTGCTATCCTCACTTCCTTGGCATCTTCTCTAAACCTCAGTGAACAAACAATATGAAAAACTCTTAACATTTCCATCTCTGCTACTTCCAATTGGCCAAGAACACCCCTGGCCCAAAGGGGAGGAGAGAGCTTGCTAGTTTCTGAAGTGGAAAGAGAGGTCTTGTTAGGAAGCAGACCACAGTCCCCTTCTTCCTTTATGTTGGCAGTGGTGTTGGACCCGCGATGTTTGGAACGGACCAAAAAGTGATCCCGGGCTTGTAGTAGTGACTCTGCCCCTCCCCCTTCAAGAATGGACCCCATCCCGTCACCAGAATGTGTATCTCCTACTCTCCAGGGGCAGAGCTGAGAGAGGTGGCGGTCAGCTCGCAAGCTGCCCTCCTTTGCTTGAGCTGGCTCAGCATACACTTCCTAGAATCCGGATCCAGCCAATTTAAGGGGTTGGTTCTTCATTCTACCCCTTTGAAGTGATTAGAGAATAGAGTGAATTATTAGAGAGATTCCTACCAGAACCTAAACTGCGATTTGAGGGGCCCTTCCACTCAATCTGATAACTTTCTAGATGTTTGTGTTTAAGGATTTTGAACAACGGGGCAAAGGCAAGTGTTGAAATCCAAGGTTAGGCAAGCATGCTCCCAGGTGTGTGCTCAGTAAGCATGCAAGCCACTCCCCACTGCTTTATCCGTGGCAGACATTACTAATCGATCCCACCACTCATTCCTCCTGTTGTCACACATGGCCCCATAAACCCTGCCTTCACAGCGCTCCAAGTAGCCATCACTAACCTGAGAGCTGGTGCAACAGAGAAAAGCTTAGCCTGGGCTGTCAAAAAAGAAAGCTTTACCGGGCAGAAAGAGGCAGGCAGAGAAGACAGAGGCCACTCTAGGCTTAGCCAGTGTGAATGGCCATCCCCTGTTCAATAAATGTGTAACCCAGGAGGGCATTTTGTGGCCACAGGTGGCCTCCTTTGGAAAAGGATCCTTCCAGCTGCAAAGGGAGCTTTTTCTCTCCCTGCAAAGAGAGGGGGTGGACCACACTCCCTGAAGCCTGGAGAAGCAGTATGTGTAATTTGACTCCTGTTTCCCCGTGCTTAGCTCTTACATAAGCTTCTTTAGAAGCCTGGCTGTTTGGTGCAGCACTGTCACTGTGACTGACTAATGTTCGTAGACATCATGTCAGCTTTGTGTGTGCCCCATCCTTGGCACCTTCCCTCTGGCCCCTGCAGCCTCCCCCACACTTGACATTCTTATCCAAAAGTACGTGGGCCTCTCTGTGGGTTCAGGTTCGCGGGGAGAAACTCAGCATGAAAGACTGATGTGTGCATGGGTTTTCCTTCACCTGTTCGAGCTGTGGTTTCCTTTGAAGGTTTCTTGGAGCTGAGCCTGTGTGAGCTGCCTCACCATCACGGGCAGGATGAATCCAAAACATCGTCAATCGGTGTCTACTTGGAATAGTCCTTACAGACTATCTAGCCTGGTGGTTACCAAGTTCTGGGCTGCGAATGTGCATGATGGAGTACTTGCTCCTAACACAGATGATCTGCCTGCCGGGCCAGGATGGGGGCCCCTGGGACCGTCCCACCTACCAGCCCACATGGGTGGTGGGACCTTCCCTCTCAGCAGCCTCGTGAGTGGCCTTGGAGGGGACCCCAGCATTGTGCCATGGCTGGGCTTTGTTCAGTTGTCAACGTGAGACGATTTTTCCCCATGCCAGGCTGATCCTGCTTCTTCATTTTGCTCGTCCATGATCCCAACCCTGTCCTCTAGAGACCTGGAAAATAGCTCATGGCTTTTTAAGGCCTGGTCTTTTCCTGCCAATATGGCCCAGCCAGTTCAGTCAGAGGTCCACTGGGCTATTATTATCCCCGGTGCTGGGTAAGACTCTTTTCCCAAGAAAGTTCAAGCTGTGCAAGTTACTTGATCCCTCCTTGTTCTTGCTGAACTTGTGGGCTTTTGAATCCTGCCACCCTCCCTCACCCTGGTTCCCCTCAAAGTCTTGCCAGATCGGGTCATGGTAAACGGGCTTCAAGAGACAGTGACAAGTCAGGGCCGAGCCCACGGCCGTCACTCAGAAGTCCGAATGAAGGAGCCCAGCTGGGAGAGGCAGACTTGAGGAGCAGGCCGTTGGGGACCCGAGTCCCCAGATTTAAAACCAAAATGTCTGTCTAGGATGACTGTGCTTGAAGTCTAGAAGGTACCTCCCAGCAGGGATAGGAGAGTGAGTCCATCACATCCCATGAGGATGGGGTTGAGGGTGACCAGGCTCATTTCTAACTCAGATAGTTGGAGCACCGAGGGTGCCGGAAGTCTCTTTGCTCATGAGTAAGGCATTTTTATACTGGGGCAGGGGAGCGGGGTGGGGGTGGGGTGGGGAGGGTGGGGTGGCGATGCTGTTTTTCAAAGATGCGTGTTGCGGAAGGGTGGGGGCGTACATCCTTTAGGAGAGAAAGTGGGTCCCAAGTGAGATCCAAGGAGGAGGGCAAGCCAGTGCTGTTTGTTTTGTTTCCCCCTTTCCCTCGTGCTCGACAGCACAGGAAGTGCGAGGAGAAAGCACGCATGGTCTTCCTCTAGGATCCTGCCAATATTGTGTGGAGGAGAATAGCCGAAGAACAAGGAAAAAAAAAAAATCTTCACATTTTAACGGTGTGAACTTTGAGACACCGTCTGACTCATGTTTTGAAGGCTCTTCAATTTGAATTCACCTGCCTCCGTGTTGTTTTTCTCAAGCGCTACTAGGCTCGGGTCCAAAGAGGGGTCAGCCAGTTTCTCCCCTGGGATTAAGGAGTCCCAAGGCCCGGGCCCCCTGCTCCCATCTTGGGGTGGGGGGCGGGGGGTGGGGCTGCTGATAGAACCTGATAGAACGTGGCTTTGGCCTTCCCCCTCTTCCTCGAGCCTGGCCTTCAGCGTGGGGCCCCAAGTTTAGGCCGCTGTATCGGGCAATGTGCCCCAGCAAGAGGCCACTCATCTTGCTTCAGACAACAGTGCCTTCTGGAAGTCCAGAAGCCCCTAAGTTAAAGGACCCTCGTTTCCCTCTTCCTACTCCCAAGTATTGGTTCCTTCCAAAGGCTGGTTTCCGGCTGCCACTGGGGTTCATGTTTCCACTTCAGGGGCAAGAGGAAAACAGAGCTCCTGACTGGGGCAGTTTAGGTCACGTGCCTACCCCCAGCCAATCACACATGGCTGGGCTTTGGCCCTCGCTGACAGGTTCTGGCCAATCAGGGCCCAGCACAGAGTAACCCTGGGGAAACTACAAGGACCAGGAGCAAGCACACTATGCCTTTCAAGGGACCCATGCCTTTCTTCCTTTTCTGGTTTCCCCAGAGACCCATCATTCCCCAAACGACACTCCTGTAACGGCCGTCTTCTTATTTTCAAGGAGGAAGGGGTTCTGTAGAGTGTCCTCCCCTTTTCCCCTCAAGGCTCAGCTTTCTGGAGTGCAGCCCCTGCTCCCGGAGGTGTATACCGACTCAGTTTCCCCCTTAGCAGACAGCAAGGGTTAGTAGAGGCACCAAGAGAAATCAAGTTCAGATTTTGTCAGACAGGAATCAGAGGCGGAATCGAGGCTCGCCCCAGATGCCTGTCCTGCCCCGCCGAGGTCAAGTGGCTTGGCCTCAGACTTCCGGCTGCCCACCCTCAGCCTCTTTTGTTTCATCCGCCCAGACCTCATACAGACACCTGTGGGAGAATTAAGTACCTGCCCTATTTCCCCCTGCTTCTGATTTCTCTCCTTATATCACACACACTTCCTGGGTGATCTCACCCCAACCTGGCCTGCTTCCACACCTGCCTCGCCGGCCTGGCCACGCCGCTGACCACGCCACTGGCTTTTGGCCACATGTGCCCAGCTCTCTGCAGGATGGCCCTTGTGGACGTTCCCGCAAAACACTGGGCTTCATATATCTCCGTGGGGCTGGTGTTCCTACAAATGAGGGCCTCCTTGGGGATCCCCTTTAAGTGCTGATGATGCCGTTGGTCTCCCAGGTCCTGACAGTTTGGACTGCGTCCCCATCACCATCCAGGGCTTCCTCTGAGAGTGCGGACAGGTGCGCCCAGGTCTCGGAGGGGGCCGGTCCACAGCCCATAGGAGCCGGGACTTCTGTGGGCTGCCCCAGCACCCAGGCAAGTGCCCTGCCTTGGGGGCCGCCCAGCTGCTGTGTTAGCAGCACGATGGCAATTCTTTAATTAGACCAAGCAGGGTTTTCTCGGACGGGGGTGGGAGGAGGTGTGTGGGTCTATTGGGGGAAACTGGGTCACCTGAAAACCAGCAGTCAAGAGGGAGCTGTCCTGGAGCTCCAGCTCCAGGGAACCTAGAGGGGTGAGGCAGGAGGGGCTGGCAGGGAGAGCAAAGTCAGAGGAAAATGTGCTCTGGCCCCTTTTATTGGCCCTTGGGAGGCACCGTCCTCACCTTGCTGCAGGGGGCTGGGCAATTGCCCTTAATTCTGTCCTCCCGAGCACACTGCCCTAGCCAGGGAGGACACTGCAGTGAGTGCCTTCTGTCTGCCTGGGGCCTGATGCCATCTATCCAGTGGCTAAGGACCGTGCCTGTCTTTGGCCCTGCTGTACCCCTAGCCATCAGCACAGTCCTGGCACGCGATAGATACCGATACCCAGGAAATATTTGTCAGATGAAATCATGAGTTCACATGAGTGCTTCCCTTATAAAATTGTCATTGGCCATCAATAGCCCGCTGGATATCCCAAACGCCAATCACTTACAATTTTTGCCAGCATCGAGTGCCATCATTATTTCATATTTTTGGCAGCCACCTTGCTAGTTTTCCACGGAAGTGGATTCATTTCAAAAGGAAATTTTATTTATTTATTTTATCACCACCATAAATAAACAGTAACTGCGAAAACAAATCCACAGAAAACAAAACAATGTTTTCGCGTTCGATCCCCAACGCTATGAGCCTGAGGCCCGCCTTCTCTTTGTTTACAAGGGAGATTGACAGGGTTATAATGATGTTTAAGGTCTATGAGTACCCCACGGACACTGTCTCCTGGAGAAAATCTGGTGGATTAAAAAAGAGGCGAAGAAGAGAAGTTGCTGTTTCTCTGAGTTCCCGTGATGTTAAATCTTGTCCCATACTTTTGAAAATTTTCTTGGAGTGGATTCTCTTTCCACACTTAGGGAAACACTTGGCTAAGAAGATGGCTGGGAGTCCTTAGAAAAGGATTAAGTGCTTTAATGAACAGGATAAGTGATTGGTATGCTTCTTATCTTTAGTCTTGGCAGGCTTTTGGTACCTCTCACTTAGTGGGTGATCAGTAAACACTCAATATTGCAAAAAGGAGTAAGTGTGTACAGAATGTGAGGGCCAAAAGCAATCTTGTGGAATACTCAGGCCGATCTGACCGAAGGGGAAACGGCGTTCTCCAGTGAGTGATGGAGAATCTGCCGCCTCCTGAGACCACAAGCCCCTCGCTGAATTGTTTGTTGGGCTGCTCTGAGGACAGGTGCACAGCACTGCGCCCCTGTGCCCAGTCCTGTTCTTCCCTGGGGAGATACATAGACTCTCTTTCCTTTCTTTCTGGGTATTTGGAGACTGCTGTCTCATTCTGCCTAAGACGGGGCTTGCGAACTCAGATGACCACAGGAGCCGGCAAAGTGATGCCATTATTAGTGAAGGAGGTCAGGTGGGGTAATGGGTGGGAGGGTAGTGTCCCTACCTGCATGGGACAGTCCTCCTCCGCATCTGCGGGTTGTTGCCTCGTGAGCCCCGTGTGGCCGGTGCTGAGATGGTCTAAGAAAACCTGAAGATCTGATTTTGGATGTTAAAGGTTCAAGTTGTAAACATTAGCAATACATTACAGCGTGATAAAACATGGTGTGGTCCAACACCCAACCAGCTGGCCAGCCAGATGCGACATGGACCAGGGGGCTTCCCGGTGAAGTCTGGCCTCTCGCCACAAATTGCCCTCTCCCCCCGCCCCCCCCTTCTTCTTTTTGGGCTGAGCAGCCCATTCTCCTCAAGCCGTGACTGTGGGTGTTGGTCCCTAGAATTCCCTCCATGGTGGTCGGCCCCCCTGCATGCCTTTAAACACCGCCCAGCTTCCTCTCTGCCTGTGTCTGTCCTTTTCATCTGGCAAACTACTCTTCCTCATCATTCCCTTTTTTATTTTTTAATTTTAATGTTTATTTATTTTTGAGAGAGAGAAAGAGAGAGTGTGAAAGGGAGAGGGGCAGAGAGAGAGGGAGACACAGAGTCCGAAGAAGGCTCCAGGCTCCGAGCTGGCGGCACACAGACCGACGCGGGGCTGGAACTCATGAACCCCAAGATCATGACCTGAGCCAAAGTCGGATGCTTAACCGACTGAGCCACCCAGGTGTCCCCCCCCTCCTCCTTCTTAATGGTTGTCCCCTGCTCTGGAGAGCCTTCCTCGTAACCCCAGGTGGACTGGCTCTTCCATTTTCTAGCTAGGATGTGACGCTAGGTAAATTACTTAATCTCTCTGTGCCTCAATTTCCCTCTCTGTGAAACGGGGATGATGATAGTACCTACCTCATTAGATTGCCAGGAGGATTAAAAGAATCTGTAGATACACTGGTAGACAGAAGACAGACAGACTGGGGTTTCCTAGAAGGTAGAGCTAGTCCGTGTTCCATCTCTGAAGCAGGGCTTGTCACAGAGCAGGTATGCGTTCAGCGTTTGATCACTTGAGGAAGTGGGGAGACGTGAATATGTGGTCCGCCAGCTCTGGCCATCACGATGAGATGATGTGGTTGTGAATACAGCGCTTCCGAACTCCCCACTTTTGAAAAAGGCAACCAAAATATCTATCTAAATGGCTAAAATACGACACAGTGACAGCACCAAATGCTGGTGGAGGAACCGGAATGCTCATACGTCGCTGGCGGGAATGAACAATGGTACCGTCACTCTGGGAAACAGTTTGACAGTTTTGTTTTGTTTTCACGTAGAACTAGTCATGTCATTACCACATGGGCCAGCAGTTGTACTCTTGGGCATTTGCTCCAAAGAAGTGAAAACTTGTATTCACACAAAGCTTGCACATGAATGTGATAGCCCCAAGCTGGAAAGAGCCCAGACATTCTTCGGTGAGTAAAGGGTTAACACACCGAGGTACATCCGCACAATGGAACCCTACTCATTTTCGAAGTGACAATATTCTGGAGATAGGGACCAGGTTAGTGACTGCCAAGGGCAAGGACGGGAGTGCTTTGAGAGAAGGGAGGTTAGGGATCCTCGGGTGATGGAGCTGTTCGTACCTCGACCTTGGTGGTGGACACACAAACCTACACGTCTGATGACGTTGTGTAAAACTAAACACACACACACAAACGAGTTCATGTAAAACCAGGGATTTAAAAAAAAATTTTTTTTTTAACCTTTATTTATTTTTGAGACAGAGAGAGACAGCATGAACGGGGGAGGGTCAGAGAGAGAGGGAGATGCAGAATCTGAAGCAGGCTCCAGGCTCTGAGCCATCAGCCCAGAGCCCGATGCGGGGCTCGAACCCACGGACCGCACGATCGTGACCTGAGCTGAAGTCGGACGCTTAACCGACTGAGCCACCCAGGCGCCCCTTTTTAATTTTTTTAATGTTTGTTTATGTTTTGAGAGAGACAGAGACAGAGTGTGGGAGGGTCAGAGAGAGAGGGAGACACAGAATCTGAAACAGGCTCCAGGCTCTGAGCTGTCAGCACAGAACCCAACGCGGGGCTCGAACTCACGGACTGCGAGATCACGACCTGAGCCGAAGTCGGACGCTTAACCGACTGAACCACCCAGGCGCCCCCAGGGATTTTTTTTTAAGTTTATTTATTTATTTTGAGAGAGACAGAGAGAGCACAAACGGGGGAGGGGCAGAGAGAGTGGGAGAGAGAGAATCCCAAGCAGGCTCTGTGCTGTCAGCGTGCAGAACCTGACCCGGGGCTTGAACTCATGAAACCGTGAGCTCATGACCTGAGCAGATATCAAGAGTAGGACGGTTAACCGACTGAGGCACCCAGGCGCCCCAAACCTATTCTGAATGGATTGCTAGGTTGTGTCAATGTCAGGGTCCCTGGTTGTGATCTTGTACTACGGTTTGGCAGGATGCTATCATAGGGATAAACTAGGTAAACGTTGCCTATTATTTGCCACAACTGCATGTGCATCTACAACATCTCAAAATAAAAATTTTAATAAATTAATTTAAAAAGCATTGCATGGGGGCCGCCTGGGGGGCTCAGCCATTAAGCATCTGACTTCCGCTCAGGTCGCGATCTCGCAGTTGGTGAGTTCGAGCCCCACATCAGGTGAGCACGAGCCCCGCATGGGGTGGGCTTGCGCCTCCCTTCTGGTGAGCTCCAGCCCCGATTCAGGTAAAAACACAAGCCCTAGGTGAGCCCCACTTCTCTCTCTCCACCCCCGCACTCCCCTCCCCTCATTCACTTGCATCTCTCTCTCTCTCTCTCTCTCTCTCTCTCTCTCTCTCAATAAAGAAATAAAAAAATAAAGCATTGCATGGTATTCAAAGCAAAACAAAACAAAAAGCAACCAAAGGCTGTAGGCCTGCTGTTTGTTTGTGTTTTTTTGTTTTGTTTTGTTTTGTTTTTTTGCTGAGTCTTACCTTCAGCTTCTGTTTACATTTGAATCAAGTTTACTCGGACCCTTAGGGCTTTTGCCCTCCAGCCTGGCCAAGCCAGCCCCTTCCCCATTTGCTTGTCTGCCCTCCAGACTGGGAGCTGGGAGGGACCAGAAGAACAACCTGGCCCAACCTGAGCTCCCAAGGGTCCAGGCTAAGGCCGAAGCCTGGTCTTTAGCATCTGGAGGATGGACAGTCTGGGAGCAGAGCAGGGAACCCAGAAGACCAGTGATCACTTCCTGAAGCCCAAGGCTATCCTGACCCCTTGGGACCAGCAGGCATTAAGGCATTATGCAAATGCAGACCTGTGCCAGTCTCCAGTCTAATTACCCAACAGCCCACAATCATCTACCAGCCTTGCTGTGGCTTCCCCGGATGGGCTGCATTTACATGTCCCTGATCTTCTTCCTTCAAGCTGTTTCTGCTGTTAGTTGTATAACCCTTTTTGGTCAGGTCTCTTTATTCCTATCAGTTCTGGGAGGTGGCTACAACATTATAAAGGCGGGAAAACAGGCTTAAAGAGGTGCGAGTGATTGTGCCAAGACCCTTTCCCTGTGTGTGAGAACCCATAGGGTCTGTGCTGAATGAGGGACAGGGACCCGCTGGAATGAGATTGAAATTTTGTCGACTTCGTGTTGTCCAGGAATCTATGAGAGCAAGAGGTGTGATTTGTTTATTTATTCTTTAAAAAATTTTTTCTTTAATGCTTATTTATTATTGAGAGACAGAGAGACAGAGCATGAGCAGGGGAGGGGCAGAGAGAGGAGGAGACACAGACTCCGAAGCAGGCTCCCAGCTGTCAGCGCAGAGCCCTACGCGGGGCTCGAACTCACAAACCGCAAGATCATGATTTGAGCCGAAGTCGGGCGCTCAACCGACCGAGCCACCCAGGCGCCCCTATTGTTTATTTATTCTGAGAGAGAGAGAGAGCACAAGTGGGAGAAGGGCAGAGAGTGAGGGAGAGAGAGAATCTCAAGCAGGCTCCTAGCTGTTAGCATGGAGCCCAATGTGGGGCTCAAACCCACAAACTGTGAGATAGTGACCTGAGCTGAAACCAGGAGTCGAGGCATAACCGACTGGGCCACCTAACCGACTGGGCCACCTAGGCGACCCACAAAAGGCATGATTTAAAAGAAAAATTTAAGGTCACCCAAAGAAGAAAACTTGAACTAAGATGTTCTAGACTCCTGTAGGTAGGCAATTACCAAACTTGCCTAAAGGGGTCTTAGGACCCCTTTATGCTCTTAAAATTAAGGATCTCCAAGAGATTTTGTTTTTGTGGATTATATCTGTCAGTATTTACCATATTATAAATTAATACCGAGAAATGTAAAATATGGTATTAATTCCTTTAAAAATGACCAAAACCCTTTATGTGTTATAGCAGTATAACAAGCTCCTTATATGTTATAACACTATAACAACCTTCTGTGAAATAACAATGCAACCCCAAAAAAGCAGTAATTATGCGGCGCGACGGAGTAATCACGCAGCTAAGGCTGCAAGGGTCACCATATTGCCAATAGATAAGTGTATCAAATCAACGCTTTGCGCCCTAGACTTCCGCAACGTTATAGGCCAATTATATCTCAATTTAAAAAAAGGAGTAAAATAGAAAAAGCAAGCGTTCTCAACACGGGGCGAGCGACACCCTCTGATCGGTGTTTTGAGCCTGACCGGCGTGTCCATCTGTTTCTCTCTCCCCGCACAGGCCCCACCATGAGGCCCCAGTCCCGCAGGAGCCCCCGCGCTCCGCTGGCACCCGGCGCACCGCGCTAGCGCCCCGCCGGGCTGTGGGGAGGCGCCAAGGCCATGGCCAGCCACGTGGACCTGTTGACGGAGCTGCAGCTGTTGGAGAAGGTGCCCACGCTGGAGCGGCTGCGCGCCGCCCAGAAGCGCCGGGCCCAGCAGCTCAAGAAGTGGGCGCAGTACGAGCAGGACTTGCAGCACCGCAAGCGGAAGCACGAGCGGAAGCGCAGCACGGGCGGCCGGCGGAAGAAGGTGTCCTTCGAGGCCAGCGTGGCCCTGCTGGAGGCCTCCCTGAGGAACGACGCCGAGGAAGGTAGGCCGCTCCGCCCTCGGCCCCGGGCGCCACCCCCCCCCCCCCGGGGCTGGCCTCCAGAGGGGTGCCGGTGCCGGCGGGGTCTGGCCCCCTCCCAGGTTTGGGCAGCCCCGCAGGTGCTAGCAAGGGCGCTTACTTCGTGGGGCCTGAATTATCGGAGACTTTTTTTTTTCTAGCCTTTGGCTGATGAATTCCATGCTGATTTCCCTTCCCTCCGTGAATGTTTAGGCCCCCCCCCCCCCACCCCCTTGCGCATTTCTATTCCAAGTGTGGCGAACAAATCGGATCTGGTCTTGCCCCTCCAAGAGCGCCATACTCGAGGATCTTGCATTTAAGGCCCTGTTGGGCGCCCCACCAGCGCCCAGGGCGCTCTGTGTGCGGTTGAGTTTTGTCTGGCCTTGGCTGCAGAGCGGGGCGGGTGTAGAGCGGTGGTTAATAGCACAGGCCGGAAGTTAGACTGCCCTCCCTTCTGAAGCTGGCTTTGTCTTTTAGACCCGGGGTGACTCTGGCAAGTAGGCGGCTCACTTCGGCTCCCTGTGCCTTAGTTTGCCCCTCTGTAAAGTGGGGATAAATGCTAGTATCCGCTGCAAGGCCTTGCTGTGAGCATGAAATGAGGGAATACCCCTGAGTTCTTGGGCATGGATAGTCCCTCATTCTGTGTGAGGAGTTATTAGTATGTTTTATTTTATTATGTTATGACTGTAGTTTATTTCATTATATTTATATAATGAATATGTATGCATATAACGTTTGTCTAATATACTATTTATATGTGTAATTATGTTTATACATAGAGTGTTCATAAAGTCTGGAAACGGACAAATATATACAATGTTGTCTAGGACATTTTCACTCTATAAAGCGAACAAATAAATGAGCACGAACACACATAGAACAAACGAAGACGAGCACATATAGATACACTCATAGAATCCGTTTCCAGATTTTATGGATACCCTGTACTTGTTACATTTGACTTAATTATGGTATCATCTGTCCTCCATCCACATATCACAATACCCTAAAGACACGTGTAATAGGCACCCATGTTACAGATAGGGAAACTGAGACCCAGAGAGGTTCAGAGCCTTGACCGAGGTGGCAAAGCTGGGACCAGAAAGCTCAGGATGCCAGCTGTTGTCGCTGGTCTCATGGCCTCGTGGGTTTGTTTCCCGTTATATGAATGACTGGAGGATCCATGATTTGACCAAAGCTCTCTTCTCTGAACGTGCCCGGTCCTTGTGCAGCTGAGGTTTGCATATGTGTCCTGTGCCCCCTCCCGTCCCCTCCTTCTGTACAGGAGTCCTTTCTGGCTGTCCCTGGAGAGGCCTAGCCATGCTTCCTGGGTCCCTCCGGCCTCCTGCCTTTGCACACCCTCAGACACGTGGTGCTCAAATAGTTGTTGAAAGAGGGACGGCACTTTCTGCACTAGAGGGTGTTGGGTTTTTCGCACATTGCTCCTCAGGTTCTAGCACCTTCTGAGAAGCACAGTTCTGCTGCCCCGGCTATGGTGTTCTGGGAACTGAGCAGAAGCATTCCCGGAACCACTCAGCTGGAAACCGCGCAGCTGAGAGCCTGGGGTGAGCAGCCTGGGGGGGGGGGTGGTGGGGGAGAGAGAGAGAGAGAGAGGGAGAGGCTTGAAATGTCAGGCTCGGGGGACCGGCCCTGCGAGGCTCCTTCCCACACGAGATTTGCTGGGTGACGCGGCAGACCCATCCCACTCAGTGGGCGACACATCAATGATGTCTGATTTTTGTCGTGGGTGGCGGTTCATCATCTCTTCTTTTGCCGCTCGTCTTTTCCTCCCTCTTTCCCTGACAAAGCCCCACTCCCCTCCCTGAAGGGGCTCTGTGAGCTGGCTGACAGCTCAGAACAGGGGCGCCTGCCCGGCCCCAGCGTGGGCCCCACACCCTCATAGGCGCCCACGTGCCGCTGAGAAGGAGCCCTGGGCTTGGGGCCAGGACCTCGAGCCCCCTTGGCCTTGCGTGCGATCTGGAGCGGCTTGTTACACCTCTCTGGTCCAGTTTCTGGGTCTGTAAAATGGAGTTTTGAACCTTGTCCTCAAGGGGGGGGTGTGGCAAGAATTAGACAAGATGCGGGGCGCCTGGGTGGCGCAGTCGGTTAAGCGTCCGACTTCAGCCAGGTCACGATCTCGCGGTCCGGGAGTTCGAGCCCCGCGTCAGGCTCTGGCCTGATGGCTCAGAGCCTGGAGCCTGTTTCCGATTCTGTGTCTCCCTCTCTCTCTGCCCCTCCCCCGTTCATGCTCTGTCTCTCTCTGTCCCAAAAATAAATAAACGTTGAAAAAAAAAATTAAAAAAAAAGAATTAGACAAGATGCTGAATGTGACAGCTGTCTGAAAAGTGACGCTGAACGCAGCCCCAGGGTGGTGGGCATTTTAACCCGTTTTTTCCCCTCTGTGTGTGTGTGTGTGTGTGTGTGTGTGTTTTAACACAATTTTTAAAGAACCCAAATATCCATAAACACATTCTTCTTCTAAAACTCAACACAGAGGTAAACACAGGGTCCCTCCCTCCACCCCTTCTTTCTTTCTGTTACTTTGATGTGCTTCCTTCCAGGCGTTTTTCTTATTTACCTGTGTGTTTGTAGACTTGGAGAATTCAAGAGGCCACGAATTGGGGTTTTTTGTTTTTCTTTTTTTTTTTTTAATGTTCCTATGTTTTTGAGAGAAAGAGAGAGACAGAGTGTGAGTGGGGGAGGGGCAGGGAAAGAGGGAGACACAGAATCTGAAACAGGCTCCAGGCTCCAAGCCGTCAGCCCAGAGCCCGACGCGGGGCTCGAACTCATGAACCGCCCGATCGTGACCTGAGCCGAAGTCAGACGCCTTACCGACTGAGCCACCCAGGCGCCCCTGTTTTTGTTTTGTTTTTACCCAAGTGATGATACACTGGATACGTTACTCTGCAATTTGTTTTTCCACCCACGTTTCTCCAACGTGTCTTGGAGGTGTTTTCATGCCGGTACCCTGGGATAATAGATCTGTATTATTCTTTTTAACTGCTGTGTAGTATTCCGTGGTTTGGATTCACCAGAATTAAAAAAAAAATTTTTTTTTTTAATGTTTATTTTTGAGAGAGAGAGAGAGTGAGTGGGGTTAGGGGCAGAGAGAGAGGGAGACACAGAATCCGAAGCAGGCTCCAGGCTCCCAGCTGTCAGCCCAGAGCCCGACGCGGGGCTCGAACTCACGGACCGCGAGATCGTGACCTGAGCCGAAGTCAGACGCTCAACCGACTGAGCCACTCAGGCGCCCCATCAGCAGAGTTTTTGAACTGGTTCCTCATTGATAGGCATGGAGGCTTCCTCAGTAGTTTTGCTTTGGCCCAAGTGAACGTTCCGTGCACACAGGCTGCTGTGTCTCAAGGACGGATGTGGGAAAATGGAAGAGCCGGAGGCAGGGACATGTGTATTCAATTTGAATGAGCAAAGTGCTGGCCCCTGGGGCCAGCCGAGCGAGGGCGGACGGCCAGCATACTGGGCGCTGTGGTGGGCCGTGGGGTGGGGTGAGCGGTCCCCCCGGGGTCCTCAGGCGGCTGGGTTTGGGCAGGGGCGTGAAGCTTCCATCAGGCAGCCGGCAGTCTGGCCGGGCTACGCTCAGCTCCCTGGCAGCATGACAGAGCCCGCTGCTCCCAGCTGGCTGCGATGGTTTCTATGTGCCGGTGGAGCTGGTGTTGGGGAGGCTGCAGGGGCGTCAGCTCGCGGCGGGATGGGAATGGGGGTGGCAGCTCCCCCGCTCCCTTCAGCTCACAGCAGTGGCTGAGTCAACCTTCTCCACCTGCCAGGGCAATGTGAGTCGACCCAGAGAAAGGCAGCGTTGGGGAGGGACTCTCTGTATTTCCTTCTCTGGCTCTGCATTGCCTTCAGGCTAACGTCCGGGCACCAGGGACCCTCCTTGGCCTTGGACCTGCCTGAACCCCACCCTCAGGCGCCCTCTGCCCAGCATCGCCCCATCCTCCAGCCATCTCCCGTTCTTCCCGTACGCCCTGCGTTCTCTTACCTCCCCGCCTTTGTATATGCAGACCCCTCTGTCTGGAACACTCTTTCCCCTGACTCCTGTAACCCTAGGGGTTGGGTCTTGAGTCTTGGGGAGCTGACTGTGAGCCTTCTCTGCACCCCACTGCACCGCCAGTGAGAGCAGTAACTGAATAGACAAGCTGGCGTTTACTGAGAGGCTGTGCAGTGTCGTGGCCAAGAGTAGGCACTCCAGAGCCATTTCTCCAGGATTCAGATCCCACCTCTGCTGTGTCCCAGCTGTGCAACCGTGGGAAGGTTACTAAACTTCTTGGGGCCTCAGTTTCCCCGTCTGTGAAAATGAAGATGATATGGTATCACCTGCCTCAGAAAGTTGTCCTGGAGCTGGGGAGCCGGGGTGGCTCAGTTGGTTAAGCGTCCGACTTCGGCTCAGGCCATGATCTTATGGTTCGTGGATTTGAGCCCCGCGTCGGGCTCTGTGCTGGCCGCTCAGAGCCTGGAGCCTGCTTCGGATTCTGTGTCTCCCTCTCTCTTTGCCTCTCTCCTGCTTGCACTCTGTCTCTCAAAAATAAATCAAAATGTTAAAAAAAAAAAAAGAAAAAAAAAGTTGTCCTGGGGTTAAATCGACTTTACAGGTGTTGGAGTGGCATGCTAAGGAGTAGATAAGTGCTATAAATTGTTGCAATTCTGCATTATGTATGGTCTCCACTTACATGATCCGTTACTAGTATATACACCGATTGTCATCATTACTATTATTTATCGAGTGCTTACTTTGTATCAGACGTCATCTCAGTTCATCCTCACAACAACCCTCTGAGGTAGAGAGTCAAATCCCATTGTTTAAAAACAGCTCTATTGAGTTTTAATTTACATATCGCAGAATGTGCCCATTTTAAGGGTGCGATTCAGTGATTTTCAGGACACTTACAGAGTTGTGCGCCCATCACCACAACCCGAGTTTTGAACATTCCGTCACCCCAAAAAGACACTTTGTGCCCACTTGTAGTCACTCCTGTCCCCAGCCCCAGGCAACCAACCACTAGTCTGTTTTCTGCCTCTGTATCTTTGCCTTTTCTGGAATGTTCCACGTACATGGACTCAGCTAATATGTGATCTTTTGCGATTGGCTTGTTTCATTTAGAGTAATGTTTTCAGGGTGCGTTCAGGTTGTGGCATGTATCAGGACTTTCTTCCTTTTATCACCCTTTAGTATTCCATCGTGTGGATATGCCGCATTTTGTTTCTCCGTTCACCGGTTGAGGAACATTTGGATCGCTTCCACCTTGAGTTATGATGAATAATGCTGCTAAGAACAGTTGTGTGCAAGTCTTTGTGCGGATGTATGTTTTTATTTCTCTTGGGTGGTTACCTGGGAATGGAATTGCTGGGTCACATGGCAAATTTCTGTTTAGGAAACCGCTAACCTGTTTTCCAAAATGGCTGTACCATTTTGCGTTCTCCAACTTCAGTTTGGCTATGTCACTTGCCAAAGATCTCTTAAGTTTTTAGTGTCAGACCTGGAACTTGAACCCAGATCTGGTGTCTCCGAAGTCCGTGCTTTTAGCATCTCCTGCTTTGGATTTTCCTGAGAAAACGAGAGAGCCACTCACCTGTGGTTCTGATCTGTCTCTCCCGGGGCCTTAAGGCCCTGCTGCTTCTGCTGGCCTCTTGGGCCCTTTGGATCGGAGGGGTCCCCGGATAAGCTCTTCATCCCTAGCTGTCACCTTTTCCATGGCCACATGAGCGAGCCTCTGTTGAAACCACCGAACATTTGTTAAGTTGTCAGGGCTTCTGTTCTCTCAGAATGTGCAGGATTTTCTTTATGGAAACTCTGTTCACATTCCCAAAAAAAGTTTGAGTGGTTCTTCTATAGCCTAATTTTAACTCTTCAACTGTTATTCATTCTCACGGTAAAGGTTTTCAAACTTTTTTTTTTTTTTTTCAAGCAGTGGAAACTTTTATGTGAAATTATGCAGAAACTCAATGTGTAACATGCGCGAAAGAGCCAGTCTGGCTGAGGTTGTTGGGGGGGCAGGTGTTGTGGCTACTGGCCCCTCATCCACCATCTGCCCTTCGGACCTCTCCCCGGCACGCAGGTGCACCGGCAGACATCTGGCCTCCGCATGTTGTGCTTAAACGGTCGACTCATCCAAAGGAAATACAGGTCTGACTTTCACTTTTGATGATTTTCAAAAGGGAAGTTTCTCTTCTCTTAATTATAAAAATCATTCATCCTTGTAGGAAATTGTTAAGTACAGAAAAAAAAAAACCCATTAAGACAGTAAAATCAAGATACCCAAAACAGCAACAACTATCAGTAAAATTTGGTATTTTCCTATTACTCAGGGTCCTGATAGGAAAGAAATGGTGCCCTGACATGAGGTAGTTTGAGAAAAGTTTAATAAAGGGGCAATGGCCAAAAAGCTTAGGGCAATAGTTCTCAACCTTTTTGGTCTCAGGGCCCCTTTATATTATTAAAAACTGAGAACTCTTAAGAGCTTTTGTTTACCTGGGTTCTGTATTGATATTTACCACTAGAAATGAAAGCTGAGTAATTAAAATAAACATGTGCTCATTAAACCACAAACACCAAGTTATCTATTGTTATCTAGACGCTAGTTATCTAGTTATCTATTGCTACATAGTACAGGAGCTCAAAATTTAGCAGCTTAAAACAATAAACACTTACTGTCTCACACAATTTCTGTGGATCAAGAATCTGGGGCCAACCGAGCTTGGGTGGTTCTAGCTTAGGGTCTCTCATAAGGTTGCAGACACCCCAAGGCCTAATGGAGCTGGAATAGCTGTGTCCAAGATGGGGCACTCGCATGGCTCTTGGCAGGAGGCCTCCGATTCTTGCCATATAACCCTCTTCACAGGGCTGCTTGAGTGTCTTCGGAACATGGCGGCTGGCCTTCTTCCAAGTGAGTGATCCAAGAGAGCAAGGGGGAAACCACAATGCCTTTTATGATCTAGACTTTTAAGTCACATATCATCCCTTCTGCCATATTGTGTTCATTAGAGATGAGTCACTAAATCGTTCAAAGGTAGGGGGATTAGGCTTCCCCTCTTGAAGGGAGGAGAAATGGTGGGCATGTTCCAAAACTACCACACATGTTAACATAAATGTTTTTATGAAAAATACTGATAGTTCTCAAAACAAAAAACATAGAGTAGCCTTGTTTTATGCTTTTGCAAATCTTTGTAAGGTCTGGCTTAAAAGAAGGTGGCTGGATTTTTTTTTGAACCTGCTTTTGCTTCTCTCTGTTGTGATATATTATTTTGGTTAAAGTAAATGGACAAAATCTTACTTCACACAGATACGTTGGAAAATAGAGGAAATATTTTAATTGCCTTTTCAGATAATTGTGGATATTCTTTAATACTCAACTAAACTCAACAGGTGGTAGTTTTTTCTTATTTTATTTTATTTTTTAGTTTTTAGTTTATTTTTATTTGAGAGAAGGATAGAGAGCAAGCAGGAGAGGGACAGAGAGGGAGACAGAATCCCAAGCAGGCTCTGCACTGCCAGCACAGAGCCCGATGTGGGGCTCGAACTCACGAATTGTGAGATCATGACCTGAGCTGAGGTCGAGTCAGACGCTTAACTGACTGAGCCACCCAGGCGTCCCAACAGGTGATAGTTTCTTGATGATTAATCTCAATGTGGAATCTGAAACCATATGAAGTTTTAGCTTTTCTTAACTTTGTTATGTTAAAATCCATTGGTGGCTTTGCATTTTGAATGGCTCTTTTATCCATACCTATTTTTTTTTTTTTAAATTTTTTTTTCAACGTTTATTTATTTTTGGGACAGAGAGAGACAGAGCATGAACGGGGGAGGGGCAGAGAGAGAGGGAGACACAGAATCGGAAACAGGCTCCAGGCTCTGAGCCATCAGCCCAAGCCTGACGCGGGGCTCGAACTCACGGACCGCGAGATCGTGACCTGGCTAAAGTCGGACGCTTAACCGACTGCGCCACCCAGGCGCCCCCATACCTATTTTTTTTTTAATGTAATGTATTATCTGTTAGAAAATATTAGCTCATTTCTTGGGGGATATTACACCAAAAGTACAAGCAACAAAAGGAAAAAATAAGCAGGTGGGCCTTTATCAAACCCAAAAGCTTATCCACAGCAAAAGAAACAGTCAGCAAAAGAAGAAGCAAATTACGGAATGGGAGAAAGTGTTTGCAAACTATGTATTAGATAGGGGGTTAATATCCAACATATATAAAGAACTCATACAACTCAATAGCAGAAGGCCCAAACGATCCAATTAAAAATGGGCAGAGGACCTGAATAGACATTTTCCCAAAGAAGACATGTAGATGGCCAACAGACACATGCTAAGATGCTCAACATCACTCCTCATTAGGCAGATGAAGGTCAAAGCCACAATGAAGTATCACTTCATTTAAGACACAGAAGAACTATAATGACTTTGTGCCCATAGTAATAGCAAGGTAGATGGAGCAAAGAACCAAACCAAGAGAAAGCCCTGGGACACCTCAGATGCTATGTACTGAGCCAAGAAGAGAAGGAGAGGGACCAGTAGTCATCTGCCAGGTGGAAGAAAGACAACTAGGGTGGTGTGGCATCTCAGAAGCCTAGGGAGGAAGGCATTTTTATTTTATTTTATTTTATTTTATTTTATTTTATTTTATTTTATTTATTTTATTTTATTTTATTTTATTTTATTTTTATTTTTGTTTTTTTTGAGGGAGGCATTTTTAGAAGAAAGGTCTGTCGGTTGACTCAGATGTTGCTTAGAGGTCGACAGTTTTTTATTGTCTTAATACGGTCTTTGCAAAGGAGATTTTTAATGACGCCCTCAATCTTCCTCGTCTGAATGTACCAAAATGTACGTAACCACTCCCTATGATTGGGTTTTCAGGTTGTTTCCAATTTTTGCTACTATAAATGATGCCATAGCGATTATCATTGTTTATCTTCGTATGGAAGTATCTGGTCACGACTTTGGTTATTTACTTTGGGTAGATTCGAGGTTCATAGATTTACGATATAAACATATGCAAGGCTTTGGTATAAATTGCTTATTTGGTTAGTTTGCACCTCCCTCAGCCCATGTCCAGCCTTGCCTCCCCTCTGCCTTGCTCATCGACACTGCTGGATGAACAGAAAGCTGACAGATTCAATATAGGGAAAATAGTCCTGTTGTCTTAATTCATATATAACTAAGAAGTCTAATGTTTACTTATTTTTGAGAGTGAGAGAGAGAGCACGAGCAGGGGAGGGGCAGAGAGGGAGACACACACACACACAGAATCTGAAACAGGCTCCAGACTTTGAGCTATCGGCACAGAGTCTGATGTGGGGCTTGAACTCACGAACCCTGAGATCATGACCTGACCCAAAGTCAGATGGTTAACCGACTGAGCCACCCAGGCGCCCTGAGAAGTTTAAGGTTGAATACCTATTCATAGGCTTACTGGGCATTCATTTCTTTATTTCTCCAAGTTGTCTATTTTTTTGTGTCTCCATTTGTTCTACTAGCTTGTTTCTTTTTCTTAATTGATTTCAATGACAGGGTAATGTTTGTGGGTGACGGAGGAGAGAAAGGGAGGAGAGACAGCATGAAAATGGTGGGGAGGATGTCAACCCTGTGCTGTCATGTATGATGCACATACTTTCTCAGAGAGAGAGAGAGAGAGAGAGAGTGTGTGTGTGTGTGTGTGTGTGTGTGTTTGCTTTAACATTTTGTGTATAGATCGTTTTTGTGTAGTTAAATCTAATGATATTGGCTTTTTTTCTTCATTATTTTGTTCTTTGCTTTTATCCCTTTAAAGCAGGGGTGACAAAACTATGGCTTGAATGCCACCGTCTGTTTTTGTAAATAAAATGTTATTGGAACACGGCCACACCCAGCCATTTACATATTGTCTATGGCTGCTTTCACACGACAATGACAGTGTTAGGTGATGGCAACAGAGACCACAGGACCTGTAAAGATGAAAATATGCCCTTTACAGAAAAACGTTTGCTGACTCTTGCTGTAAAGTGTTTCTTCATCCAGTGTTGTATATTAACCTACATGCTCTTCTAGATTTTCATGGCCTTTTGTAAATAAATTAAACACTTAATTCTTTTGGGACTCGTTACAGTGTAAAGTAGTAAATGAAAATCTGTCTATATCCATTTTGTTTCCAAGGCATTATCAATTGTCCGGCTTCCTTCCCTTGCCGGGGAGTATGTGATGCCACGCTCGTACTCTGAGCCTCGTCGGTGAAGAAGGGTGACTTTCCAAGCTGTTTATTGCGTTCCAGCAATCTGATTCTGTGCCAGTTACGCAATGTTTTGATCCTAGCTTTCTAGTGTGGCTTCATATACGACAGAACAAGTCCTTCCTCAAATTGCTCGTCTTTTGCAAAATGTTCTCGGTTATTTTCAGTCGTACACGTCACATTTAAGAACTTTCGGTCAAGCTTTCCCACTAGAGCTCAAAAATAGATTCCTCCAACATTGATTAATATCATAGATTGGTAGAGAGTTCCGGTTTCACGAGATGCAGAGAATTCTGGAGATCGATGGCGGTGATGATTGTACGACATTGTGAATATATTTAATACCACGGAACTGGGCACTTGAAAATAATGAAGCTGGTAGATTTTGTGTGTATTTTACCACAATTAATAAAAAACATTAAAAAACAACCCCCCCCCAAATTTAGCCAGGGGCTGGAGGGAAGGGAGAAGGGGGAAGTCATTGTCTAATGGGTCCAGAGCTTCGGTTGGGGAGATGGAAAAAGTCATAGGGATGGATGGTGGTTTCGGGTGCACGGTAATGTGAATGTGATTAATGTCACTGAACCATACACTAAAAAGTGGCTGATATGGTGAGTTGTATCTTCTGTATATTTTATCACAATTGAAAAAAATTCATTTGGGCCAAACTGATTCCCTTGTCATGAGTTTTGTCTAAGCAGGCCAATGGCACCTGTCTCTACTGGGCAAGTATTCTTTTTTTTTTAATGTTTTTTTTGATGTTTATTTTTGACAGAGGAAAACAGAGTATGAGTGGGAGAGGGGCAGAGAGGGAGACACAGAACCGGAAGCAGGCTCCAGGTTCTGAGCTGTCAGCACAGAGCCCGACGCGGGGCTTGAACTCAAGAGCCGTGAGGTCATGACCTGAGCTAAAGCCAGACGCTTAACCGAATGAGCCGCCCAGGCGCCCCTGGGCAAGTATTCTTTTATGCCCTTTAGGAAAGCTACAGATTTTTTTTTTTTCTGTTACCATATAAGTCCTGTTTATTTCTTGAAAGGATGGCTTTAAGTTTTTATGTATTAATTTTGTGGAAAGCCATTTTACTGTCTCATATTTTTTCAGTCGGTGCTTTTAGGGCTTTCGTGTAGAAAATAACCTTATTTGCAGATGATAAGGTTATCTGTTCATTCTGGTGTTTCACTGAGGCTGTCATGCCTATAACCTCTGCTCCCACCTCTTCTCTCTAGGCTAACAACCCCCTGTTCCTTTTACGGATTTTTATAAGATGTGACTTTGAGGTTTGTGAACATGCTCTCCTTTGTCTATAGCTTTCCCGAGTCTGATCTGGCTCACCCTCAGGTGGATGGAACTGTCAGTTTCCTCATTCTGGTTGAGTGTGTCTATTCGTGTGGCCCAAATTTCCATTGGCTTTTTGGCCAGCTGTCAACTCATATGGTGTTTATAAGAAACTAAAACCCTCAAGTGGGTGTCCCATTAGTGAAGTTACATCTTCCCCATCCTGTTGTTATGCAAGTGACTTTATTTTTGTCTTTAAAAAATGTTTATTTTATTTATTTTGAGACAGAGAGCATAAGCGGGGGGAGAGGCGTAGAGAGAGAGGAGAGGGAGAGAGAATCCCAAGCAGCCTCCACACCTCAGCACAGAGCCCAAGGAGGGACTCCGTCCCATGAACTGCAAGATCATGATCTGAGCCGAAATCAAGGGCCACTTAACCAACTGAGCTAACACTGAGTGCTTTTTCAAAAAAAACTATCTGGGGGCGCCTGGGTGGCGCAGTCGGTTAAGCGTCCGACTTCAGCCAGGTCACGATCTCGCGGTCCGTGAGTTCGAGCCCCGCGTCGGGCTCTGGGCTGATGGCTCAGAGCCTGGAGCCTGTTTCTGATTCTGTGTCTCCCTCTCTCTCTGCCCCTCGCCCGTTCATGCTCTGTCTCTCTCTGTCCCAAAAATAAATAAACGTTGAAAAAAAAAAATAAAAAAAAAAAAAACAAAAAAAACTATCTGTCGAAGTATGTTTTTCATACAGAAAATGACAAAATTGGTTCCATTTTCATAAGTTGTGTGTGCCTATGTAACTCGTCCTCACTCTGAGCAATTGAACATCGCTGGCACTCTAGAAGCCTTGTAGGACACACAGGTGATTTTCAACACTGAAGTCGAGACTCTAAATTTATCTTGTTGAATTTTGAGCCCATTATCCACCTGCTCAAAAATTTGGACTTTGAATGATACAGTAAGACTTCTGTGCTACCAGTGACAGGAAATCCAACTCAAACTAATTTAAACCTATGTGGCTACAGGGGGCCACCAAAAAGTGTCTCTGAATAATAGATCACTGTCAGCAGCTCAAAGTGTGTATTTTGTCCTTACGGTAACCTCCTTAGGAATAATTTCTCTTTCCAACAGTCTCCCAGGTTCACCAAGTCCCAGAATTGAATCTCATTGGCCAAGATGCCTACCTCGGAGCCAATCACAGGGGCTAGAGCGTGGATACAATGCTGTGATTGGTCTGATCTAAGTCACGTGCCCACCCCTGAAGTCAGCTCCTCCCAAAACACATGGCCTGACACTTGGAGATACGTTATACCTGCCCCAGGGAAAATTGGGATGCTGTTACCAGCAGGAGGGAGGATGGATGATGGGCAGGCCATAATTAAATATGCCCACCTTAGATGAAATATTCACCGGCACTTTCTATTCCGTGCCACTCACAAACACAATGAAATCAGCATTTGCCTTCTACCCCAGAGTTAGTTGTTCAGTAGAACTTTTTCTGATGATGAAAATGCGCTGTCTGTTACGGTAGCTGCTGGTCACACGTGGCTCTTGAGCACTTAAAATGTGACTAGGAGCCTGAGGAACTGAAGTTTTGATTTTATATAATTTAAAATCATTTTAGGAGTCCCCTGTGGCTAGGCTACAGGTCACTGTATCAGACAACACAGTCCTGGACCCCATCTAAATCCTTGATAAGAATGTTAAGCAGGCTACAGCCAAGGAGAGCCTGGGACGCAACCAAAGACCCTGCTCCTTATTCATGTATCCGAGCCAATCATTACCCATCAGGGATAGTTGTTTATCTGAAATGAATTTAACTATACTGTTTTTGTAGTTGGTATGTGGGAACAATAGCAGGAGTCTCCACTATAAAAAAAAAAAAAAGAGACCCAGAAGAAATTTTCCTCGGAGGATTGAATTATAACAAAACATGCAATGGATCAGGGTAGAATTTCACGCACAGACATACATGGAACACAGTCTGGACATCTCCAGACTGGCAACAATGGTTCAGTAGTGAACAGGAGGCTGGGTCAGGCCATAATGGAGCTCAGAGTCTAGCAAAGTCAGCATTTGAAGAGTGGATTGTGTTAGCCTTGTGAAGAACAGATGTCTAGATAGAGGAGGCTAGGAGATCACCGATGAGCGAGGCCATCTAAATACTGTCCAGGAGTTGGGACAATGTGACCAACAACTTTTGAAGGTCACCGCCCCTGGGGAAGGCATTGTGATTATGAAAAAGGAGACTTCAACCCGTCTGGACACAATGCCGTTAAACGTGATGATCATGTACTTCCTTGCGGCCCTCTGATTATAACTTGGCTTCGCAGCCAGGTCTGCCTACAGGCGCAGAATGAGTTGTCCATGCTTCAGTGAATTTCTGGAGTGCAAGACAATTCCTATCCTCAAGGGAGACTGTATTGTGGTTTTATTCAGCAGCCTCCTCTACTCAGATGGTAGGAGGCCACTCTTGGGCGAAGAAACCACTTGTGGTAGGCTGGTACACGTGGTCAGTCACCAAGATGAGGCCAGCCCTGGGCGCTCAGCCAACTGGCACTCTCCTGGAACCTCCTCAGACCCCAAACACTGTGACACCCGATGAGTATTTCCCCTGGATATTGATAAGGAGCTACATGAGAGGCCGTCCGCTGCTCGCTAGAGACTAGACACACCCTCTCTTTAACATTTCTCAGTCCAAACTGACCCTGTTGAGAAGACAGAGGAGATATTTGGGGCATGGTTTATTCTTGTCTGGCTTCTCGGAACCACTGTTGCCTTCACAATGGAGTGAGAAAACGGTCAGTATTTCTGCCAGAGGAACTCAGGGGCTCTTTAAATGAGCAAATCCTAAGCCTTGCTACAACATTCACCAGAGCCAAAGTCATTCAGTAACCGTGTGGAGGAAGGCTGGGGTTTAGCAAATAGAAGAAGGTTCTAGAATCTGCTCCAAATATTGAATCGTCCTAGTACATCCGTCCTGTGTTTGTGCCAGCAAGCAGAGCTGATCCCACCGCCCCGTCCTCTGCCCGTCCCGTTTGGTGGAGACAGTTGTGTCCGGGGCAGAGGTGAAATCTAAATGAAGAGGTAGGAAGGTTGCTACCTGGGGGAGAGGGAGGTGCTACCTTCATCACCTACACGCGGAAAGCTACGTGAAGCCCAATCTTGATGGAGGAGCCAGTGTTCCCAGTCCTTCAAGAGAAACCCGAGGACACAGGCTTTTTGGCTTAAGGATCCCCATTTCCCGGGGATCACAGAGGTAGTCGTGGCAGCTCTCCAGGTGAGTCATCAGCAAGAACTCTGCCGTCTCGGCTGCCTGTTGTTACGTAACAAACCACCCTGAAACACTCAGTGGCTTGAAACAACTTCTCAACGATCCTTTGGATTGACTGGGCATTTCTGCCACTCTTACCTGGGCTCCGTATGAGGTTGCAGCTGTTGGCTGGGTCGGCCAGTGTCTGGGCACAGCTGGGATGGCTGGGATTCTCTCTCCCTGCGGTCTTTATGCTGAGCTTCCCGCAGGACTCCAAGAAGGCAAGCTCCAGTGCACAAGCATGTGTCTGGCCTTTGCCTGCATCATGTTTGCTGATGTCTCATTGGCCAAAGTAAGTCACACGGCCAAGCTCAGAGTCCGTGTGGGAGGAGTCTGCACATGTGCATAGGTACTGAAAGGCGTGATTCACTGGGGCTGTGATTGTTACAATCGACCACACACTCTAGACTTGGCTTTGCTCTACACCAGAATCCCAGCAACCCCGTGTGATAACCCTGGGCATATTGTTTTGGTCAAATGCTGTGATTGGTTGTTGATATATTGCAATGTCCGGGATGGACCAGGTGAACCAAACACTGTGCCATCCTGGACCCTGGGTTGAGCATGCCAAGTATGTGATATGCATTGACTCTAAAACCATGTGGCAGTCAGGATTCAGCACCGGGGAATGGTTCTCGTGTTTATTTAATTTTATTGCTTATTAACTACATAGCCATGACGATGATTTATGTGATTTCATAATATTATGGTGAACCCTCAGTAATTGGGGTTAAAGTCTGGATCAATGTTGAAACAGAAGCAGGAACAGAAAAATAATCATCAGCCAGATGGAACGAATTATTAGTTCACAAACGCAGCGTGCCCGAGAGATAGAATCTTTAAAAACATGGATGGCGTAGGGAAAACCGAATTGGAGGGGGCTTTCGGTGGAAAGGTGGGGAAGCCTTGCAGAGATGGTAATAGGCCTTGGGAGTTATCACGGAGTCAGACAAAACTAAGTTTCAATCTCTATTTTGTGGCCTCGGGTGAATGCCTTGATCTCTTTGCGCTTGGATTCCTCATCTGTGAAGTAGAGAGAATAGTGACTGTAGAGAGAATCTGTGAAGTAGAGAGAATAGTAGAGAATAGAGATGCAGTCTGGACAGCACATACAGCCACTTAGCTATTGCTGTCATCTGCCGTTAGCCTTGGTTATCATGGGCCAGAGGCAAGGTTAACATCTCTTCTGTTTTCTTTCGGATCCTTCTTCCGCTCACCCCTACTGCCATAACTACTCCGTTGCCCCTGTCTGCACTTACTCAGTGCCAGCCTCCCATTAGTCATTCATATAAGAGTATTCCGATTGTAGTCATTTACACTGTAGCGTGAAAATTAAGCCATTTTACAGCAATTCTTGTCCCAAGCCAGTGGGAAATGAAAGGTTTGGGCCACCCCACATGATGTAACACTTAAAGGATGCTTGCATCAGGGGGTCCTTTCAGACTCCCTAGAGTGGAAGGGCCTGCCCCCTGGAGAGCTTCTGTCAGACTGTTGACTGAGACTGTAGAGCCCAAGGTGCCTGGAGTCTCCTGGTTTCTGTGTGTCACCTCTTAAGGCGGCCGCAGATACCTGTGTTGCTCAGCCTGAGCCATTTGAATGTTCAAAACCCGGCTGTAATTATAAAAGCTCTTTGGAGGGACCCTAATTAGCTTCTATAAACGGCTTTCTCTGACCTTTTGAAGTTAATACGATCCCTTCCCTTGTCATTAAGAAAAAAAATACCCTAGATTATTTCGCAAAACTTCTCCCAAGTTCCTTGGCCCCTAACGTTTTGTCAGAGAGACATGGCGGCCAACCTTCCTGTGGATGGGCAAGGTTTCTACACAGTCATTCCTTCCGGCTCATGACTTTCTTCTTCCTTTGCTGCCCACGGATGCTGAAAATAACTTGTTTTCTGGCAAGTTTGGGATGAGATTCCTTATGATTTAATCAGATCCATAATGAAGCTCTCCTGGCTTTTAGGAGAGAGCATCTCAACCTGCAGGGAGGGTATGGGCAGGGCTCTGGTGAGGGGGGGGGAGCCTCTGGGCTTGCCGTCGCATCTGGAACCAGGAGAGCTGCTACAGGGCCGTGCTACCCAAGCTGCCAGGGTCCCTCCCCCCTCGCTGGGACTCCTGGCTCTGCCTGGCAGCGTTCCATGCCCTGCATCATGTGGGCTTTGCCTTCCCACTCTCAGTAGCCCAGACCAAAGGCCTCACAGATAATAAGCAGGAAACATTCTGTCTCTAAACATCAGCTGCTTGGTCCAGGAAGACATAATTTCCTGCAGAGATGGGTATATATAGACCAGGACAGATTTGTCCGGACTAAAGCCAAGATTCCCTTGATTGTTCCAAACTGATGTTAACTCTAGATCATGCAAAGATGAGAGAGAAGCTGGGGAATCTGGCAGGGTAGCTGGGCGCTGAGTGATCCTCTGAGTGGCTGACGCGGAGTTGGCTAGCGAAGGAACAGCTAAAGTAATGGGAAAGTAGCTGGAGAGAGGGAGTAGCTGGAGGGAGAGGGAGAGGGGGAGTAGCTGGGCCGTCAAGGGCTGGTTGGAGAACGGAAAAGTAACTGGCTAATGACGACGGTAAGACACAAGGTGGGAGTTCCTGCCGTGGGACCGTAGAAGAGTCCCCGACCTGGAGCAGGGACCCCGCTGCCCTGTGCATGCTCCAGGCACCTCCATTCTGCCACTTTCTTAGGTCTTGCTGGTGAGAAACGAACTCTGTCTGAGGGTATATCGGTTGGCTCCAATCCAGTCTGCAGTATGCTAGTGGGGCAAAGCTCTCCGGGATTCAGGCTGGTGTTGTGGCCGTGGGGTGTGGGTGCAGTGTGGAAGAAAGTACGTTTCTTCCCTTCGGGGAGGGGCTCTCTCTTCTCTCAGCCCCTCAGAGGATGGGTGAAACCGCCTGCCAAGAGGCCTCAGCAGAGCCCACGTCTGAACCCCCACTGCCCCACTGTCACCTTCGTCATTCTCTCCGCCAGTTGTCATTGGCCACTTGAGTGTCGGGCACTGTGGTATGTCTTCGCATGCGTTATCTCGTTTCATCCTTTTGACAACTCCGTAAGATAAGTATGACCGGTAGCCCCATTTTACAGGGGGATAAACTGAGGCTTAGTAAGGTCTAGTTGCTTGCCCAGCTAAGCAGCAGAGCAAGCACTGTCTGTGCTCTGAGTCTTATGCTACACTCACGGATTACACCCATAAGGAGCATAGTCCCTCTTCAAAAGCCCAGTTCTCCCCATTCACGTTTAAAAAAAATTTTTTAATGTTTCTTTATTATTATTATTTTATTTTAGAGAGAAAGAGACAGGGTGTGAGCAGGGAAGGGGCAGAGAGAGAGGGAGACACAGAATCTGAAGCAGGCTCCGGGCTCTGACCTGGAGCCCAAGGTGGGGCTCGAACCCACGAACCGCGAGATGACGACCTGTGCTAAAGTCAGACGCTTAACCAAATGAGCCACCCAGGCGCCTCTCTCCCCATTCACTCCTTAAGAGGACTTAGCAAGGTCTGGTCCAGAAGTGAGGGCTCAGGTAGAGTGTCCTACTTGAGTGAGGAGCCTGAGAGAGAAGCCAAGCGCCCGGGGCCCCCACCTGTGGGTGGATGCAGCTGCCTGTTAGCCGTGTTCCAAAGCCATTCCCAACGAGGTCTGTTGGATAAAGTCACAATTTAGAACCTGACTTCCCCAGGGTGTACCCACCACTGGCAATCAGACCTCATTTGCACTTAGACATTTATAGTCCATGGTGAATTTCCATCATCTGCACAGGCTGAGGCATAGGAGTAGAAAGCTCCTGGGCTTGGGAAGTTTCTCCTTCCGTCCTCTTGGGACGCATGTCTTGGGACAGATGCCATGTCAAGGGTCGTGCCCAGCTGACGTTTTCAAAAACATTTTCTGACACCAGGTGCTTGCAAAACATAACGTGGAAATAACTTCAGGCTTCGGGAGATTGTTTTAATTCAAAAAAAAAAAATTTACATTTGGGTCCCGAAGAGCCTGACTGTATCTCATGAAAGCAGTGCAGTCTCGTTGTCATATGTGACGTGATCCCTTATTTAATAAGCTGCCGGTTCCGAGATAAGCCGTTCACTCCCGAGGCTCTTGGTTGGCAAAACTGTTTTTCGCTAAGAGAAGCTTAAGGTTAAGCTCTAATTAATGGAGGGGGTTGGATTTTATACAGATAGATGGGTAAGTAGGTTTGAGGACATGTCAAATACACCATCGTTGTCTCTGCAGCTGAAAATATATTCATAAAGCCCACACAACGCTGTAGATTTCTTAAAACTCCATTTTTGGCAAATGTATTCTGGTCTCGGTGTGCTCTGGCTAATAAACAGCCTGTGACTCATGACACTCAATGACTGGTGATTGCATTGACCTGGTGTCTCTCAGGGCATAGCTCTTGGGAGCCAAAATCCCCCGAGTCTTTCCTGGGCGGCCATGGCCTGGGGACCTCAGCCAGGCACTAACTAGGATTCTGTCTTAGTCAGCTTGGGCTGTCCGAGCAAAATACCGTAGACCAGGTAGCTTAGACAATAAACATGTATTTTCTCATATTTCTGGAGGCCGAGAGTCCAAGATCAAGGTGGCAGCGTAATCAGTTTCTGGTGAGAATCATCTTCCTGGTCTTTAGATGGACGCCTTCTTACTGTGTCCTTATATGGCAGAGAGAGAGAGAGAGAGAGAGAGAGAGAGAGAGAGAGAGAGAAAGCTCTCCAGTGTCTCTTATGAAGCCACTAATCTCATCACAAAGGCCCCATCCTCATGACCTCCTCTAAACCTAATTCCCTCCTAAAGGCACCATCTCCAAATGCCATTGCCATTGGAGGTTAGGGCTTCAGCATATAAATTTGAGGGGGACACAGTTCAGTCCATAGCAGGCACTTTGTGTTGTCGGGCCAGAGGGCCAACTTCTTTGATATTGCGGGGGGTTCCTTGCGATCGGGAGAAGCTGGTAGGGAGTCGCCAAGGAGGACACAAAGGCAGCCTGAAGTTAGGAGGTTATTCCCAAGGGGTGGTTGTGCTGAAGCGAAGTCCACTGTTGATTGGCAGAGCTCGGGGGTCCCAGGTCCTGGCAGACCCAGAGTGTATCATTTTTGGAGGAGAATCCTGGTCTAAGAGAACTTTCAGGTAGAGAGGAAAAGAAAGGGAGGCAGAGGGAACGATCAAACCTGATTTGCTGGGTAAATGGATGGACCTACCAGCTGGCACCCTGTTTGGACAATACGATTTGAGCACGGGGCTACGATTCGGATCTGCAAAACCATGCAGGGGGCAATGAGCTTATTAACCAAATCCCTGAAGTTACTCAGAAAGGTGTAAGGAAGTAGGGATGGGGAGGGGAGCTATATTACCAGAGAGGGGTCCTGGTTCTCTGTTGCCATATAAAAAAACACTCCAAAACTTAGTGGTTTATTTTATTTATTTATTTTTGTATCTATTTTATTTCTGAGAGAGAGACAGAGACAGAATGCGAGCGGACGAGGGGCAGAGAGAGAGGGAAACACAGAATCCGAAGCAGGCTCCAGGCTCCGAGCTGTCAGCACAGAGCCTGACGCGGGGCTCGAACTCATGGATCTTGGGAGATGATGACCTGAGCTGAAGTCGGACGCTTAACCGACTGAGCCACCCTGGTGCCCCCCACAGCTTAGTGGTTTGAAACTACCACCATTTTATCATGATCTTCCATGGGTCAGGAATTCAGATCGAGCACAGCAGGGAAATTTTGTCTCCGCTGAGACCTTAGCTAGGGTGACTTACGTAGTGGGGGTGGGGCCTCTTGGAGGTGGCTGGGCACCTCCCTGTCTCCGTGTAGTCCGAGGGCTTCTCCACATGGCCTGTCCAACATGGCGGCCTTGGTATAGTCAGACTTCTTATGTGGTAGCTCAGGGCTCTCGGAGCACATGTTCTGGGATTCAGGAAGTTAGAGTTGCCTATATCTTGAGGCCTGGAACAGTTACAAAGCCCACCCAGATATAAGGAGAAGGGGTGAAGACCCCGCCTCCTGAAGGCAGGAGTTTGATGCGCACAATTTGTGGCCATCTTTTTAATCTGCAACAAGGTGCTAATTGCTGTGACATTTTGAAGTTTATGTCTTCCTCACGTAACCATCCAGCATGGGTGTTCATGGGTTACCTAGGGCTGGAGTTGCCTAGCGAACGGGGAATGACTGCTAATGGGCATAGGGTTCCTTTTTGGGTTCTGGAATGTTCTAAAATGGATTGTGGTGATGGTTGTCCCACTCTGAAAGGCCCTCTTAGGTAACTCTCCTCCATGCCGTGACCCTGTGCCAGGATCCTTCTATCCTTAAGCTCTGCCCTCCAGGTCTGCACCATCCAGTAGAGACATAATGCAAGCCACATATGTCATTTTAGTTTTTTTGTTATTTTTTAAATATGAAATTGTCAAGTTGGTTTCCATACAACACCCAGTGCTCATCCCAACAGGTGCCCTCCTCAATGCCCATCACCCACTTTCCCCTCCCTCCCACCCCCCATCAACCCTCAGTTTATTCTCAGTTTTTGAGAGTCTCTCTTTTTTTTTTTAAATTTTTTTTTAACTGTTTATTTTTTATTTTTGAGACAGAGACAGAGCATGAACAGGGGAGGGGCAGAGAGAGAGAGGGAGACACAGGCTCCGAGCTGTCAGAACAGAGCCCGATGTGGGGCTCGAACCCACGAACTGTGAGATCATGACCTGAGCTGAAGTCGGACGCTTATCCGACTGAGCCACCCAGGCGCCCCAAGTTTCTAAGAGTCTCTTATGGTTTGCCTCCCTCCCTAACTTTTTTTCCCCCTTCCCCTCCCCCATGGTCTTCTGTTAAGTTTCTCAAGATCCACATAAGAGTGAAAACTGTGTCATTTTAAATGTCATAGTAGCCACATTCAAAAAGGTGAAAATAAACAGGTGAAATTAATTTTAGCAAATTATATTTTCTTTAACCCAGTATATCCAAAATAGTATTTCAACATGCAGTCAGTATAAAAACTTATTAATGAGATATCTTACCTCTGGGCTTTTTTTTCACTTTTTAATGTTTTTATTTATTTTTGATAGAGAAAGAGTGTGCATGCGTGCACGCACGCAAGTAGGGGAGGGGCAGAGACACAGGGAGACACAGGATCTGAAGCAGGCTCCAGGCTCGGAGCTGTCAGCACAGAGCCCAAGGCGGAGCTCGAACTTGTGAACCGTGAGATCAACACCTGAGCCCAAGTCGGTCGCTTAACCGACTCAGCCACCCAGGCGCCCCCATTCGGGTTTGTTTTTATAGAAGTCTTTGAAATCTGGTGTATGTGTTGACACTATATGTCGATTCAGATTGGACACATTTCAAGTGTTCGTGACTGTATGTGGCTTGTAGCACCATCTTGGGCTGCAGACCCCCAGGTCCTGTCCATTCAGGCCAGGAATGGAGAACGTGTGGGGATGGCAAGGGAGGGTTCTGTGGGGTTCCACCGACGCCGTTGGTGCCCACATTCCATTGACCAGGACCCAGAGTGTGGTCCTGCCTTTACAAGGGAAATGGGGGCAGGTACTCTAGCCATATGCTCAGGAAGAGAAGGAACAGAGTTTGGGGAACACACAGCAGATTCTGCCCTAGCAGCCGACAGTTTTCGGAGCACCTACTGTGTGCTCGTGGGCCTGGTCAGCATGCTTTGCTTAGGTTTGGAGCAGGTGGGAGGAAGCTTTGCTTTATATACTGTTTGCCCTTGACTCAGTTCATACAGCTTAAAGGGGCATCCAACTTACTGGCACCTGCTATGTGCCAGGCACCTCGAGTGCTTCATAAATATTCACCCATCGAGTCCTCCGGACAGCCTTATGAGAGCTTCTGTTAATTACCCTGTTTCTGGGTAGTGGGGACAAATGCACAGAGAGATAAAGTAACCTGCCCCAAGTCACACAGCTAGTTCGTGGCGGACCTGGGAACCGAACTCAGGCCTTCTGGCTTATGCCCCGGTCTCCACACTAAGCTGTCCCCCTCTGCAGCAATCAGAGGTCATGGGACAGAGGGGGTCATATGACTTCCTCAGCCCGTAAGGACCTCCTACACCCGTCATGGGAGATCTTCTGGGACCCGGGCGGGCTGTGGCCCCGGAGCCGTGTCAGGGTTGCTGCTGCTTTTGTGGTTTCTCTGTGGGAAGGTTGCACTTGACGGCTCTGTGGGGAGACAGAGGAGAGGATTGTCACACAGCAGCACCTGGTCAGAGCGCCCCGGTCCCCGCTTGGTTCCCTGTGGCAGTCTCCTGGCCTTCTCTGTCAGTCCTCGTTTTCATACTCACCCTGCACCGACAGCCTCTTCGCGTCTCCCCAGTTGTCCACGGGGAGCCAGCCCTACCCTCAGTTTGCAAATCCCTCAGCAAAATGGGAGGCTTGGCCAGACAGCAGCCTCTGCCCCCAGGGCCTCCCTCCGCTGGAAGTTCCAGGGTTCCTTCAGCCAAGTTGCTCTGACTTACGAAGCCCTCCACGTCCTCCTGGGGCCTGACTCCTCTCTGTCTCCTCGGGACACATCCGTGAGGCTCACCCTCGCTGCATCCCCATCGGGCAGGCCCCTGAGTCTTGGGGTATCCATAGGTCACAGGCAGCCAGCTCGGGCAGCATGGTGGTGTTGCGCACTGACCCCAGGGAGCTCATAGGCCAGTGTGATTGGATCACATCCGAATCTAAGGCTCAGCGAAGCCCCAGCACCTTGGCGGGCCACCACGGGTGCACTGTGACATTTTCCCCTGAGTCAGGAAGCGGATTAGCAAATGGTGGAGAGCAAGGACTTGGCAGTCGGCCAGGCCTGGGGTCTAGCCCTGACTCTGCTGTGGCCTTGGGCAAGTCACTCCATCCCTCTGAGCCTCAGTTTTACCATGTGTAAAATGGGGACACCAACAGGATGCTGCAAGGTTTCAATAAAGAAATGTGTCACCCGCATGGGCATACTTCCTGGCACATAGCAAGCCCCTGATAAACAAAATCTTTCATTTTTGTTAGGATATCCCCAGCATATAACTGGGTCACGGCTGACGACTTCCGTTGAAGGCCTTGTCTGAGTTCTGCCCCTCAGCCTGGGCCTTTCGGCTGGTAATCTTTAACCCCCAAGATGCCCCTTTGCCCTTGTTTGGACTTTGTTTGGACTTTGTTTGGGCTGGTTCCTTCTGTTCTCATTGTGAACTCAGCGAGTTCTGCTAGGCCTTGCAGCCCCAGAGACCTTGACCCTGAACCAGCCATGATGCCTGGCCATGTCTCCCCTCTCCCCACCCCGCCACCAAGTATGACTTCAAGTTCACTCTGGACCTCCGAGCCCCGCATTGTGGAGTAGCCCGGGGACCCGCCTCTCCAGGGAGGAGTGCGGTGCCCATTAGGGTGGACAAGGCAGTGGGAGGTTAAGACCTTGGTCAGTGACCCGAACGTAGGCACCGGCGGGGGGGGGGGGGCCTAGATGCACCAGCAGAGGTGCAGGTAAGAAGTCAGTGCTTCTGAATGACTCTGAGGAACTAGCAGTCTCTGACCCAGTTTGGGAGCCACCGGCCCCTCTCAGAGCTGGAACTGCAGAAATCGATTTGCAGACGGGCATACACCACTTAATTAGCGTGGCCTCCTTCTGGCTGGGAAAACACCGTTAAGTGGGCTGGGTTGGCCTGAAATCATGCCAGTGGCCCCAGCCCCAGTCCCATCGGCCTCTCTGTCCCTTGGGCTCTGTCCTCTTAGCCAGGCTGGATTCAGAATGGCCCGAGTTTCCGGTTTGGAGCTGAGACAAATACTACTCTTGTCCAGGCCCGGGAAGCACCTGGCTCCCACATGGCAAGGTGAAGTTGGCCCTGGGGCCTGGGGTGTGCGGGGACCAGAAGGAGGAGAAGTAGGGGCTTCCCCCAGCGCACTCTGCCTCCCTGCGCCTTTCTGCCCGTGTGCTGCCCTGCCCCAGCTCTGACTGCTTCCTGCGTGGCACCGGCTCCTTTCTTTGCATCACCTGTGTGCCCGTAGCGTGGGCTTGACGTCACAGCTGAGGGGACAGGCTCAGAGAAGTTGTCCCTTGCCCAGAGTTTGCACAGCCAGGAAGTAGCAGGGCAGGATTTGGCCCAGCTCTGCCAGGATCCCGTGTCTGTATCCTGGCTTCTGTGCAAACTTGGTCAGCCCCGTGCCGAGCCTGCCTCTGATTTGAGGACAGCTTTCAGCACCTGTGTTTCAGAAGCCTGTGAGGTTCGATCCCTGCCTCTGGTTTTGGAGGGAGAGTCGTCACACATGCTGTGGAACAGAGGAGCCCCCACACCCTAGGTGTTGGGTCTTCTGCGGGCTGCCTGTGTGTGTCGCCAGAAGAGGGGGTTGCCTGTGAGTTCTACCGTGGGCTTGCTAGGTGAACTTCAGCCGTGAACTTGATCTCGGAGCCTCTTTGCCTTGTCTGCGAAATGGGAGTAACAGCAGCATGTATCTCACGGTTGTCCTGAGGGTGAAATAGGGCAACATACAACGAGGGCACCTAGTGAGTATCCCACCCGAACTCCTGTTGTGGGCAGCCCCTCGGACCTGGCACAAAGGAGGCTGCTTGCTTTCCCCTCACACTGTGGATGTCTGGGGTGTGAGGCAAAGGAAGTCCTTTCCCACAGTGAGGGCACAGCTGGGCATGCTGGGGCAGCCCGGGGTGGGGGGCAGGCCTCCCTGGCCCAGACACAGCTCTCCGTGCCTATGTCAGGAATCGGGGTACACCTGGGGAGTTAAAGTGCTCTGCGGTCTGGAAACTACTGGGTTTTTAAAATTTGAAAATGCGGATGGAACTAGAGTGTATTCACGCGAAGCAAAATAAATCAGCGAAAGGAAGACAAGTATCATCTGATTTCACTCCTATGTGAACTTTAAGAAACAAAACAGCTGAACAGGGAAGGAAAGGAAAAATAAGATAAAAACAGAGAGGGAGAGGGAGGCAAACCAAAAGACACTTTTTTTTTTTTTTAACGTTTATTTATTTTTGAGACAGAGAGGGACAGAGCATGAACGGGGGAGGGTCAGAGAAAGAGGGAGACACAGAATCTGAAACAGGCTCCAGGCTCTGAGCTGTCAGCCCAGAGCCCGACGCGGGGCTCGAACTCACAGACCGCGAGATCATGACCTGAGCCGAAGTCGGACGCCTAACCGACTGCGCCACCCAGGCGCCCCTAACCTGCCTTCTTAATCTAAGGATTTACCTACTCCGGACATTCCATGTAAATGGAGTCATACAATATGTGACTTTGATGTCTGACTTCATTCGCTTAGAATAATCTTTTCAAGCTGTATCCATGTTGCAGCGTGTATCAGCATTTCTTTCCTTTTTATGGTTGGATAACAGCCCTATGAATGGATGTGCCACGTTTTGTCTATCTGTTCATTGGTTGATGGAGAACGGCTGTTTTTTCGGGTTTTTTGAAATGGCTTTTTTCTAAAAGATAAAAAATAAAAAAACCTGCTGGGTTGTTTTTAAAGTTTATGTATTTATTTTGAGAGAGAGAGAGTGAGCAGGAGAGGGGCAGCGAGAGCGAGGGAGAGAGAATCCCAAGCAAACTCCGTGCTGTCAGCACAAAGCCCAACACAGGGCTCCAACCTGCAATCTGAGATCATGACCTGAGCCGAAATCAAGAGTTGGACCAACTGAACCACCCAGGCTCCCCTAAAACTGCTATTTTTAAAAGGGGCTTGAGGAGAGGGCAAGTCTGAGCCCAGAGGGACACACACACACACACATACACACACACTCCACACACACACTGCAGTCCAACGGAAGCCCCCCTCCCAACCCCCCCACGCCCCGCAATGATGGGCAAAGGGCACTGCAGACGTGGTCCCTCCGGCCTCGTCAGCGCATTACTGCTCAAATATTCAACCTGGTGCTGATGGGAGTGATGGAGGGGCGGTGGTTCCAGGGGTGGGGATGGTTAAAGATCTACCAGGTACCCAGCCTGTGGGTCACCAGAGTGCACGGGGCAGCCCTAGGGCTTTGGAGTGAGACCGTCTGGGCTCAAATCTGTGCTCTGCTGCTTGTTGGGTAATCTTGGGTGATTTGCATCACTCCACCTCTCTGTGCCTCGGTTTCTCTTTTGGCCAAATAGAAATACTATCACCTTCTCAAAAGGGTGGCATCAAGGACTAGATGAAGCCTTGCTTTATTCAGCACAGTGTCCAGCATAGCGGAAGGTTCCAAAGTACGTTAGCTATCAGCTGTCCTTATTCTTTGACTATATGAGTTGGCATTTGCAGGCTTGCGGCAGGTGCCGAGCCCCTGACTGGGCCTGGTCCCTGCCCGGCATCCTCATGGCATGGTTCCATCTATTTGAGTGGTCGTCTTGTTACCATGCATCCCTGTGACCGACCCCCACCAAGGCAAGGGCTGGGTCTGGTTTGGCTCAGCCCAGTATATATGCCTGGGAAATCTGTATGAAGGCTGCATACCCACATTGCTTCTGCCTTCTGCGTCAGGAGTTCAAGTCCCTGCCCCCCGTGAGCAAAACTTATGCCTTTTTATTGTGAGACAATTTTAGATTCATTTTAGATAAAAAAAAAAATAATAGATCCCCTTTACTCTTTGCCCAGTTTACTCCAATGGTAACATCTTATAAAACTATAATATAGTATCTCAACTAGGAAATTGACATGGATACAATCCATCAACGCTACTCAGTTTGGTTTCTTTTTTTGGCCAATTTTCGTGTGTGTGTGTGTGTGTGTGTGTGTGTGTGTGTGCGCGCGCGCGTGCGTGTGTGTGTTTAGCTCTGCAGTTGTCTAAATCACAGATGGAGATTTGTGTGACGGACACCACAGTCAAGATACAGGATTTAAAAATATTTATGACATACATATTGAAATAATAATATTTTGGATATAGTGGGTTAAATAAAATGTATTATTACAATTAAAATAATACTACGATTAAAATATAGTATTAAGATTAAGATATATTATTATTAAGGGGCACCTGGGTGACTCAGTTGGGGAAGCACCCAGCTCTTGATTTCAGCTCAGGTCGTGATCTCGAGGTTTGTGAGATCGAGCCCCGTACTGGGTTCTGTGCTGACAGTGCAGAGCCTGCTTGGGATTCTCTCTCTCCTATCCCTCTTCCCTCTCCCCTCAAATTAAATAAGAAAATTTAAAAAACGTTAAAAATATATGTTATTAAGACCTATTTTTTTAAATATGAAATTTATTGTCAAATTGAAAACCTATCTATTTTTCAATGTTGCCACCAGAAAAAAAAATATGTGGCCCACATTGTATGTCTGTTGGACAGTGCCGGTCTTGAACATTACCATCCCTCCAGAAAGTTCCCTTGTGCACCTTCCCAACCTGTCCTCTACCCGCCTTCTGGCAAGTACTGTTCTGATGGCTTTTTTTTTTTTTAACCACTACAGGTTAGATGTTTTGTTTGTCTGTCTGTTTGGGGTGAAATTCACATCACATAAAACTAACCATTTTCAAGTATACACGCCAGTGACATTCCGTACATTCACAGTGTTGTGCAACCACCACTACCATCTAGTCCCAAAACATTTTCACGCCCCCAAAAGGAAATTCTGTACCCGCTAAACAGTCACTTCCCATGCTGCCCTCCGTCCAGCCCCTGGCAACCACCGATCTGTTTCTGTTTCTCTGGCCGTACCTTACTTATAAATGGAGTCCTGTGATATGTAACCTTTCGAGTGTGGCTTCTGTCACTTAGCATGATGTTTTCAAGGTTCACCCAGACTGTAGCATGAATTAGTACTTCATTCCCTTTCATGACTAAAGATATGTACACACTTGGATTGTTTTACTCGTGAGCTGTTTTGTGCCCGTTGTGAATGATGCTGCTACGAACATGAGTGTGTGTGCGTTTGAGTTCCTCTTTCCGGCGATTTGGAGGCACGTACCTAGGAGCGGAATTGCTGGGTCGTACGGTAATTCTGTTTCAGCGTTTAGGGAGCTGTCAGATTGTTTTCCAAAGCAGCTTGCACCGTATTGCATTTCCCGCCAGCAGTACAGGCGCGTTCCAGTTTCTCCACATCCTCGCCAACCCTTGTTTTGTCTGCTTTTTGGTTATGGCCACCCTAGTGGGTGTGAAGAGTACCGTTAGTTATGCTTGTTCTAGAACTCATTCAGAAGGAATAATAGCGTCGACTCCTGTGGGGGGGGCTTCTTCCAGCCTACCCGTGAAGACATTTGAGGTGTGTGGTTGAATGCCTGAAACACTGTGTCATGGACCATGGAGGACTTTAAAGAGGAAGAGAAGACTCTTTTAAGGCATAGGTGACAGCTCACTCCCCCCTCCCCCGAGATCACCTGCTATGCCTTGGTCGGGACAAGAGGATGGTGGGTAGTGAGGAAGGCCAGCTGGGGAAGTTCTCTCCGAGGACTTCGGGACACCTGAAGGATGAGAGAGGAGGCAGCTGTGTAGAAAGTCAGAAGAGGGTGGGCTAGAGGAGAGCGTTCTAGCAGAAACGGTGACATAAACAAGGCCCTGAGGCAGGGAAAGGGGGTTCAGCGCTAAGTTGAAGGGTGTAGAACCGGTGGGAGCACGAGGGATGTTACTGCTGGTGATGGGCCATGGGGTGGGGGCCACAACCTTGCGTTAGCTGCGAGTGGGTCCCAGGGCACGAAGGGCCAAATCCCCATGCCAGCCTTCTTGCTGCCTTCCCAGCCCCACGGGGCAGCTCATCTGAGATATTGTGGCTCATCCCAATGTCTTGCAGCCTCTCGAACTGGAGGGCGGGGTGGTGGCGATGGGGAAGGGCGCCGTCAGGGGCACCAAGTCCGAGATTCCAGGACGCAGGCCTGGAATCCCCACAGGGACTCTTGCACGGTTCCCAAAGCAGGCTTGTAAGCTTGAGTCTTGCCGACACACCCACACCCTCGTCCTCTCAAGTTCACGGGGGACAAAGTTGTGGGCAGTGCATGGCTCAGCCCGGTGCTCTCCCCTCCCTGGGGAGCTGGGCACTAACGAGCTCTGGCCAGCCTTCCGGAGCTTCGAGAACAATTTGCTCTGCACACAGAGCCCTGGCCCCAGGACCCGAGTGTACCTGAGCCCCATCTACAAGAGGAAAACTGACCCCAGGTCTGCGTTACGTAAGGACATCTTTGGAATTTGGCTCCCTTTGAAATGAAATGGGAAAACTACACTCAAACAAGCAGGTGTGGGAGTTCAATAGGAGGGAAACTCCCTTAGGGTCATCTCTGGGTCGGTCTGCTTCGAGTGTTGGTTTATTCATTTAGCAAATGGTGCCGGCACCTACTTTGTGCCAGGTCTCATGGTGGCAGTGAAAGAACAGATGGCCAATAAATGCTTGTGGGGAGAAGGAGGGGAGGGGCAAAGAGAGAGAAAGCCAGCAAGGGAGGGATGGAGGGAAGGAGGAAGGAAGGAAGGAGGGACGGAGGGAAAGAGAAAGAAAGGAGGGAAGGAAGAAGGAAGGAGGGAGGGAAGGAGGGGGGAGAGGAAGGAAGGAGGGAGGGACGGAGGGAAAGAGAAAGGAAGGAGGGAGGGAGGGGGAGAGGAAGGAAGGAAGGAGGGAAGGAGGGAGGGAGGGTAGGAGGGAGGGACGGTAGGTGGGAAGGAAGGCAGGAGGGAAGGGAAGGAAGGAAAGAAAGGAATGGGTAAGGAAGGGAGGGTAGGAAGGGAGGAAGGGAAGGAGGAAGCATAGATGGACAGAAATACCCTTGCAGAGCTCACACCTGTGCCCATAGTCATGTGACTAAGTACAGTCTAGCTCAGTGTTGGTCAACAGAAGAATCATGTGAGCCACATACTTAATTTTAAATTTTGTAGTAGCCACATTCAAGTGGAAAAGAAACAGGCGAAATGAACTTACATAACGTGTTTTCTTTCACTCAATATCTCCTTTCAACATGCAATCAGTACAAAAAGTTACTGAGACATTTTCCGTATCTTTTTTTGGTATAAATCTTCAAAGACCAGTGCCTTTTTACACTTACAGTGTCTCTCAGTCTGGATAATGCACATACGAAGTGCTCCCCAGCCCCAAAGGGCTCACGGCACCTTATGGGCCACGGTGTAGGGAGACAGGTGCCGCGGACGAGGTGCATACTGTCCACTGTGGTGGGCACGTGAATCAAGGTCAAGGAAGACTCAGCCGAGGTGGTACATTCAGTCTTGTATTCGTTCACTCATTTAGTCTTCGTCTGGTGATCGCCGAATGTCTCCTACAGTGGTGTGAGGCTGGGCAGGGATTTAGCTGGTGGGAAAAAGGGAAGAATATTCCAGACCGAGGAGAGGGCAGACTGCAAGCTGGGAGAGAATGGAGCTCTTGTCTGTCTTGTTCACTGCTAGACGCCCACACCTGCACAGAGTTGGTGCCTGGTGAGTATTTGCGGAGGGGACACGGGGGTGGAGGAGTAGGGTGTTTCTAGAGCCCGGGAGACACAGGAAGGAATGATGACAGAGGAGGCTGGAACATCCGCATCACCGGGAGGGCTTGTCAAACTGTAGATCACTGGGCCCTCCCCTGAGGTTCCTGATTCGGTAGGTCTGAGGGAGAACCACAGGATTTATGTTTCCAGCGAATTCCCCAGTCCTGCTGTTGCTGCTGGTTCACACTGTGAGGACCTTGGGGCTAGTCCACCGACAGTGTGAAGGCAATGGGGAGCCATAGGAGGTTTTTGAGCAGGAGAGGAGCACCTTCAGGTCTGCGATTTGGGAGACGGTGGGTGGCCGCTGGGGGCAGGGGATGGCAGTGTCCTCCCCACTTGTCTCTAGCCAGGTCAGCAGCACCTTAGCTCAAGAAGGTGCCTCAGGACCCATTCCATTCTCACACAGCACGGGAGCCTGGGTTGGGCCCCTACAACAAGAAAGAGACCCAGGCGATGCCTGACTTGTTTTCGGCACTGAGGGCGGTGGGGAACCGAGGCCCTTAGTCAGCTGCAGGATTCAGCGCAGACTTTCCCTGGTCAACAGAGATCTGACTGTGCGGGAGGGCGGGGGTGAGGTTGGGGCGCTGGGGGCCTGGGCTGGTAGCTGGATGGTTCTGGCTCAGGGTTTCTCTGGAAGTTGTGGTCGGTACGTCACCCGGGCTCCCGTCATCCGAGGGTGTGAGTGGGGCTGGAGGTTCTCATTCACTGTGGCTCTCTGACCGTGGCTCTCCCACACGGCTGGTGGCAGAAGGTCTCCGTTCCTCATGACGTGGTCTTTCCACAAGGCTGCTTACGTGTCGTCCCGACATGGCAGCTGCTTCCCTGCAAGTGAGTGATCGGAGGAGCAAGACCGAGCCCACCGTACCTTTTGTGACCCAGCCTCGGAAGCCACACTCCGTCCCATGGTGCCACACGCCGGTCAGCTCTGGTCAGTGGGAGGCCTGGGAGGAAGGGAGGCGTCAGCAGCGTTTGGAGACGGGCTGCCACACCCAGGCTGCCCTTTGCCTCTATCCCAGGGTCATCCCACAAGATTGCCAAAGATGCTTTACGCCTGGAGCCACCATTAGGTGACTTAGAGCGTGAGCACTGGGTTCCACATTCCTGTGGGTGGCTTGTGTGTGTGTGTGGGGGGGGGGGAGGGCCAACTAAATCATGTTGTCATTGCTGTTATTACTGTCATCCTCATCAATACCTTATAATCTCCCTCTCAGATAACCTGATGAGGTTATAATTCGTCTTTTACAGATGGGGGAAACTGAGGCTCAGATAGAGGAGAAGACATGCCTGGGATCAGGTCACTGGCTGAAGGGGTCTGAATTCTTAGCCACCACCCCTGTGTTTGCATGCCAGGTGCCATGCTTGGGTGGCTTGCCTGTCCCCCCGACAGTGCATTCTGGTGTCCCCTCTCCAGGGTGCGAATGACCGTAGCAAAGGTCAGACTGGCCCTTTCATGCCTCTCAGAGCCTGGTGCCGGACGTGCTGGCAGAACAGGAAACGGGAAGGTTCCGGGCTGCAGATCCCCTGGCTCTAGAGACCGGGGGTCCAGCTTAGCTCTGAGACCTGTGTTGAAATTGTTATGGCAGAGCAAGCACGGAGTTCAAGTGTGGGGCTACTGGAGTCTCTTACCACCTGAGTGGCTTGATTAGCAAGTTGATTAGATGCGCTGTGACTCAGTATCCCTAGCTGTAAAATAGGAGTGATCAGAGAGGCTGCCCCCTTCCAGCCCGGGGCCGTGGTGGGGATCCGGTGAGCTAATTCCTGCTCTGTGCCAGGCACACAAGGCAGTGCCCGGCACATGTGTGTTCTTGCTATCGCTGGCTTGTTAGATGCTGATGTGTTTGCTCTCTGTTCCCGCATCTGGCTGAGTCCTGGGGACAGGACCGTTGGGGACAGTCCATTTTCGTCTGCTGCTGGGAGCATCAGCAAATGATCCCCAGGTCCCAGGGCTGAGGCCATTCCCAAGTTCTGTATTTAACTCTGCTCCAGCAGCAGGCCGGCCCTCCCCAAGCCAGGCCTTGCCAAGAGCAGTGGGTTCCAGAAGCTCTGGAAAACCTGCAGACTTGCTCCCCTCCTGGCCCAGACTGCTCCTCTCTGATAAAAGGCGGGTTTTTCCATCCTGTAGCAGAAACGCGTCTGTCTCCCCTGCCCAGCCAGGCTCTCTCGTTTCTACACGTTTCACAGGTGGTCCTACAGCAGCCGGGGGGCGTGGATGGGGGACAAAGGACAGGGGCCTTGGGCGGTGGGCCTGGGTGGCAGGCAGCTATCCTGTTAGGAGACGCCTCTGTTCCTCTGTGGCAAGGGTGCTGAGTCTGTACCAGAAATGACAAAACCGAACGCCAGCACACGAAACCCCCCAGCCGTCAAACAGGAAGCAGGGCCCGGATAAAAATACCCTCCTTCCTGCAGCTGCAACCTCCACCACACCGGTTTCAGAAGGTCACGCTCTTAACAGGAAACTCGGCTGCGCTGCGTGGCTGAGTTGGGGCTCCGGGGGCTGAGCTGGTGGGGAGAGAGGCGACAGCAGGCTCTCGGGGCTTTGTGCCCCCGTGTTTCTCAGCAGGCGCAGACGTTGAGCCCGATCTGCCCATGGCCCGCCTGGCCACGATGCAACGGCCTACCTTCGATGTGTGTTGATTTCTTCCTCTCCTACCTGGCACCACGAGGCTTTTATTGTGGGAGGGAAATGACTGCGGTTTTCAACATGCTTTGTGAGCTAAAAAGCCCTGCACCAGGGATCAGCAAACTTTTTCTGTAAAGGGCCAGATAAGAAACACCGTCGGCCGCGTGGGCCACCCAGTCTCTGTTCTGACAGAGGAAGCAGCCAAAGGCAATACATAAACAAACGAGCCTGTGTTCCAGTTAAACTTCATTTACGGGCACTGATTTTTGGCTTTCATGTAATTTTCCTGTGTCATAAAATATGATGCTTCTTTGATTTTATTCCCCCAACTGCCAAAAATATATGTATAGAGAGAATCATTCTTAAGTTGTAAGCAGTTCAAAATTGCACGATGTTAGCCATTGGACCATAGTTTGCCGACCCCTGCACAATGCAAACAAAGGGGTTATTATTATTATTGTTTCTATTTAACATCCTACCCAACACAGGAATTTCAGCTTCAGCATTTGCTTCAAGGGGTCAGCCAGCGAGAGACCTCATTTCTGCCCTAGAAATTTCACAGAAATGTAGTTCTTACCGCTTGGCTCTCATGGTGTGTGGAATGTATCATTTTGTGTCTTAGTGAAATTGGAACATTCTGGTTACTGGGGCGCCTGGGTGGCTCACTTGGTTGAGTCTGACTTTGGCTCAGGTCATGGTCTCACGGTTTGTGGGTTTGAGCCTCGCGTCAGGCTCTGGGCTGACAGCTCAGAGCCTGGAGCCTGCTTTGGATTCTGTGTCCCCCTCTCTCTCTGCTCCTCCCCACTCACGCTCTGTCTCAAACAAATTTTTTTTTTGAAAAGGAAATTCTGGTTATGAAAGTAGTGCATATGTACTTTTAAATGCTTGGACAATTCTGGCCACCATAAAATAAAAGTCACTGATAACCACCGTTCGTATCTTAATTGTTTTTCCAATAAGCAGCGTGTGCCTGTGTGGAAGGCATTTTTCCTTTCTAATTGAGATTGCATTGAATGTACAGTTTTGGTCTCTCATTTTCCATTCTACACTATATATCAAGCAATTTCCCACATCCTTAAAAATTCCTCAAAGATACGAGCTGCAGAATATTCCATCATATGAATGTTCCATAATTTACCTAATCAGTCTCTAATTGTTTAGATGTTGGGTTGCTTCCGGTAATTCTTTATTATAAACAATGTATATAAACAGTGCTGCTGTGAACGTCCTTGTCCATAAATCTTTTTCCGCCACCCCTCCTCTTATCTTTAGCGTGTGTATGTGCTGGAGATTCCTCGCAAAAAAACACATAGTTTTGACTTATCTATGGACGATTTTTGTCTTACTGGATTTTGCTTGGTGTATTATGCGATTCACAGGCTTTCTTAACTGATAATTGCTTCGTTCTCCCCACCCCACTGCTGACCCAGGCAGCCACTAATCTGCTTTCTGTTTATGATTTCATTTTGAAATATCTTTTAAAAAAACCACCCTAAGGGGCGCCTGGGTGGCTCTGTCAGTTAAGCGACCGACTCTTGGTTTTATGGACCAACTCAGGTCCATGATCTCACGGCTCGTGAGTTCAAGTCCCACATCCAGCTCTGCACTGACACCACAGAGCCTGCTTGGGATTTTCTCTCTCGCTGTCTCTCCGCCCCTCCCCTGCTCTCTGTCTCTCTCTCTCTCAAAAAAAAAAATAAATAAACTGAAAAAAAAATCTAAATCCATTCTGCACCATAGTAATGTTGCCACCCCCACTTTTTTTGTTTTCGCATTTGGTGGTTTATTTTTGAGCATTCCTTTATTTTTACGCTGTGTTATTTTGTTGGGATGTATCTCTTGTAAGCAATACACAGATGAATGGTTTTTTTTTTTTCTCTTTTTGACAACCAAATCTTCACTGCTTTATAGGGGAGGGTAGATGATTTCATTTATTGTAGTAGATAGTTGGTTTTTGGTCATCTTGCCTTAGGCCTTGTGACATTTATGTTTCTATGTTCTTTCATTCTGTGACTTTAATGAATACTATGTTTTCTTTTATCTTTCCCGTTGGTATAGAAGACAAAATCCCGGTTTTAGTTTCTCCAGTGGTTCCCTTTACAATTTCAAAAGTTTTGTTTAATTTCCTCAGCTAGACAGGTGGAAGCCCAGAGTGGGATTTGCTGGTGTTCTGTGTGACACAGCACTGAGAGACAGAAGCAAGATGCATCGTCTTTAGGAGAAAATTGAGAGCCAGGCAGACAGACGGGGGGTGGGAAGGATGTGGTTATGGGACAGGAGAGTGGAATCAGGGAAAACAGACAGAAGGTTCCAAGTGGATGGGTGGGAGCTGGAGGAATATCCCTCTTCATAGGCAACTTGTTTCCTCTTACTAAATATCGATAGGAATGGGTTTTATTCTTAGTTATATATGGGTGAGTCTCTCCTGTCACTAGTTATGCCTGAAACACCAGCTGTACCTGGAATCAACCACACTAATATTGGTTCTCAACACTTATTAGCTAAGTGAGTTTGAGCAAATCATGGACGTTCTCTGTTGAACAAGCTGATGATAGCACCCAAGTCATAGGATTGTTGTCATAGTTAACTGGGATGAGACATGTAGCATCTGGGCATTCTTCTGGGTATTCTTCACGCTTGGAAAATATTCAGTAAACGTTAGATATTATTATGGTGGCTGTGAAGCCATTTTCGTTTTTATGTATATGCAGCTCCTGCGTATAGAGCTGGGAATATTTTTGTCTGTTACTTGCATGGAGATATGAAATAATTATTTTTTTTAAATTTTTTAACGTTTATTTATTTTTGAGACAGGGAGAGACAGAGCATGAACGGGGGAGGGTCAGAGAGAGAGAGAGGGAGACACAGAATCAGAACCAGGCTCCAGGCTCTGAGCTGTCAGCACAGAGCCCGACGCAGGGCTCGAACGCACGGACAGTGAGATCGTGACCTGAGCCAAAGTCGGACGCTTAACCAACTGAGCCACCCAGGCGCCCCTGAAATAATTACTTTAAAAAATGAGGAACAATAAGTAGACAGAGAAGAGAGGTGATAGAGCGATGGGGTTGGGGCAGCAGCAGGAGGAAGTCCCGAAGAGGAGTGCAGGGAGTTTGGGGAGAGAGGGAGGTTGGGGAAAAAAAAAAAAAAAGAACAGGTACCTTGGAGAGTTCCCAGGAGGCCAAGGCTCTGGAGGGCAGAAGGGAGATCAGGTTCCCAGATCCCCAGAGAAGCTGCAGGGAGAGGTACCGGGAAAATTCTGGAAGCAGAATTAGTGAAGAACAGGGACCTGGCACAGTTGGGGTCCAGGATGTTCATGAATGGAATGGGGGAAGTCCCAGGGTCACGTTTCCGGACTGGCGGTACCCTCACTTTGAGTCTGAGGTGTTAACAGGCACAGGTGCACCTGGGTGGCTCAGTTGGTTAAGCGTCTGACTCTTGATTTCAGCTCAGGTCATGATCTCACGGCTTTGTGAGTTCGAGCCCTACATCGGGCTCTGCGCTTTAAGCTGCGGAGCCTGCTTAGGATTCTGTCCCCATCTTTCTCTCTGCCCCATCCCCACTTGCTCGCTCTCTCTCTCTCTCAAAATAAATAAAAAATAAATAAACATTGAAAAGAAAACAGTAAATCGGCACAGCCTTTGTAGCTTTGGTGGAGAAACCTTACAGACCCACGTCTTCTCTTATGAGATGAGTTAAATTCAGTTCTTTCTCCCTTTGAGGAAATCTAGTAAAATATCCGCTGCTACATTAGGAAGTTTTTCTTCTCCCACCCCCATGTTTCAGAAAGACTCTGCATTTGTCACGAGCATTGACTGTAGCTTATTTTGCATCAAGGTTTCCCTGGTTGCCTTCTGTTTATTTATTTATTTGGACTGAATTTTCCGAGAACAGTTGTAGGCGCACAGCAAAAATGAGGGTAGGTACAGAGATTTTCCATATACCCCTTGGAACTACACATGCGTAGTCTCCTCCATCATCAACAACCCCCACCAGTGTGCTACTTTGGTTACCATTGATGAGCCTACATTGACCTATCATTAGCCTACAAAGACCCCGGTTTACATTAGGGTTCACTCTTGGTGTTGTGCATTCTGTGGGTTTGGACAAATGTATAATGTATAATGATGTGTATCCATCATTATGGTAGCATACAGACTGTTTTCAGTGTCCTAAAAATCCCCTGTGTTTTGCCTATTCATCCCTCCCCCCTCCCCAACTCCTAGCAACCACTGATTTTTTTTTTTTTACTGTCTCCATAGTTCTGTCTTTTCTAGAACATCATATAGTTGGAATCATACAGTATGCAGCCTTTTCACATTGGCTTCTTTCACTTAGCGATATGCATTTAAGGTTCTCCCATGTCTTGTCATGACTGGACAGCTCATTTCTTTTTAGCACTGGATAAATATTCCGTTGTCTGGATGTACCATGGTTTGCCTGCTTACCTGCTGAAGGACCTCTGGGTTACTTCCAAGTGTTGGTGATCATGACTAAAGCAGTTATAAATTTTTGTGTGCAGGATTTTGTGGATATAGTTTTCAACTTCTTAGAGTAGATACTAGGGAGTGTGACTACTGGATTATGCGGTAAGAGTATGTTTAGTTTTGTAAGAAACCGTCAAAAGTTGCTGTACCATTTTGCATTCCAACCAGCAATGGATGAACGTTGACTATATTCATGTGGGTCTATTTCTGGGCCCTCTATTCTGTTCCGTTGATCTGTTTGTCTCTTCTTCCACCAATACCACACTTTCTTGATTACGGTAGCTTTAGGGGTAAGTCTTGAGGTCAACTGGTGCCAGTACCCCAACTTTGTTCTTCTTCTTCTTCAATATAGCGTCGGGGCTTTTGTCTTTTTCTATAAATCTTAGAATCGATGTGTCAGTATTAATAAAATCACTGACTGAGATTTTGGTTGGCATTGAATCTATAGATCAAGTTGGAAAGAACTAACATTTTGACAATATCGAATCTTCCTGTCCGTGAACATAGAATATTTCTCCATCTATTTTTCTTCGATTTCATTCATTAGAGTTTTGTAGTTTTGCTCATATGGATCATATACATATTTTTCTTAGATTTTCCTGGTATCTTTAGTTTTATTTTCTTAGGAGAATTTTTTTATTTGTTAATTCTCTCAACAACTACTTGTGGAGCTCTTACTCTAGGTGCTGGATATTCCAGATAAGAAGACAGACAGGATTTGCCTGCACAGAGTTGGCATTCTAAAGGGTCTGCAATCCCTTTTCCTGCGCATATCTAATACTAGATATAAGTGACACATGTGCAGAGGCTTCTGGGTAGCTGATGCGAGTCCCTGTCAACAACTTCTGTCCAGCATGACCATGTGTCTTGGGCATGGAGGTTCTAGAAAAGAAAATATTATAGCTACATGCCTGACATGCCCTTGGCCATCTTGCCTTCCTAGTTTTGAAGGTATCGGGGATGCTAAGAGAGAAACCAGCCTCTTTGTATAAGTCAAGGAATGAAGATTCTCTCTGAGATTAAAATGTCTATGGCCTGGCCTGGGAGCATTTTTGTCCAGAGCACGAAGTATAGACCAGCCCAGGAGAGGATGCTCTGGCCAGTTCTGAGGCTTGGGTAGAGACCGAGCAGGCTCTCTTTACCACTGCAGTCATCAGATATTGACTGGGATCCCAAACCATCTCAGAGTAGCTAAAAAGTTTACGGTTCCTACTCTCCTACCCCTCCAGCCCTTTCACTAGACCTCCTGGTCTAGTAAAAACACAGACAGATGCATGCACAAATACATCATAGTGTTAAGTGTTTGGGGGAGGGAACAGGAAGCGCATGAGAAGGGTGCCTCCCCCAGCCTCGGTGTCAGCTTCACAGAGGAAGTGACATTTAAGCTGAGACATTTAACCTGAAACCCGGTTAAGAATTAACCATGAAGTGAAGGCTGAGAAAGTCAGGCAGAGGGATAGCCCATGAGAAGGGCACGAGAGTCAAGAGAGAGGGTGGTACATGGTGATCCTGGAAGGTTCCGGGTGGTTAGGAGGGAAGATGCCAGCAGAGGTGGGCAGAGGCCAGATCATGCAGGGCCCTGGAGGGATCAAGTGGCCAGTGGCCTCCTTTTTTCTTCCCCTGTTTTAAGTAAGAATCAAGCACCTATTGTTTACCAGGTACTGTCCTAGGCACCGTGGGTACAGTAATGGATGAGACAGATACTGTCCTCACCTCGTGGAACCCCCAGGCTGGCAGGGGAACGAGCTCTCAGCAGGGTGCTCAAGGCCACCTTAGAGCCCCTTCCTCTTTTTTTTTTTAATGTTTATTTTTGAGAGAGAGAGAGAGAGAGAGAGAACACGAGCAGGGGAGGGCAGAGAGAGAGAGGGAGACACAGAATCTGAAACAGGCTCCGGGCTCTGAGCCGTCAGCAGAGAGCCCAACGTGGGGCTCGAACTCACGAACCGTGAGATCATGACCTGAGCTGAAGTCGGGCGCTTAACCGACTGAGCCATCCAGGCGCCCCCCTCCCTATTTTTTTTTTAATTGAAATATCACTCACATACCACAAAATTTACCTGTTTAAAGTGTGCAAAGGATGCCTGGGCGGCTCAGTCGGCTAAACGTCTGACTCTTGATTTTGGCTTGGGTCATGATCTGTGGTTCGTGAGATCGAGCCCCGCGTCGGGCTCTGTGGTGATAACTTGGGATTCTGTCTCTCTCCCTCTCTCTCTTCCCCTACCCTGCTCACGCTCCCCCCCGCCACCCGCCCAATTCAAAATAAATAAATAAACATTAAAGTGTGCAATCTGTGGTCTTTAGTATATTCATAAGGTTGCGCAACCATTACCGCTGTCTAATTCCAGAAAATTGTTATCACCCCAAATGAAACCCTGTACCATTAGCCGGTCACATCCCAGGGCCCCTTGCCCTCAGCCCTCGGCAGCCGCTGATCTATTTTCTATCGTTATGGGTTTGCCTACTCTGAAAATTTCATACAAATGGAATCATACAACACGTGGCCTTTTGCGTCTGGCTTCCTTCCCTTGGTGTGATGTTCTCAGGATTCATCCATGCTGTGGCATGTGTCAGCATTTCATTCTTTTTCATAGCCGCATAATATTCCACTACGAACAAACCCCATTTTACTTATTTCTCTATCCATTGCTGGACATCTGGGTGTTTTTACTTTCGGGCAATTATAAATACTGCTCCTAATAAACGTTTGTGGGCAAGTTTTTGTGGGGACACTTGTGTTTATTCCTCTTGGGTCTATACCCAGGATTGGAATCACCGGATCACTTGGTGACTCTATATTTACTTTCTGAGCCACTGCCAGACTTCTTCTCGGCGGCCGCCCCATTTCACATTCCCACCGGCAACATACAAGGGTTCCGGAGTCCCTTCCTCCTTGCCAACCCTGTTATCGTCTGCCCTTTTTTCTTCCCAGATGGGTCCTGGAGAGAGGCTCCCTGGGGAAGAACAAGGCCTGGCTCCTGGGGCCTGCACTTGGGGATGTGGCTTTGAGGGAAGCCCGGGTCTGCCTTGCCCACCCTCCACCGCGGCTGAGTCACCGTCCGGCATCTTGGGGTGAACCGGCCGGCAGTGGGACGGGCTGCACCAGCCCCTGCAGAAGCCACCATTAGACTTGACTGAATCTCCACCCCCAGCCTTGGGGCGGCTGGGCTTCCCTGGAAGCAGCTATCTCTGGCTGTTTCTGCTCCAGGGAGGGGGGGCAGTGGTGGGTGGAGAGGTTGCAGTCGAGTGAGTTTGGAGGCGTGGCGCATCGAGGGCCCAGGACAACCCTTCTGAGAGCGCTGGTCCTCCTGGCAGTGTCTGAGCAGCAGGCTGGGCGCCCGGCCACCCCGACAGCACCCTGGGAAGGGGGAGAGCGGGAGGGCAGGTGGAGGAGCTGGTTGGACCAGGCTGCACGTGCTGGACCCCGGGAGACTCTGTGGAGGGGGAGCAGCCCAGTGGGTTGGCGTCGCAGCTGGCCGTGTGCCTCCCGCGTGCCTGGCATCGGGGGGCGGGGGTCTGCCTAGAACGGAGGTGCGGTAGGGAGACGGACAGAGGATGCATTGGAGCTCAGGCTTCTGTGTCTACCCCAGAGCTGCCACTCACCTGTCACGGGACCTCAGGCTAAGTGTTAACCTCTGTGCCACTGCGTCCCCGTCTGCAGGCTGCACTAAGAGGGTCGCTGTGATGACTATCACGGATCACTGTCTTCATTAACCAGTACTGAACACTGAATGATCGGCGATGGTCCCGGCCTTTCTGGCTTTTCATCCTGTCTGTGGCTCTCTGCTGCATTCACCCTGCTCCTCTCTCTGCCGTCCACGTTCCTGCCCGGGCCCTTGTGTGGCCACAATTTTAGCCAAGCGGTGAAGCGTTCAGATTTTGGAGGCAGCCAGCCGAGGTCAGAAGTCCGAGCTCTGCCGTTCCCAGACACGTGCCCTTGGACAAGTCCTTTCCCTTGCTCAAGACTGAGCCTCAGTTTTCCCATCTGTGAATTGGGGGCAATAATAGCAGGCAGGTGATACTAGCCGGTCGTTAATCCTCATACTGGATCAGGAGGACTAACGGATTGAAAGACAAAGTGCTTAACGCCGTGCCCGGCACGGTTAGGGCTGGCTGCACAAAGAGCAACGGAAGGTGTCAGGCAGAGGGCGTGAGGTCTGGGACCCTGGGCAGGAGGGGACTGATGGGTGTCCGTGCCCGGCCTGGGAGTGGCCTGAAGGACGCCTGCAGTCAGCTGCCGGGTCCGGCTGCATTGCCAGTGGAGGCTCAGGGAGGGATATTTGCTGCTTCATTTCTGTACCAAATCCGTATTGTGGCTTTTCAGTTCCTGAGTCCCACGCCCTGTGGTGTGTGCAGGGCTGTACGCATGTCCCCAGGGTTCCCTGGTCCCAGGGGCAAGCAGCTCTGTGGGCCCTCCCCTCCCCCCCTCCCCCCGAGCAATCTTCCCTTCCTCCCTCGCTTCCTTCCTTCGTCCATTCACACAATAGACTTGCTTTTTAAAATTTTTATTTTTAAATAAAAATTGAATATATGTGAGATATACAACAGGGTGTTGATCTAGAGAGAGAAATGATTAATAGAGTGAAGCTAATTCACATACCCATCTCCCTATATAGTTACCTTTTTTTTTTTTTTTTTTTTTAGATATTGGCCAAAGGGCACAAAGTTTCAGTTCGTTATATGGGATCTAATGCACAGCATGGCGACTATCGTGAATGCTTTATTGGGGCGCCTGGGTGGCTGAGTTGGTTGAGTGTCCGACTCTTGATTTCAGCTCAGGTCATGATCTCGCGGTTCCTGAGATCGAGCCCTGCGTCGGGCTGTGTGCTGACAGCGTGGAGCCTGCTTAGGATTCTCTCTGTCTCCCCCTCTCTCTCCGCCCCCCGCCTGCTCTCTCTCTCTCTCTCTCTCTCAAGATAAATAAATAAACATTTAAAAAATAATAATCGAAAACTAGAAATTTGCTGAGGGAGCAGATTTCTGGTGCTTTTGCTACAACAATTTCTGGAGCCCCTGCTAGGAGCCGGGCTCCCTCGCGGAGCCCAAAAAACTAAAGAAAGAGTTATATAATCATTGTAGACTAATCAGCCTGTATTCACAAATCGGGAGAGGCACTGCTACAGAGCTGAAATGCAGAAATGCAAGGTACTATGGGAGTGGGCAACTCAGGCAACTTGCCCGAGACTGGGGTGATCAGGGAGGGCCTCTCCGAGGAGGTGACGTTTCAGCTGGAATCTGAGGTTTGAAGAAGAGTTCGCTGGCCCAAGAGTGAGAAGAAGGAGGGCTCCAGCCACAGGAACCTGCACGTGTAAAAGCCTGGAGGAGCTCTGTTTTTGTTTTCTTTCATTTTGATTTGGTAAATGAAAGAAACCAGCGGCCACTGAATCGGTCACTGAGGGATTCGGGGAGGGGCAGAGACTGCATCACGCGGTGCCTCGGAGGCAGTGGAAGGATGTGGCCTCGTTGCTGGGCGCTGGGTGGAAAAGGAGGTGAGAGGGGGCGGAGAGGGGGGAGGAGGGCCGGTGAGTGGGTGCCCCACAGACATGACTGTGCAAGTCACATGGCCGGGCGGCAGCTGCTCAGCCCCAGAGCGCCCCCCGCAAGTGTGGATTGCCCAAGGTCCGCCTCGGTGGCCAGACACCTCTGTCCTTCCGTCCAGGGCCGGGAGCAGGTGCCACACAGACCAGCTCGAGGTCAGGCCGTCTGCTCTGTGGGGTAGAGTGGGTCAGGTGGCAGAAAAACCACCAGCTCATCAGCAGTGATTTCTCCCGGCAAAGGCAGCCGCCACCAGCTTCCTGCCGAGACGGGTCCCTTCAGCCTCACTCGCTACAGCTGGAGATGGAGGGGAGCAGACGGCCCTGCTTGGCCCAGATTCCAGCCAGATTGCCAGGGAGGTGTGGGCGGAGCGACAGGGTGGGTGCCAGGAGCAGGAATACAGGAGAGGAGGGTGGGAGCCACCTCCTTGCCACCTCAGGGGGACCTTGCTTGCATGGGGGGCGGTGGGGACCCCCTCATTGCGGTCCTTGAGCCAGCAGAGGCTTGGAGCTCCCTCGAGAGAGATGCTTCTGTCTTTTACAGCCAGGCCAGGAGCTTTTGAGAAATGCGAGATGTTGACGGTTTCATCCCCAGCGCCCGGCGCCTGGTGGGACCAGGCGGGAGCTTAGTGGTTGTTTTTTACTTGTGTTTTAAAAATAAGGGGCGCCTGGGTGGCTCAGTCGGTTGAGCGTCCGACTTGGGCTCAGGTCATGATCTCACGTCCCGTGAGTTCTAGCCCCGCGTTGGGCTCTGTGCTGACAGCTCGGAGCCTGGAGCCTGCTTCCGGTTCTGTGTCTCCTTCTCTCTCTGCACCTGCCCTGCTCACCCTCTGTCTCTCTCTCTCTCAAAAATAAATAAACATTAAAAAAAATAAATGGTGGTAGTAGCTTTCGGGAGATGAGCCTGGAGGGGTAGGGAGACAGGACTGCTGGGTGCAGCTGAGCAAGCTGCACACTGCACAACTCCAGAGGAAGCCATTCCCATAGACCGTGATGAGAGGAATGCAGCCTGGGAATTGTGCAAGGTGGTAGCCCTGTAGGCGGGACCCCACCATGCAGGACCTTGAAGCCCAGCAAACATTTTCTATAAAGGGCCAGAGAGTAAATATTTTAGACTGTGTGGTCCATACATTCTCTGCTCTGCGACTCAACTGTGCTGTTTCAGGATGAAAGCAGTCATTGGCGATATGTAGATAAATGAAATGTTTCTTGTTCCCATAAACAACCTGATTTACAGAAACAGGCTGCCTGCCAGATTTGGCCCGTGTGCCCACCCCGGTGAAGGCCACGAAAGGATTTTGAACTTCATTCTAAGAGCCGTGGGGAGCCATGAGAGGGTTTAAACAGGAAGTGAGAGGTGCAAGTTCGCAGTTAACACGGTTCTGAAAGACCTGACTGTGCCCCCAGGACCTGCAGTGTTTCTTCCGTCCTGTGTGTGGATCACTCTGTTAGTGCTGGTTCCCACTGGCCTCAAGGGCAGAGGGGAGCAGCCCCGTGGTCAACAGTCAGGGCCTCGGAGTCGGAAGACCTGCTTTCCTCTGCTTGGTCTCCTGTGACTATGACCCTTTGTCTCTTCTTCTCCCCGAGGGGAATCGTTGCAGACAGGAGCCCCATGAAGGAAGGTGGTTCTGCACGGACCTGGGGGCACAGGAAGAGCTCAGTAAGGAGGCACTGTGGATGTAAGAATCCTTTTTCTTGCTGAACCGGAGGCAGGAAAGCCCGGTGGCGCCCTGGGCGCGTGCCGTGGGCTCTTTGCTCCAGTGAGCTGTGCCCAGAGCCAGGCTCCCAGCTGGGGCAGAGCACACTTCCAAGGACACCGTGGCTCATACATGCGAAGGGCTCCGTGGAGATGGGGGTGATGCTTCGTACCTCTTGGGCTGAAAATAACTGCCTGCCATGGGAGTGATTCCTCATCTTGGGTTCCCAATAATTCCTGCACACGGACGCGGTTTTTGGCAGCTGGTGTTTCATTTCTGTCTCCAAGAGTGTCTTCTGGACAGGGAGTCCTGCTCCCCGCGGGATTTGATGGCTTGCCTCGTATAAGCAGAACCTTCCCAGAATCCCACCTGTACAGGGGCACAATGGCCACTTCTACTCTCCCAAAGGCCACCAGCCAGCCCCACGGGCTCTCCACTCGCCCCTGGATCAGTAGGCTGGGCCTCGGTGATCAGCGATCTTGCCATAACTCTTACCTGCCCCGAGGCTGTGGGGGTCACCACTGCAGGGTGGTCTGATTTGCTCAGAGCCGGAGAGGCTGTGTCCTTGGGCTGAGCTAGGGGGCTGCCGATTAGGCCACGGTCCAGGAAGAGTGGCTGAGGACTTGCCCGTGTGCCAGGCCTCGGGGAAGGAACAGTAAGTGCCAGGTCACCGTCCTGCCCTTTTGGGGCTTAGTGTCCTACGGCAGACAGACCCAAAGCCCCTAATGACCCAGATAGTTATGTAATTTCGGTTGTGAAAGGCTATAAACTAGATTCAGAGGAGCTGTGGGTGTATGTTAACAGGGGAGTGCCTCGTCTGGGGAGTTTGAGCTGAGACCTGAAGGTTGAGGAGTGAGGCAGATTGTGTGTGTGTGTGTGTGTGTGTGTGTGTGTGTGTGTGTGGGCGTGCGTGTTAGGGGCAGATGTATGAATGAAGCCGGATGGATGGATAGCGGATGGGTGGATGAACGAAGGGACGCGTGGATGGATGAGTGAGTCTTCCAGGCAGTGGGAACAGGCTATGCAGAAGCTCAGAGACCAGAGGATGCAAGGTGACCCTGTAACTGATGAGAGACCATTGTGGAAGGTGTTTGGAGTTTAAGGAATGAGACTGGAGAGGTAGGTAGGTAGGAGCACCATGTACCGCTGAGCAAGTTGCGCACTGCTCCAGGGGGTGCCGGTCTTATAGATGGCGGTATGAACGGTGCCCCCTGGGCTGTGCAAGATGGAGGCCTGCAGGAGGGAGCCCATCATGCGAACACCGTATGTCTTAGGAGGGGTTTTGGACTTTGTTCCCAGAGCACTGGGGAGCTACGGAAGGCTTTTGATAGTTGGCGATGGGGCTCATTTCCATTTATAGTGCCCCAAAGCGGCACTGTCCAGTAGAACTTTCTGTGGGGATGGAAACGTTCTATTTCGGCACTTTCTAATACGATAGCCACGTGTGGCTTTTGAGCACTTGAAATGTGGCCAGAGTGACCAAGGACGTGACTTTTGAATCCTTATGAGTGTAAGTTTAAAAGGCTGTAATAGCCAGATGCGGCTGCTGGCTCCATAGTGGACAGGCTGCCCCAGAGACTGAGACCATATCCCCCCCCCAGACTCCTGCCCTGCTGGAGACGTCGCCGCTTGCCAGAAGGCTGGGCAGAGGCCTCAGACTCCCCCCTCCTGTGGACCTCAGTTCACCCTCGGGCCAGGGAGGCCACAGGCCTGTGGTTCTAGGAACTGGGCCTGGTGAGGGTAGAGCTGAGGGGCCGCGTCCATCCCCTCTGCACCTGAGACCTCGTCTCTTCCCCTGCTCCCCCCCCCCTCCCGGGGGTGCTGAGCCGGTATCCGTCCTGCAGAAGCAGCGGCCGTGTCCCTGCCCTTCCCAGATCCCCCCTAGTTTCCCCACAGCAGCTCCTCATCTGTATGGCGGAGAGCTGTTCACACTTGCCTCCTGTGCCCAGGACGTTCGCATCAGGACCTGGGCGCGGTGGGTCTTACCTGGGCCCCCCGCACACCTGCTCACTCCTCTGCCCTCCGTTGCAGTGCGCTATTTCCTGAAGAACAAGGTCAGCCCTGATCTGTGCAATGAGGATGGACTCACAGCCCTGCACCAGGTAAGGCCAGGTCCTTGGACCTGGGGTCCCTAGATCCCTGCACCCCAGCTGAACGGTCACGCCATCTCCCGGCCTTTTCCTGCCCAGAACCCCCGGGGCGGAGGGGAGGAAGGGCAGCCTCAGCTGTCTCGTCTGAAAGGCTCTTGTCTACTTGGGAGATGCGCGTGTCTGTCACCGACACGCCCACGGAGCCCCTGGGCACACGTGCGTGCGGCACACGCACAGCCTCCCGGCACAGGGAGCCTTTGTCACCGCGTCCTCTCTGCCCAGCGAAGGGCTCGGCAAACAAAGCAAGTCTGTTCTGAGCTTGAGGTTTACGAAGCACGTTTGTTCGCACCCACCGAGGCCTCCGTCCACCCTGGTGGGAAGGGTGATTGACAGGGAGGCCACGTGAGCCGCCTGGGGTCGCACAGCCGTGGTCCGTGGCCGTGAACCAGGTGCCCTCGTGGCCCACATCCTTTCCGGGGCGGCGCGATGGGCCAGCCCCCCCTTGGCCCGAGAGGGGCTGTTCTCGCTGTCATCACTCAGCTGGGTGCTGCCAGAGCCTCCTAGCTGGTCCCCGGCATTCAGTTGCCCTGCCGTGTTTCGTTCTTCCCGCGGTGGCCTCAGGGACGCTCGGGCCAAAAGTCTGATGTTACTCAAAGCACCCTTGGTGTCCTCCCACATGGTGCCTCGAGGCCTGGCCCCTGACTAGTGCTCCATGCTCCCTGCCTCTCCGGGCTCCAGCCGCATGGCTTTTCTGTTCCTTCCACACACTGGCTCCTCCCACCACGTTTCCCATGGCGTGTGGGGGTGTGCCCTAGTTAGCCCCCGTGTGCGGCAAGAGCCTGAGAGCTGTGCTATCGTATAGTGTCCTTTTCTTCTGAGCACCTGCTCCGGTAGCCATTTTAGCCATTCGATGCTGGCCTCCCTCTATCCAGACAGAGCCCGTGTCTCCTGCCCCTTGGTACGTCCTACCATCTTTCCCCGTGCTGGTATACAGTCAGTGCTCGATATGTGCGTGCTGACTTGAACACACGGAAGTCTCCCGGTGCCCTGGCCCAAGTTTCTGAGCAGGTGGACTTGCACACAGTCTGGCAGGTGGGAGCCCAGGCTGCCTGAACCCCAAGCTCTCTCCCCGAGAGCGTCTCCATGAGCTCACGAGGGCCGGAAGGGATGGACGGAGACTGGCCGCTGCCCTACCCATGAGCCCCAGGGGCAAGCCCCACCCCCAGCCATCAGCCCAGTGGCTTCTTATCTGTCCTTTTGGCTTCTCTTCCGCTCCGCAGGGCTTCATTCACCCACTAATTCTAGCTGTGTGATCTTGGGCAAGTTACGTAAGCTCTCTGTGCCTCACTTTCCTCATCCGTAAAATAGTAAGTACCCACCTCACTGGGCCGTTGCGAGGATTAAACGAATACGCATGACAGCCCTTCAAGCGTCTCCTGACGCTGCGTAAATATTAGACGGCATTATCGTTACTGAAATTTGTCACCTCGTTGGCTTCTGTGCAGAGCCACTTATGTGAAGTGTAGTTGATCCTCTCAACAGCCCTTTGAAATATTATGGTTCCCATTTTATAGCCCAGGAAACCGAGGCTCAGGGCCGGCACTGTCTAGTAGAATTTTCTAGGGTGATGGGATGTCCTGTGCATCTGCACTGTGCAGGACGCTAGCCTCGCGGGGCTGTGCGGCACTCGGAATATTGCTCTGAGGATTGAATGAGGTCGTCTGTGGCCAAAAGTTAGCGAGGTGGCCCTAGCGGCACCTCAGAAAGCACCAGCCAGGGTTATTTGATAACGTGACAGGCTGTTATTGCCACTGCCCGGCTGTCATTGCTGTGTCACTGCGGCTGCATCCAACACAGGCTGGAAGCGCCTTCGCACGCCTGGTAAAGGCGTGTGGCTCTCCTCCCCTTGGCAACAGGGAACCTTCGGGGCTTGTAAACTGGGACTCATGGATTGACGAGGAGGAGCTCTGTGGGTTGAGGGTGTGGGAAGGGGGGCGACGGGGAGGCAGGGAGAGATGATGAAGCCGCATCAGGGCAGTGGGGCTGGGGGCAGTGATTTAGAAGGCGGCATCCACACCCCATGAGAGATTGGATGTGGGCAGTGAGGGGGCGGGAGGAGTCATCCAACCGCAGGTGCCATTTCCCACCTTGGGGAATGTAGGGGAGGAGGCCTGCCCACCCCACCACCTACCGCCCCAGCGTGCACCCCAAACCCAGCCCTTCGTCTGGCCGAGCCTCGGAGGTGCAGGCTGGTCCAGTCCCTGGGCATCCCTCTCGTAAGGCTGCAATTCTGGGTGCGCAGTCCCCTCCCCTTTGAACCTGAGCTCCTCCGCTATCCCGTCCTCACGTTTTCTGTAGCCCTAAGGGCGGGTTCTCTGGCCCGGCTGTCCCCTGACACCAGGGGCTGACCTGCTCCTGCTGTGGACGGGAACTCCCCAGACCCAGCTCCCAGTGACAGGGGCCCCTTGTAGGTCCCCACTGCCTCCCTCCGGTGCCTTTGGCTCCCTCTGCTGGCCGTGCTGTGCCACTGCATGGTTCTCTCCACCACCTGAGGCACACCCCTCTGGGGTCACACCTCTGCCCCACTTGTCTGGAGAGCTGCCCTCAGACCCAGCCAACTCTAGACAGGCTGGAAAGAGATCTCTGGCATTATCCGCACAAACGGTTGCTCTTTTCCCACACGTCCTTCTGGCACTGAACCCTGGCTCTGCCGGGGATGGGGTGCGGGGCCATGGTACCACCCTATCCCCAGCCCCATCGCCACGTAGGGCCATGGGCTCCCCAAAGTGCCCCTGATCCTTCTGCTGGCATCCAGTCACTTCTCCCCATGTCCACAGATAGTCCTGTTGGCCCAGCCACCATTGTCTCCTAACTGGATGATTTTGCCAGAGCTTCTCCCTGTCCCTCTCCTCCTCAAAAAGTGCTCACATGCAGTCTGTTCTCCACATGCACCCAGAGGAAGGATTTTTTTTTTTTTAAAAAAACAAGTCTGATTATGTCGCTCCTCTGAGTATAACTCTGCCACGTCTCCCATTGCACGGGGACCAAGCCCTTCCCTGGATGGGGCAGCACTGAGCACAGATGCCTGCTTTGTCCCGGGCTGGCTTCTCCATCCCGGTCTATAGAGTGACTCCCTGTCTTCTTCCTCCTCTGTCCTCGCCTCTGTCCTCTCAGGGCCCTGGCTTGAGGCCCCCCTGTCTCCTTGGAATCGTTCACTCTCTGTCCCTGGAGTTTGGGGGCTCCGGTGGCTGTCAGAGGTCTTTGTCTCCCTGGGGGGCTACGGGTTCCTGAGCCTTCCCTGTCCCCAGGGCTGACCTAAATGTGGACAGGCCAGAGCATAAATATGGCTGTGTCCTTTCAGGGACTCTGTCAGGGTCCCCAGAGCCCTGATGTGGAGGAGGGTTCTTTGCGGGGGGGGGGAGGGAGGGGAGGCTTGGTTACTTGGGGCTTAAAAAAGAACAAGATTTTGAAGCCTCATTCAAAATTTTGTTTCGTTTCCACCACTCACAAAGTATTTTCTCTCTGCCCCTTGGATTTTTTATATTTCACTTATATTTTTATCTTGAATGTTTTTAACTTACTCGTGGGGAAACCGAGGCTCAGAGAGGCTATGTGGCTTGCCCAACGTCACACAGTGTGTGAGTAATGCAACTTGATTCAAATGCAGACAGTTTGGCTGCACTGTACTTCTTGTGGCCTCTCGAGGGGAACCCCTCAAGGGCCGGGGCCCCGCTGAAGCTGACCCTGTGTCCCCCCTCACCCCCCGCAGTGCTGCATCGACAACTTTGAGGAAATTGTCAAGCTGCTCCTTTCCCATGGTGCCAACGTGAATGCCAAGGACAACGAGCTGTGGACGCCCCTGCATGCCGCGGCCACCTGCGGTCACATCAACCTGGTGAAGATCCTCGTTCAGTAGTACGTGACCCTCTCTTCCCCAGGGACAGCCTCCCCTCTGCCTTTGGTGGTTTTCTATTTGTTTAGTTTCTGCTTTCCACCCCTTCCCCCCACTCCCCGCTCCGTCTCTCCTTTTCCTCCTGCGGTGCCATTTTCTCTGTCTCTTGTGGTGCCTCGTGTGTCTGTCTTTCTCCCCGTGCCCTCCCTTCACCTCTGTCTCTGTTTCTCTCTCTCTTCCTCTGGCTCCCAGTTCCCTTCCTCCCTCCACCTCTGTGTTCCTTTCCCACTCTTGTCTCTCTCTCTCTCTCTCTTTTTAATATAATTTATTGTCACATGGGTTTCCATACAACACCCAGTGCTCATCCCAACAAGTGCTCTCCTCCCTGCCCATCACCCACTTTCCCCTCTCCCCCACCTGCTCTTGTCTCTTTTCAATCTGTCTCTCCCTGCGGTTTCCCCCCAAAATATTAACACACGACATAAAAACTCACCTTTCTTGCATTGCAGGAATAATCCCGATCAGTCTTGGTGTGAATCCTTTTAATAGGCTGCTGAGTGGGGGTTGCTAGTATTTTGTTAAGGATTTTTGCATCCGTGTTCACAAGGGATATGGGTCTGTAGTTTCCATTTCCTGGAGGGTCTTGGTCTGGCTTTGTATCAGGGTAGCATTCTCTTTTTGTAAATCTCTTTTTTTTTCTGTCTCTGTGGGTCCATGAGTTTACATTCATCTCCTCTACTCTCTTTGGGTTTCGTTGCCATTTTTGGTTTCTTTTGCTATTAAAAAAAAAAAAAAAAGCATACTTGCTTCCTTGGCCCTGCCTCTCAAATGTTATTTACATGCTTTTCTTCAGGACAGAACCTGCTTTGAGGGGCACCATGTGGCAGTGTTTTTCCTAGGAATATGGCCATTTCTCTCTATGCTGTTCTGAGGGTCCTTTCCTGCCCTGGAAGGCTTTCCAGTCCGCTCAGGTTCTGTAGACACACAGAAAAGACAGCTTTCAATTTCAAATTATCGCACATCTGACTGAGCCGCGGGGAACATCGAGTGGCCACAGCCTGATGAGTGATGGTGCCCAGAGGAAAAGGGAGTGCCAGCCGAGTACAGTGGGTCCCCAGCGCTGATCTGTACCAGAATCATGTGGGGCGTGGGTTCAGAATACATAATCCAAAGCCGCACCCCCAGAGACTGTTTCAGGAGGTCTGGAGCGGAGCCCAGGAAGCTGCAATGTATTTCGGTGATTCCCCGGATAATTCTGCAGGGCATCTCAAGATCGCGTGTGGGAACCACTGGGCCAAAAACCAGATTCTGCCAGAGAGCCCCAGGGCTCTGTCCTGCCCCTGTCCTGTCAGCCTTTCGGGCCAGGACTTGGGAGAAGGTCAGGGGGAGCCGGTGGACAAGGACTGAAATAGAGCCGGGGTTTGAACCTTGACCCTCCCGCATGCTTGCTGGGTGACCTTGGACAAGTGACTGTTTCCCCTTGAGTGAGATGGGTCCGCAATAACAACTCAAAAGGACTAGCACGAAGAGTCACTCAGACGATGTGTGTATAGGGCTTAGATCAAGCCTGGCTCTAAGCAGATGTGTGATAATTTGTGCCGTTAGTGTTATTTGTACTGTCGTCACCAAGGAAGACTTTGACATCTGTCCTCAAGCGCCTGTCTGCTGGCCCAACAGAGCAGCAAGCTGGGGGTGGTCTGCTTGGGACAGCTTTCCTGGGAGCTCCCGTCAGAGGCCCCCGGGGATCCTGAAGCTACCGTCCTGGCTGGGGTGCTCCAGCGAGGCGGAGGGGTAGTGGGTGCTGGGGTGCCCAGTGGGGTTGCGGGGGAGAGGCTGGGGGCGGCGGGGGCGAGGCAGCCAGACCAACCCTAGCCACCCCTCCCGGGCCCTCACGCTCACTCTTTTTCTGCAGTGGGGCCGACTTGCTCGCCGTCAACTCGGATGGAAACATGCCCTACGACCTCTGTGAGGATGAGCCCACCCTGGATGTCATCGAGACGTGCATGGCGTACCAGGGTAAGGGCGGGGTACCACGCGTAACGTGGGCGCAGGTGAACGCGTTAGCTGGCTGCAGGCCCGCCTCATGCTCCGCGCTCAGGAAGTAGGACGGGTCCTCGTCGTGGTTGTTATCCGGGTGACTAACAGGACGAGGCCACAAAAGGCCCCTGGAAAACGTGCTGTGCAGGAGGGAGGCACTGTTCTCATCACGTCACCCACACGCGCGGGCGGCCTCAGCTGGCCTCGTCTCCTCTTCGTCAGCTGTGACAATTCAATTCAATAAACACTCACAATAAAGATATATTCCCCTTTGGAAACATAATCGAGAGTCAAGAACATTCGCGGGTGCCCGCTCTGTGCCAGGCACCACGCTGGCTGCCAGGGGCCGGGATAAACAAGATGTGGGCTGTTCTCAGCTCACAAATGAGCCGCAGAGAGGAAACAAATGTGGCAATCAGAGACCTGCCCGCCCCCACCACCCCGCACGCATATTTCTGAAGGCCTCCTTGCAAAGAAGTCTCAAATCCAGACCCTTGACTGCAGTCTGAGGTCCGGCCGGGACCCTGCCGTTGAGTCTCCTTCCGGGTTGGGGCAGTAGCCACCGATGTGGTCGCTGGCCCGGGCTCTCCCTATTCCTCTGCTGCAGGGGTCCTTCACTTTTGTATCAGTCTGGTGAATCCAGGGGCACCTCTTCAGGAATAGTGCTTTTAAATGCGGTTCTCGGGGCGCCTGGGTGGCGCAGTCGGTTAAGCGTCCGACTTCAGCCAGGTCACGATCTCGCGGTCCGTGAGTTCGAGCCCCGCGTCAGGCTCTGGGCTGATGGCTCGGAGCCTGGAGCCTGTTTCCGATTCTGTGTCTCCCTCTCTCTCTGCCCCTCCCCCGTTCATGCTCTGTCTCTCTCTGTCCCAAAAATAAATAAACGTTGAAAAAAAAAAATTAAAAAAAATAAAAAAATGCGGTTCTCAAATTCCCGGCATCATAGCGGAGATCAGTCATGTTAAAACATGGCTACCAAAACATTTTTAAATGTGTTACGTAGAAACTTCGTTAATTCACGAAACAGTAAGAAAATACCTGCAGTTTTCTGTTGGTGACAGTCATGGGCACCTGCTAATTCTGTGGATTTTCCCCACGTCCCCGGTGGAAGGAAATAACTGTATTTCATTTCATGGTTGGTGATAATAAACGTGTGATTTTTTTCCCCTCCTTTCGAGTTTATAGACCTCCCCTCAGTGCTGCCCAAGAACGTTTGATTTGAGGGACATTTCTGTAGGACACGTCACTTTCGCCCTTTTACACACCATGAAGTAACTGTCAGTAACGCTTAGACTTTTAGTCGGAGATTCAGGCTATCGAATGTTTGTCCAGGTCCTTCCACTCCAGTTTATTCAACTTGCCATTCAGAAGTTACATGGTCGCTAATTCATTCATGCCCGTAACAGAAATTCATTAAGCATTGAGCCCTCGTGCTACAGACACAGCCATGGGAGAGACGAAGAGAACTAACAGAGAGACCCTGGTCAGACAGGTGGTCGAGGCAGGGGGGGCGTCAGCAAGGGAGGTGACCCCGGGCAGACCTGCAGGATAAGACAGGGCCAGCCGACTGAGCGGTTGCAGGCAGGCAGGTGGATGTAGGGATTTCTGGTGTAGAGAGACGGAATATGTTGCAGTAACCAATCCTATTTAAGTGCCTCCTGGGCTCCAGGCAGGCATGGCCCTTGATCTTTGGGCCAGTGCACGGTGTGCGTGTTCACTGGGCCTGGGAGACAATGACCCGTGGGCATGTCTGTCTTCTCCCTTGCCCGGCAGACCTCGGGGGGCAGGAGCCGTGCCTCGCCCTTCTGCCCCGCCACCCCTCCCCGCCCGGGGCCTAGGCCCGGGGTGCTGACTCAGTGCCCTCCCCCTCCCCGTGCAGGCATCACCCAAGAGAAAATCAACGAGATGCGGGCAGCCCCTGAGCAGCAGATGATTGCGGACATCCACTGTATGATCGCAGCGGGCCAGGACCTTGACTGGATAGATGCCCAGGGTGCCACACTGGTGAGCAGATGGGCCCGGCGGGTTTGGGCTGGGGCGGGGGGGGCGTCAGCACCGGAACCAAGACCAGCCGTGGCCGAAGTGGGCCAGCACCTGGTGGAGGTTAAGCTTATGCAGTTGGGGCCTTGAACCTCCTCCAGACAGCTTTGGGGCCAGAGTTGGCTCTGGAATATGGAGCGTCAGCAGAGCGGGGATCTGGCCACTTTCAGAGAATCTTTTTTGAGAATCTGGCCACTTTCAGCTGGGGCTGGGAGTCAGGAGCCCTGCTGTCCGCCCGTTCTGTGTCCAAGTTCCTCCTCTACTTCGAGCTCCCGGTGTCCATCCTGAGCTCATGATTTCCCCCTCCTCCAGGGGTGGCTGGTGCCATCATTCATCCATCCAGTCGACACAGACCTCCGTGCCACATCTTTACTAGACCTTGGAGAGCTAGAACAGTGAACCTGCTCTCTCAGATCTGCCTGATTGGCCCCATTCATCCTTTTGGCTCGAGTGTCAGCGATTAGAAACCTTGACCTCTCTCCATAGGCTTTCGTAGGACGATGCAGCCTAGTACTGGGGAGGGCCTGCTTCTGAGGCTCTAAACTGGAAACAAGAGCAGGGCCTGGGAAGCCCGGATGCCGCCACCCCCCCCCCCGCAACCCTTGCTGATGGCTGGGCCCTGGCCTGGGCTTGGGGTCCATGCTGGTCGTAAGCACTCAGGAGTCTCAGAATCTTGAGCTGACCAGCTGCGGTTCACCAGCAAGACCCCTCAGTGCCCCTCAGGCCTGACCTGGTGGCCCAGGTGTGGTTACTGGGCTTCCCCCACCGGGTTCCTGAGCCCCACCCTCTGCCTTATGCCTTTTCCTGTTCACTGGGTCCCTGCTCAGCCCAGCGCTAAAAGATAGAGTTAGGTAGTGAGACCGAACACGGCAGTATGAAATCAAAGCTAAGCTGTCCCAGGGCATGGCCCACCCTGGCTGGAGCTCCTTTGGGTGTGTGGCTGGGCCCTTTAGACACACGGGTCTTCTCTTGGGCTGAGGGCTGGCCTCAGGGTGGCCCAGACCACATGGGCCAGGCCCCTACTGGGTCTCAGGTCGTCCCAGTAAAGCGGGGATACGAATAGCACCTTCCTCACCAGGTTGTTGGGAGGAATAAGTGAGATTCTGCATATAGGTGCTTAGCACAGAGTCTATAAACTCTCAGTGGATGTTAGTGATTAACATCTTTTTAAGTTTATTTACGTGTGTGTGTGCGCGCACGTGTGTGTCTGTGACAGAGAGAGAGAGAGAGAGAGTGAGCGAGCTCAGGGGACAGGGGGAGAGAGGGAGAGAGAATCCAAAGCAGGCCCACGCTGTCAGCGTGGAGCCTGATGTGGGGCTCGAACCCATGAACTGTGAGATCATGACCTGAGCTGAGAGCAAGAGTCAGACACCTAACCAGCCGAGCCGCCCAGGCGCCCCAGTGTTATGGTTATTCTAGCAATATCACTCTCCCGGTCGTGCCATTTTCTTCCCAGCCAAGTATGAGGCCCCACAGTTTGTAATGTCTGGCTGGCCTGCTCGGTGTCCTTCTCCACAATTGGCAAACCACGCGTTTGTAAATCAGATGATTGTTCTAATTTTCATGTATGCCTGTACCAGATCACACCCCGGGTTTATTCTGAAAATTAAAAAAATAAAGGAAAACCTCTATTTGCCGGAACCTCATAGCAACCTTACCCCGGGATGGGGCAGCGTCTGACCATCAGGGCTGTGTTCTGAAGGGCCACTTCCTGGGGTCACGCCTTCTCTGTCCCACTGACCGGAGCTCTGTGGCTGCAGACCTCAGCCCTGCCAGAGCTCTGGCGTCCTTGGGATCTCAGCTCTATCTCCCACCTTGGCTGGGCAGTTGGTTTCTCTTTGCCTCATCTCCTTACTCCTTCCTTTCTTCCCAGGGTGCACCTTACCATCACTCACGGCCCTCCAAGACAATCACTTATTTTTTGTCATGCGCTAAGCACTTTATATATTTTCTGGAGGTCAAGCAGATGGGATATTTGTGGTCTGCAAGGCGGCATCCATCCCCAGAGGCGTTGAATGGTGCTGGGTAGAAGAGTTGTGGCCTCAACCTGAAGCTTTCCCTTGTTGGACGTGTTGGTTACCTATCGTTGTGTGACAAGTGACCCCAACACTTAGCATCTTAGAACAACAGTAAATATTTGTTATCTCACATGGTTTCTGTGGGTAGGGAATTGGGAACAGCTTAGCTGGGTAGCTCTGGCTGGGGCCTCTCACGAGGTTGCGGCCATCTGAAGGCTTGACTGGGGCTGGAAGATCCACTTCCAAGGTGGCGCACTCACATGGCTAAGAAGTTAGTGCTGGCTGTTGGCTGGAGGCCTCAGTTTTTCACCTCCTTACAACCTCTCCTTGTGGCTGCTTAAGGGTCTGCACTACATGATGGCTGATTCCTAGAGTGACTGATCCAAGAGAGCCTAAGGTAGAACCAGCAATGCCTCGTATGACCTCACCTCAAATCACACACCACCACCTCACAATGTCTTGTTTGTTAGAAGCGGGTCACTTGTTCTGGCCCACATTCAAGGGGAGAGGAATGAAACTTCATCTCTCAAGAGAGGTGTGTCAAAGAATTTGTAGACATTTTAAAACCACCATGTTGGGCCTCTGAAACCCCTTCCTCAGAGCTCAGCACGTGGTAGGGACTCAGTAAGTGCTGTTGCCTTAACCACAGGGGCTCTCAGACCCACCACAGGATGGAGAGTGGCCTTAAGAATGCTTTGTAATGTGGCTGGATTTCCGACTCATTCTCTTCCATTCACTGCCCCCCGGAATGAGCTGGGATTTGGGAAGAAGTGGGACTGGTGCCCGTAGGGAATGCTCACGTTCCTTCTCTCCTTCAGCTGCACATAGCTGGAGCCAACGGGTACCTGCGGGCAGCCGAGCTCCTCTTGGACCATGGAGTGCGCGTGGACGTGAAGGACTGGGATGGCTGGGAGCCCCTGCACGCGGCCGCCTTCTGGGGACAGGTAACTCTCCGCCGTCGGGCTGGGAGGGAGGGCACGCAGGACCAGCCCGCTGTCCTTTGGGCCGGCAGAGGGTTCACAAGACCCACCGAAGGGGTTGACCACAGCTAGTTTGTGGGATAGGAAAGGACCTTGAGAGTTTGCAAAACCATTTGACAGGTTGTGTCCTAAGAAGATGATGAACACATTTGCCAAATTAGAAAATTCCTCACATTTTTGATTTGAGTAGTTTCTCCTTTTGTTTCCCAGATACAAAACTCTGATTACAGCTGTTGCCGTCCCTCCTTGGATTCCTGACAGCTCTAGATTTACAGCTGACTCCTTCTTCTTCTGTCCCTTGGCATGGCCCAGGCATGCTGGAGGAGGTGTCAAGCCCATTGTGTGGACAGGATTCCTGGCTCCAGGGTGCAGAGCCTTCCCTGCGAACCCGCTCTGTCCCATCATTTTTTATGTCATATCCTGAGAAACATTGGCACTCTTACTGCCTCCCAGGCTTTTTGAGCCGAAGGGGAACATGGGCTTCTTCCTGTTTCAGATGCAGATGGCAGAGCTATTGGTGTCCCATGGGGCCAGTCTCAGTGCTAGGACATCCATGGATGAGATGCCAATAGGTGAGTCCAGCATAAAAACTAATATACACATAGGTACTCATTAATGATTTGATGGATAGTGGAATAATTGGATAAATATATAGTTGGCTAGATGGTGGATTCGTGTGTGGATGGATAGGATGAATGAATAAATTAATGAAGGGTAGTTTAATGTGCAGATGCACAGCTGGATAGGTGGAAAGATATGTGTATGGGTAAGTGGATGAATGTATGGATGGAAGGTTGGATGGATAGATGGATGGGTGGATGGACGGATGGCTAGATGGCTGGCTGGCTGGCCGGATGGATGGATAGACAGCTGGATGGCTGGATGGTTGGATAGATGGATGAATAAGTGGATGGGAGGGTAGGGGATGAATCTGGATGGATGGCTGGGTCAGTGAACAAGAAGACAGGTGAATGAAATGATTAGGTGGATTGAATGGGTAGGTATATATGGATGGATGGATGGATGGATGGATGGATGGATGGATGGCTAGATGGCTGGCTGGCTGGCCGGATGGATGGATGGACAGCTGGATGGCTGGATGGTTGGATAGATGGATGAATAAGTGGATGGGAGGGTAGGGGATGAATCTGTGGATGGATGGCTGGGTCAGTGAACAAGAAGACAGGTGAATGAAATGATTAGGTGGATTGAATGGGTAGGTATATATGATTTGATATACATGTAATTTGGGGCTTGGACTACACAGAGTACTTGCTTGTTTCTCTTGATGTGTCTTATATCGCTGGAGAGTTGATGACTCCTGATGGAGACTACCAAAGGGGGATGGCTCTTCCCATAGCTGGGAACCTTGGGAGCTGTGACTGTACAGATCCTGGGGTTCCTGTTCTTATCCTCTAAGGATTGGGGTGTAGCCCAGGAAGTAAGGCTGGCATTGTTTTCTTTCCTCCCTGGATGATGCCCCAAAAGATGCTGGGAGTTCTCAGGGTGTTGGGATGGCAGCTGCCACAGCCTGGAGGGCCCTCAGGGGCCACTGGCCCCTGCACTGCTCCCCACAACAGTCTCCTTTGCCTCTTCAGACCTGTGTGAGGAGGAGGAGTTCAAAGTCCTGCTGCTGGAGCTAAAACACAAGCATGACGTGATCATGAAGTCACAGCTGAGACACAAATCGTCCTTGAGCCGGAGGACCTCCAGCGCCGGGAGCCGTGGGTGAGCCAGGGCCGGCCAGCCTTGGCCCCTGGGGATGCTCCTGCCCGTGGCACCTGGGCACGGCCCTCTAGCACCTCCTCTCTCCCCTCAGGAAGGTGGTGCGGCGAGCCAGCCTGTCGGACAGGACCAACCTGTACCGGAAGGAGTATGAGGGAGAGGCCATCCTGTGGCAGCAGCGGAGTGCAGCCGAGGATCAGCGGACCTCCGCCTACAACGGGGACATCAGGGAGACCAGAACAGACCAAGAGAATAAGGACCCAGTGAGTGGCTTCATGCCCCTGCCTCGGTGTCAGCCCCGACTTGGGAGGTGGCCAGGACCCCAGCCCGGTCTTGCCTCTTCTTCTCGGGGCCTTCCAAGGGAGGGTGGCCGGGCAGTGCCCTTCAACCAGCCGGACCCCATCTGATGCTGGTGGCTCCTGTGGTTAATGAGGCGATCCTGGGGGTTGTGAGAGTCAGAGCCAGGAGCTTCGGCACACAGTAGGGTCTCATAACAGACAGGAGGTAACTGCCATGTGCCTGCTTGTGCTCCCACAAACCTAGTTCTGGGCTTCCCAGAAGGGAGGTTCAGTGCACCAGCCACCCTGGGAGCTAAAGGCACTAAAACTTTTTGGCTGGGGGGGGGGGGGGAATAACAAGATGCTGACCATTGTGTTTGCAGAACACGTCAGTTGGAAGACATTTTTTGAAAAACTGAGGAGGGTAGTGAGAGGACCTCCAAGAAGCCTGCTCGAGGAGTAACCAGGGGTCTGGGCATTAAACTTTCTTTCTTTTTTTTTAGTATCTATCTATCTATCTATCTATCTATCTATCTATCTATGTATTTAGAGAGTGAGCAGGGAAGGAGCAGAGAGAGAGGGAGACAGAGGATCTGAAGTGGCCTCCATGCTGACAGCAGAGATCCCAATGCGGGGCTCAAACTCACGAACCGTGAGATCGTGACCCAAGCCGAAGCTGGACGCCTAACTGACTGAGCCACCCAGGTGCCCCATGGGCGTTCAACTTTCTTAAGGGAATGATGCTGTGTTGGTTTCCTAGGATTGCCGTATGTATCACATTACCGTCAACTTGGTGGCTCAGAGCAGTAGAGATTTATTCTCTCATGGTTCCGGAGGCCAGAAGTCTACTATCAAAGTGTCCACGGGGTTGGTTTCTTCTGGGGGTTCTGAAAGGGTATCTTTCCACGCCTCTCTCCTAGCTTCCGGTGGCTCAGGCATTCCATGACTCCAGTCTCTGCTTCTGTCTTCACATGGCCTTCTTCCCTGTGTGTGTCTGTGTTTCTGTTTTCTCTTCGTAGAAAGACGGCAGTTGTTGGATTAGGGCCCAGCCTAACTCAGTGTGACTTCACTTTATTTTAATGTATTGCATCTGCAAAGACCCTATCTCCAACTAAGGTCACATTCGGAGGTGTGGGTTGGCCATGACTTTTGGGAGGACACTACTGGACTCAGGTTCCATGCATGGCTGCTGTCTCGCTTCGTGGGGCCAGCAAGTTTGGGGCCAGAGCAGAATTGCTGGGGACAAAAAAGGGAGGGGCTGACCATCCCAGCAGTGGTCTGCCTTTTTTGGTTCTTCTACCGACCATGAGCAGCTGAACACATCTCTAGACAGTGTGGCTTTGGTGGGATGCGAAATGATTAGCTGCCCAGAGTGCCCACCTGTCGCAGTGGGACCTTGCTTCCCAGCTGGAGCAGAGAGGTCACGTGCAGCCTTGTCTCACCCGCAGGGGAAGGTGCCCACTGAAGGGAATCCACTGGAGCCTTGGCTGGGGACAGAGAGGGGACCTCGGAGGCTTTGTTCTGCCTGGTCCCTAAGCTTGGGGGTGGGGGAGAAAACAGCTCTAGACTGAAATCAAATCACATTTCAGATGTCTTCCACTACACATTATTTACTTTTCCTTCGTGAGTTGGATTTATGTACGGTAAAGTACACAAATCTTTTTTTTTTTAATTTTTTTTTTAACATTTATTTATTGTTGAGACAGAGAGAGACAGAGCATGAATGGGGGAGGGTCAGAGAGAGAGGGAGACACAGAACCCGAAGCAGGCTCCAGGCTCTGAGCTGTCAGCACAGAGCCCGACGCGGGGCTCGAACTCACGGACCGCGAGATCATGACCTGAGCCGAAGTCGGACGCTCAACTGACTGAGCCACCCAGATGCCCCAGTACACAAATCTTAAATGGATTTTTCTTTTTTTTTTTTAATGTTTTTATTTATTTTTGAGACAGAGAGAGACAGAGCATGAACGGGGGAGGGTCAGAGAGAGAGGGAGAAACAGAATCCGAAGCAGGTTCCAGGCTCTGAGCTGTCAGCACAGAGCCCGACGCGGGGCTCGAACTCACAGACCGCGAGATCGTGACCTGAGCTGAAGTCGGACGCTTAACCGACTGCGCCACCCAGGCGCCCCAGTAGGTGGTCTTTTGTATCTGACTTCATTCTTGACTATGAGACTCGTCCATGTACAGGCACGTAGCAGCAGAGTTCATTCGTTTTCATTGCTCCGGAAAGTTCTGTCGTTTAGCTAGGCTACGACGCACGTGTCCATTCTCCTGCTGGTGGAGGAGCAGGTTGTTCCTGCTTTGGGTTGTTTCAAGTTTGGGGCTATTTTGAATAAAGCTGCTCAAAACATTCTCATCCATGTCTTTTGGTGGGCATCAGCACTATTTTCTGTAGGCTCTATACCCAGAAATGCAGGATGAGTCATGGGGAGGCTACGCAAGATACCGCCAAGCACTTTGCCAGAGTGATAATACCCATCTACTCTCCCAACAGTGCTCAAGAAACGTGAGAGCTTCTTGCCAATCCTTGGTGTACTCATTCCTTTCCATCCGAGCCATCCTGGTGGGGTTACTGTGGTAGCTCGCATTTTATTTTATTTTATTTTATTTTATTTTATTTTATTTTATTTTATTTTATTTTATTTTATTTTATTTTATTTTATTTCATTTCATTTCATTTCATTTCATTTCATTTTATTATTTTCTATTTTAGTTATTTCATTTCATTTCATTTTTTTTTTTTTTTTAAATTTTTTTTTTTTTTCAACGTTTATTTATTTTTGGGACAGAGAGAGACAGAGCATGAACGGGGGAGGGGCAGAGAGAGAGGGAGACACAGAATCGGAAACAGGCTCCAGGCTCCGAGCCGTCAGCCCAGAGCCCGACGCGGGGCTCGAACTCACGGACCGCGAGATCGTGACCTGGCTGAAGTCGGATGCTTAACCGACTGCGCCACCCAGGCGCCCCTCATTTCATTTTTAAATGTTTATTTTGAGAGAGAGAGAGAGTTGGAGAGAGAGAGAGAGAGAGAGACAGAGAGTGGGGGAGGGACAGAGGGAGACAGAGAGAGAATCCCAAACAGTCTCCACTCTGTCAGTGCAGAGCCTGATGTGGGGCTTGAACTCACGAACCAGGGGATCATGACCTGGGCCGAAATCAAGGGTTGGACGCTTGACCGACTGAGCCACCCAGGCGTCCCTTGCATTTTAAATTGGTATTTGCCTGATGGTGGTTGGCGGTGAACACATTTTCCTGTGCTTATTGGCCGTCTGGTTATCTTTTTTTGTGCCACGTCTGTTCTTCTGCCCCTTTTTGTTGGGCTGCTTATCTTTTCCTTATTGATGGGTGGGAGAGAGACCGAGATTCTTAAATCCTCATGGAAGCAGCTCCTCCTTCACACCTACTGTGTTTGTTCAGATCTCCCAGGCCAGGGACTCTGCCACAAGTGCTCAGTTGGCGTGGAGCCGTGTAAATCATTAGCCCTGCAGGGAATTAGGGTGGGAGGGGGGTGGCCCGAGTCTGTTGATAATTTCTACGGCTTCCTCGTCAGACTGCAGTTTATTTAGGGGTTTGTTGAAGGCAAAAGAATGGGCCGTTTTGCCTCTGGGGCTGGGGTTTCAGGCCTGGGGAGAGATGGAAGCTTGAATTTTTGTATTTGTTTTCTTTACTTCCAGAATGGTCCTGGAAAGAGACCATTCCGAAGATGGCTGTCTTCCCGCCAGTTGCCCAGCCATCCAGCGTCAAGGGCAGCTGTCAGGGTCCAGGGCCCCAGATATCAGTCCCAGCCCCCGGGGTAAACCAAGGAGATGGCAGGGCACAGCTACAAAGCCCACAGCTCCTTCCTTTCTCTTACCTCCCCCTTTCAAGGCTGTAGGTACTGACAGGGCTGCGATGGTCTCTAAGATAGACATTCTCCAAGTGTGGTCCCTGGACCGGCAGCAGCGGCATCACCTGGGAACTTGTTGGAAATACAGATTCCCAGGGGCGCCTGGCTGGCTCAGTCAGTTAAGCATCTGACTTCGGCTCAGGTCACCATCTTGCAGTCTGTGAACTGGAGCCCCACGTCGGGCTCTGTGCTGACAGCTGAGAGCCTGAAGCCTGCTTCACATTCTGTGTCTCCCTCCCTCTCTGCACCTCCTCAGCTCGTGTTCTGTTTGTATCTCTCTCAAAAAATAAATAAACATTAAAAAAAAAATTTAGAAATGCAAATTCTCTGGCCTCGCCCCAGAGGTACTGAATCATAAACACTGGGCTCTGGGTTTAACTAGCAATCTGTGTTTTCACCAGGCCTCCAGGGGATTCTGGGGCACACAAGAGTTTGAGGACCATGCATCTGGGGGGGAGTATTTGCTCAGCTTGACCCGCAAGTCAGGTTTCTGCCAAGACTCTATCCGGTTAACCCCCAGGTCTGGCTTTGGCACACGCTTTTGGCAGAGCTGAATCCCCGGAACTCAGGAGTGATGGGACAATCCCATCTCTTAACCAGTAGTTCGCAAACTTAACTGTAGGAGAAAATCACCTGGGGTGGTGTTTTTGGGTTTGTTTTCAAAAAATTCTGATGTCTAGGTTGCAACCCAGACAAATGAAATCTGAATCTTTGGGCCTGGTGTCCAGGCATTGTATTGATGTATTTAAAAATTTTTTTAATGTTTATTTACTATTGAGAGACCCAGAGAGGGACAGAGCATGGGCATGGGAGGGGCAGAGACAGGAGAAGACACAGAATCTGAAGCAGGCTCCAGGCTCTGAGCTGTCAGCACAGAACCCGACGTGGGGCTCGACCTCACAAACTGCGAGATCCTGAACTGAGCTGAAGTCGGACGCTCAACTGACTGAGCCACCCAGGCGCCCCTGTACTGATGTATTTAAAAAGAAACTAATAGACTTGATTTTTTGGAGCAGTTGTAGTTTATAGAAAACATATGTAGAAAGTACATAAAGTTTCCACACACACCCCTCATCATGTCCCCCGATATCCACTGGTATTAACATCTTATATTAGTGTAGTAGGTACGTTATCATTGATGAGCCAATATGGATATATGATGATTAGCTGAAGTCTATTGTTTATGTTAGGGTTTACTCTGGATGTTGTACATTCTGTGGATTTTGACAAATGTGTAATGTCACATATCCATCGTTAAACGTTTATACAGAATACTTTCACTGCCCTAAAAATCCCTGGTGTACCTGTTCATCCCTCCCCAACCCCCTGGCGACCACTGATCTTTTTACCATCTCCGTGGTTTTGCCTTTTCCAGAATGTCATAAAGTTGGAATCACACTATGTAGCCTTTTCAGGTTGGCATGGATATGTGTTTTTAACTCCCCAGGTGATGCCATTGTGCATCCGGGTTTTAGATCCCTGCTACTCAAAGCGTCAGTCTGGAATTTTCTTAGAAAAATGCTGAAATTCAAGTCCCAACCCGGATCTGGTGACTCAGCATGTGCATTTTAACAAGAGCCCCAGGTGACTCATATGCACATGAAGTTAGAGAAGCACTTATTTAGACAATGAAGAATGGTCTTTTTCCAGGACCGTTCCGGAAGCAAAGAAAATAGATACAAAAATTCAAGCTGCAAAAAAAAAAAAACGCCTCAAATGTGGCTTCAATCTGCCTGTGTAGCTCAGAAGGAGCCGTTAAAAACCAAAAGAATATACACACATACCTGGAAGCTGACTGTAGAAAGGGCCCCCCCCCTTACCATGATTTAGCCCAATTGTATATTTCTTGGAGGTCTTTCCAAGAAAGGGAAATTCTTGGAATCACAAGTCAGTGCATGAAGATTGCCTTCATTCTTTTTACCAGATGCAGAACGTTCCAGCACAGCTACTTGCCATAATTTCCCCACTGCCTAATGGTGACTTCCAGGCTTTTCTCCCCTAAGGGAGCATACATCTGTGAAATGAAGTCCTAGAAATGGGCTTGCTGGTGTAGAGTATGCATTCTTCCTTAAAAACCAATTTTTTTTGGTGGGGTGCATGTGTGGGGGGGTGATGTGATATTATCCCCCAAAGAGGTGTGGTGGCAGAGTTTATATACCTGCCAGTTTTCCCACACTCTTGCCGACCCTGAGGCATAACAGAGTTTTAAAATATTTGTTGGGGCGCCTGGGTGGCTCAGTCGGTTAAGCGTCCGACTTCAGCTCAGGTCACGATCTCGCGGTCCGTGGGTTCGAGCCCCGCGTCGGGCTCTGGGCTGACGGCTCGGAGCCTGGAGCCTGCTTCCGATTCTGTGTCTCCCTCTCTCTCTGCCCCTCCCCCGTTCGTGCTCTCTCTCTGTCTCAAAAATAAATAAACATTAAAAAAAATTTAAAAAAAAAAAAGAAGAGAGAGAGAGAGAGAGGAGGCAGAATCCCAAGCAGGCTCTGCCCTGACAGCAGATGCAAGGCTTGAACTCACAAACTATGAGATCATGACCTGAGCCGGAATCAAGAGTCGGACGCTTAACCGGCGGAGCCACCCAGGTGCCCCTGGGTAGTTGGGCTTTTTAAAATGGGCTTTTAAGAGCTCTTATTTATTTGGGAAATTAGTCCCTTTTCTGTCATACGCGTTGCAAATATTTTTATGTGCCTTTTGACTTTATTTATGGTGAGTTTTGCTCTGCTTTTTTTGTCACCAAATACAGCCACCTTTTAGTTTCTAGTTGATAGGCAGCAGCTTCTTTCAAAGCTCTCGTTATCCAGGGGTTTCTGGGTTAGAATTTCTGCTGTTTGGAGTGGATATTTGCTGGGAATACAGAAGGAAGATGACAAGTGACCAAAAACTCAGCTAGAAATGGCTTACACAAAACAAGAATTTATTGGCTCGTGTCACCGCAAAGTCTGGGGCCGACTGGACACTGGGGCTCAAGGTGCACCCCTTCAGCCTCCCTTTATGTCAGCGGCACTGTCGAGTGGACCCTTTGACATGCCGTCTCCCCCAGGCCCCCAGCTTCCATCACTGTGGCCACCCTCGAGTTCTGCATAAACAGAACTTCTGTTTCCCAGGTGTTCTGGCACAGATCCCAGGGATGAGTTTTGTGCAACCAGTTTCAGCCAAGAACCAATTCCTGCAGTGAATCTGCCGACTGGCCATGCCTGGGGTCATGGTCCAGTCCTCACGGCAAGGATGGGGATTGGCCAGCTCTGTCAAAACGCATAGATCGGCGAGTCCCCTGAAGCAGAACGGAGGTCCTGTGAGCTCGGTTGGGAACACGGAGCGAGGACAGGTCCAGGCAATAAGGCCCTCAGCAGAGGTGCAAGCAGGGAGTGGGTTTGGATCCTCTACCCGGCTGGTAACGTTGTCCTTCTCCCCCTCAGAACCCCCGGCTGGAGAAGCCCGTGCTGCTCTCCGAGTTTTCTACCAAGATCCCACGAAGTGAAATGGACGGGCCTGTTGAGAATGGCCTCCGGGCTCCAGTCAGCACCTACCAGTATGCACTGTCCAACGGGGATGTCTGGAAAGTGCACGAGGTGCCTGACTACAACATGGCCTATGGCAGCCCCGGCGTGGCCGATGCCACCTCGCCCTGGAGTGGCTACAAGGAACAGAGTCCCCAGACGCTTCTGGAGCTGAAGCGGCAGCGGGCTGCGGCCAAGCTGCTCAGCCACCCCTTCCTGAGCACTCACCTGGGCAGCAGCATGGGCAGGACGGGCGAGAGCAGCAGCGAAGGCAAGGCCCCCTTGATCGGAGGCAGAACTTCACCCTACAGCAGCAATGGAACCTCGGTATATTACACGGTCACCAGCGGAGATCCCCCGCTCTTGAAGTTCAAGGCCCCCATGGAGGAGATGGAGGAGAAGGTCCACGGCTGCTGCCGCATCTCCTAGTCTCTGTGTGACGGAGGAGAGAGATGCTTCGGGGAGGGGTCTCTGGAATCCACCCACCCGGCAGCCCTGGCTGGGGAGACATCAGAGGGCAGCTTGCGGGGAGGTGGGCTTTGCTTTCCAGAGCTGAGCCCACCTCTCACCCAGCGGCCCATAGCATCACCACTTCCCACGGCTCTGCTTCCGCTGCATTGTCTGCCGTCAGAAACAAGGCCCCATCGTGGCTTCCTGACTCACCCCGCTGTCAGATTTTGGGGGGGGGGCGCTGGGATTCCATTCCAGTTCTGTTGTCGGTTAAGGCTTCTCTGGACCGGGACTCGCATATCCCATATCGGTGCGCACGTGCACGCGCACACACACACACACACACACACGCTCAACCCTGTGTAGGAATGACACAGCTGGGCTCATGGGAAGCAGGTGGGACTGAGAATTGGTGGGTTCTTCCCAAGAGGATTGAGGCTAAGACTCCGTTTCATCACCACTGCCAACGTGGCTTTAGTAGGGGAGGGGGGGCTGCGAAGCTGAGACCCACGGTCCCGCCCAGGGTCACGCGGCGGGGGGGGGGGGGCCTGGGCTACCATCCACATCTAGCAGGAGAGGAGGTCCACTCGTTGTTCAGAGGAAGCTCTGAACCCACGTGGGGTCAGTGAGACGGGCAGTGGCCTTCTCCCCACAGCCTTGCCCATGCCGGAGGCCAGCTGTGTGACCACCCAGAGGCCGAGGTAGAAAACCAGGCTAATGCCTGGGATATTCCATGCCTGGGATAATCCAAATCCTATTTTACTTTTGGACGGAAGTGTCAAAAATTGGAGGCGAGGGGGAATAAGGTTAGTGTTTCCGAAAGTGCGTTGGATAAAAGGATTCTTTTAGGCTGTAAAACTACAGGTGGGAGAGAACTGAATTTGCTTTCTTGCTTTCTTTCGCGGATAGCATCATGCTCACTGGGTTTTACTGACTGGTGTTGGAAGAATGAAGCTGAGTGAGGAGCTTCGGTTGCAAGGGCTTCCCAGGGCGAGGAGTGAGTTTGTGTTGTTAATTTCTACAACCCTCTCTGGTGACCTGAGAGAGCCCAGTGCCCTGGCCAATCTTTGTGAATATCCAGGTGATTTCGGTCCAGCCTCTGTCAGCCAGACTCCCTCAGGCTGAGTGAGCCATCGGAGTGAACAGTGAGAAACTGCTGGGAGCCCCCACCCCTCCCGGGGTAAATGCCCAGGACCCCCAGCCCAGATTTGCCTTTTCTGAAATGCTCGTTGAGACAAGTTTTCCAGTTGGCCCTTGTGAGGTCCTGCTTGGCCCAGGGTCTCCCAGCCTGCTCTCGTGGGAGTGGTGACACCCCAGGGCTGCAAATCCAAGGTACCCATGGCCAACACCCTGCATTGCATTCAGGACAGCGGTGATGGGGCTAGAGAGGGGCCTCACTGCAGCCCAACAGTCTCAAAGCCCTGATCTCCCTGATGCTGGGGAGGGGAAACCAAGCTGCCCACCGTCTCTCGACCGCATTTTCTCAAGAGCCCCTTTGAAATTGCTGCCCACGAGTTGGGTACTATTCACAGGCTCAGCCAAAACCTATTGGTGTACTTCATAAGCCGCAGGTTTGTTCCCTGCTCTGTGCGCCTTTTATTTATCCTACAACTACCTCCTTAGAGCTCTGAAGGGGCTCCCTAGGTCCAAATTCTGGGATTTGGGGGACGAATCTGGGTTCCCTTTAAACTTCTTTCTGAGCCTGTGAGAAATTCTCCCTGAGGGGCCCCTGGGCCAGGGAGCCGGGGCTGGAGGAGCCCCCCTGTGCCACAATTCCAGTAATGGGGTCTGCTGTTTATCAGCCCCAGTCCCCACTGTGGCCTCCATGGCCCCGTAGCCCAGAGAGGGAGCTGAATCCCAGGGGCCTGGCTGGTGCTTTCCCAGGAGCAGGGCAGCTGGACCAGAGAGCAGAGGGCTCAGTGGAGTCACTGTGCACCTGGTGGCTCCTGGGAGCAGGGAGGGTCACAGCAGCAGGCCAGCCCCACCCCAAGTCCAGGACAGATCCAGTGGAGGGTGGAGGGGCAGCTCAGGAGACTGCAGGCAGGGATGTGTGATGCCTCCCGTGCCCCTGGCCTCTGTGGCGGTCTCTCCATCACGTCAGCCCATGGCTGGAGCGGGGCAAGAATGATCAGAACACACATACCTTTGACTTTAAAACAGTGTTCAGATTAGACTGACCCTGAACTCCTTTTGAGCCAACTGAAGCTGCAAGCAGAAGAATGCCAAGGGAAGCCACACCCTCCCAGGAGAGGGCTGTGCAGGTTTTCGGATCTGCCGGCTCAGGGGCCAGGGACTGAAGGCATTCGTTGCCCACTCCGAGCCCTCCTGGCCGCTCCCTCTTTCCCCTCACTTCCTGCCTCCTGGGCCACTCATCTCCCAGCTGGAAAGAAGGCCGGGAATCCCAGCTGATTCCCCGACAGCAGCCAAGCGCAGACTCGTGGGCATTTTAGCTCTTGTTTTCAGTCCGGGTAAGCCGTTCCCTGTTAGGGCTTCGAGTACCTGGGAACTCAACCTACGGGTCTCCGTGGTGTTGAGGGACAAGGCGGGGTCAGGGTCATTCATTTATTCGCTCATGTCGTTTTTTGAGTAGCTGAGACATACCAGGCACTAGGTTAGGCTCTGGGGGTAAAGGAGGAGCAAGACAAGGCGAGGAGACTTCGTTTTACAGTTTTTCTCCCTTGGCGACCAGCATCTGATACCTTGAGGTCTCAGGAGCCCCTCTGAAGTTCACCTGAGACAGAGGGACAGCATCCTGGTGTAGCTTCACCTTGGTTTCTAGCTCTGGAGTCTCTAGAGTGGGAAACCCATCAGCAGCGAAACTGCCGTCCTGGCCATCCCCGGATAACATTTGCCACTAAACGCAGATGCTGGCTCTTGAGTTCCATGGAGACAGCATTCCAAGTCTGTCTGGGACTTTCAGGGAGAGCTGCCTTCAGGCCAGCATCTTTGGGGCATCGTAGACTGGCAGATTTGAGGTATGTGGAAGAACAGAGAGTCTGGAATTTGCTGCTGCTTGCACCTCGGGTTCTGAAACTCACTGTCTCTTGCTCATTTTTGCTCCTTTGTTATGGAGTCCCCCTGCCCCACCAATGGATAATGGGAGGTGAGGAACTTCTCCTTTAACACTGAAGCCTTTCCTCATGCATCTGCCTCCTCCTGGCAGGTGTGGATCAAGGAGCGGGGAGAATGCTAGCAAGGTATACCAGATGCTCAGCTCACTCCTGAGCCCCAGGTCCGGTGGTAGTTCCTGGCTGATTAAAGGAGGCTACTCACAAATCACGTGCCACGTGGCTCACTGTGAGCTCTGGCCTTTGCTCCCACCCTGTGCCCCCGGACCACTGAAGACTGTGGCTGTCACCAGATAGTTCCTGGCCAGGAGCTCAGGGAAGTGGAGTAAACCTTAGACCCAGGTTCAGGATGTAATTCTCCACCAAATATGCAGCTGCGATTGAACTGCTCCACACTGTTGGATCAGGGTCAGTGGGCTTAGGAAAGCAAACAAGGGGATATCCCCTGTTCTACACCGCCATGGTTTGCTGGCTCTGTAATAACGAGACCGTTTTTGGCAATTGGTATCAGATACCTTTTGGTGTTGAGCTCTCCCTCCCACTTGCCTTCCCAGAGTAGGTTTTACTGGGGCACTTTCCAGAAGGGCAGTTTTTACAAGATGCTCAGAGGGACTGCATTTAACTCTTGCTATTGTAGCCTGGGGACAGCCTCCGCCATCCCAGTGCATGTAAGAGCGAAGGGTCATGCGGTCAGTGGTTGACTCTCCAGAAGTGACCCCCTTTGCTAGAAGCTGTAGACCTCTCCTTGATAGGAGTCTCTTGTTGGCCAGTTGGCCAGAGGGCCTGCTTCCCATGAACATTGCAAGTGCCACAGTGCGGGGCCTGGCTCTGTGCACCGAGGAAAAGTCTGCAGACACCCAGCCCTCCGCAATAATTCACCAGACCAGAAGCCACTGATGTACAGAGAACACTGAAGAAAAATGTATTTTATGTGAAAAAACGTTAAAACTCTGTATACTGTATCAGCAGCTTTGTGTAAAAAATGGCAATCAAGAGAGTCTAATATATTTAAAACTTTTTTTAAAAAAAAATCCTCGCGGATCTTTGATATTGTATTGAAGTAACTTCCGGGTAGCTCCTCGCCACGTGGCAGTGGTGGGCCTCGATCCAAGACCGTGGCTCGACCACACCCCAAAGGGGCGTGACCCTGGGGTTGCTTCCAGCTGCCAAGGCCTGTGACAGAATTCACTGTTGAGAGTTTTTAATTAAGATTATTAAAATTCCTTTTAATAACACCTGCTAGTGTGGCTGTGGTCATTGCGGCGAGCTCACTTGAATTATGCTGAGTTGAATTCACAAAGAGATGATCTCTGGGATGGAGGGCAGGGGAGGGCTCCTGGTCCCCGTCCCCACGACAGAAGGCTCTCCTGGAAGGTCCCTAAAGCAGAGGGAGCTCTGAGGGCTCAGACACGGAGTAGATGTCTTTCTAGATTGGGGGATGGTGAAATCCAATGCATCGGGGGATGGTGAAATCCAAAGAAGGGTGGTTGGGAATGACCTTCACTTTGTCAAATGTTCCCTTTGGAATAACATGGAACCCTGTAATAACTCATAAGTATATGAGGTTTTTTACCCCCTACTTTCAAAGGTTTATCTGGTAACATGTATGAATAACGGGGCTGCCCTTCTAGTTTTGGAGTGCACCGGCCGACCTGCCTTAACCATCTTTCACCCCTCCACCCTGGTCCTCCTACTGGTAAAATACTCTATACTACTTTACATTACTACAACACGACAGCAGGGGAGACCCTGGTTATTCTCACTTTTTATTTCCAGCAATAGGGGCATTGACAAGCTATGTGGCTGCACAGCCCCAGACTGTGGTCCTTGTCTTTGTCATAAGCAGAAGTTTGTTGGTGTCTTGAAAGAGGGTAGAGAACCGTGCTCTCTTGGATCCTCCTGGGTCACATTTATGAAGAAGCACTTTACAGTTGTGTATTTACTTTCTCATTTACACAAAGAAAATGTGGCCTGAGAGCTGACTATTGGATTTAGTGCTGTGGAGCTCCTCATGACCTTGACAAGAGGTTTTGGTTGAGCAGGGGAGGCACAGCCCCTTCGACTAGGTCAAGAAAGAATGGGAGGAAAACTGGAGACAGCAAGTAGAGACAACTGGTTTCGGGTTTTATGCTATAAAAATAAGCAGAGAAATGGAGAGGAAACTCTAGAGGAAGGTCAAGAGAAGGCTGATTTAAGATGAAAAATACTCCAATATCAGTATGCTGAGAGGAATGAAGCAGTAAAAGAAGGGAAACTGATGATCCGGGAAAGAGCATTGCTGTAGGGATATAGGTTAGTAGTAGAGGGGTTGGAAGCTAATGCCCCAATGGAAGGATTGGTGTTAGGCTCAGGGACAGTTCATTGGTAGCAACAGAAGGCCCAGTAAGTGGGCGGAGATGTAGACGGGTAGGTAGATGTGGTGGCAGCATGTGGAAGAAGTTCTCTCTGGTTGCTTCTATTTTCTCAGTGAAATACGAAGCAAACGCTAAGAGTAAGAACGAAAGGAAAAGGTAGGGTGACTGAGGGAAATGTAGGCTAGCAGTCAATCTTAAGGATCCACTTGAGACTGTGAATTTAAGGCACAGACAGCTTGGTTAAGTAGTCTTTCCCCCAGGACCGTAGGGCTGCCCAGGTGCGGGGGAAAGTAGGTGAGGAGTGGGGTTTAACCAGGGTTGGGATTTTGCCAGGACAATAACTTGATGGGCCGAGAAAAGGAAAAGCTACCTGAAGGTGTAATCAAAGCCAGTATTTTTTGAACGGATTTACGAATGATTTAAATGCAGGGGATTACAGAGACAGGACTGGTCAGTCACGCCCAAGCCCGGAGTGAGAGCCCAGGAGCAGCGCGGCCAGCAGGGGGCGCGCTAGGATGGAGGGGGCCGGACTCTCAGGCTTCAGTTCGGGATCCGCTACCTGCGCCGCGGCCGGGTCACTGGGGCTCGTTACTCCCTCTCTCTAGCTGACCCTTAAGAGCTCGGTTACCCGCAGGCCCGGAGCAGGAGCAACTCATCAGCGCAGCCGTGGAGCCGCCACGTTGAAACTCCACGGAGAGACCCCAGAGTTTGAACTCGGCCGCCGCCGGCAGCCAATGCGGAGGCGCGGGGCGGGGCCGGGCCGCGGAGCAGCCAATAGCACATCAGGGGGAGGGGCCGTGGTGGCGTTCGCAGCGCCTGGATTCCGCCGTTAGAGGTGGCAGCCAATGAGAGGGCCGGGACGCGGGCCGGTTAGATTCAAAGGTGCGTATAAAGCTGCCGGCACGCCCGCGCTCCGCCGACTCTGCGGCGGTCCTGTTCTGTCCGGACTTCGCAATGGCTCTGCGCCTCGAGGGTCCGGACGAGCTGCCCGCCGCCTGCCTGTCGCCGTGCGGGCCGCCCAACCCGGCCGAGCTGTACAGCGAGGCGCGGCGCCTGGCGCTCGAGGAGCTGGTGGCGGGCGGCCCCCGTGCCTTCGAGGCCTTCCTGCGAAGAGAGCGCCTGGGCCGCTTCCTGAACCCGGACGAGGTGCGCGCCATCCTGCGGGCGGCCCAGAGGCCCGGTCAGGAGGGCGCGGCGGCGGGGGCCGAGGACTCCTTCGGCTCGTCGCACGACTGCTCGTCCGGCACCTACTTCCCCGAGCAGTCGGACCTGGAGCCGCCGCTGCTGGAGCTCGGCTGGCCCGCCTTCTACCAGGGCGCCTACCGCGGCGCCACGCGCGTCGAGGCGCACTTCCAGCCCCGCGGCGCGGGCGCCGGCGGCCCCTACGGCTGCAAGGACGCGCTGCGCCAGCAGCTCCGCTCCGCGCGGGAGGTGAGCGCCCCGCCTCGGGGCCCGGGGCGGACGGGAGGCCCTCGGAAGAATGGAGCGCGGGGCCGGGTGGTCCCGGGGGCCCCCGACTCGCCCCTTCTGCGTGGCTTCGCTCGGATCACTGATCACTCGGCCGCTCGTTGTGTCAGGGACGTGGGGGGAAGCCGCAGTCCTCAAGGAGGAGCATTGTGGCCGAGGTCCAACTCCTGACATTCACATCCCCTGGGGGAGGGGACCAGAAATACTTCTAGTTCCACATTTTAGTTAAAAGCAAACGAGAGTGCTAATTTTCCTGGCTGCCAGCCAACACTGGATCCCATCTCCTAAGAAGTAAGTGCGTTACCTAGGGAAAAATTCCAGAAAGATTGTACCCAGCGACAACTTTGGGGCTTAGGAGTCTGTTCATTGCTAGTCACCGCCGCGTGTCTTATCTTGTAGAAAGCCAATACATTCCAGTGGTAAACTGAGAATACTGCCTCTTTCCGTCCTGCCATTGACCAGAGAAATTGCTCTCTCTCTCTCTCTCTTTTTAATGCCTATTTATTTGTGTGTGTGTGTGTGTGTGTGTGTGTGTGTGTGTGTGAGAGAGAGAGAGAGAGAGAGAGAGAGAGAAACCGCGACAGCGAGTGGGGGAGGGGCAGAGAGAGAGGGAGACAACAGAATCCAAGCAGGCTGCGCCGGCTCTGAGCTGCCGGCACAGAGCCTGATGGGGCTGGAACCCTCCAACCGGGAGATCATGGACCTGAGGGGAAGTCAGACACCCAACCTCCTGAGCCACCCAGGGCGCCCCAGGAAATTGCTCTTTCTGTGAATGAGACAGGCAGATACCCCTGCTTTGGGTCATCTCTCTTCCCAGTGGGTTTTGGTGCTGTTGTCTTGACTCTTAGAATGGGTGGGGTGGGAAATCTCGACTGCAGCAGGGTGCTGGGTACCTAGGGGTCTGCGAGAACGTAGCACCAGGTGAGTGGGGTCGGAGCCGTAGTTAGCTGCCTTAGTCTAGAGCCGTAGTTAGCTGCCACCTTGCTTGCTGACTGGCATAGTGCCCATCTTCCTAGCGGCCACCTGTGCCAGGAACCTGGCAGGTGAAGCCCCAGGCCATGGTTAGACTCAGGGGGGCTGGTACCTGAGTGTGTCTGTGGCTTATGATATCTGCATCATTCTGGCGGAAACAGTCAAGCCCAGGAACAAGCCCGGATTCTCACCAGTGTTCTTGGTGCTGCCTGTTCCTTTCCTGCTGGTGGGGTTGCAGTGGGTAGAGGGTAGTGTGGGCTAGGGCTTTGCTTTTGGGGGAGTAGGTGCAGGCTCCAGCTATGCCTGGTATCAGCCGTGCAGTGCTTTGGGTGTGCTGACGGTCCTTTTGATGGAGCAGACACTCGAGAAGAGTAAGAGGATGGAAAAAGGCCTGATGGTGGGGTGCATTTCCAGGCTTGCCTCCAGGAGGGAATTTGGGCACTTGCAACTTGAGAAAAAGCAACAAATAGGTCTCCGTGAAAGAGAGGAGAATTGCCCTCACCTCTTGCCCAGCTCCACTTCTTAGTGGTAGTGAAGGGATTCTGGAGCTAAGGCCAGAGGGAAAGCTGCCTGTCGACTCATGTGCTGGCCTTAGAAGGGGCTCGAGGCTGGCCCTCAGCCACCCTTTTGTCCTGGGGGCATTCTGTAATACTGGCATTCCAGGGTAGAATGTCCTGCCCTGTTCTGTGCCCCAGTCCAGCCACACACTCACATCTTTGAGTTGCTGTATTTGGAACCTGGGCGATTTTAATGGTGAAAGGTGGTACATTACCTTTAGATCAGATTAATATTTTCAGTGTCTCTGCCGGATGCCAAATTGCTCGCTCATTTGGCACCTACCACGTATTGGATGCTGTGCCAGGGGCTAGGGGCCACAGGTGAAGGGCATGATGCTTGCCGGACACTTGAGAGTTGACAGTCTGCTGGTGGAATGGGTGGGGAGGTTGCTACAGATAGAGACATTGGAGGAAGAAAGAAAGCAAGCCTCAGGAGAGGTGGTGACCTTGGATCTGGGTCCAGGAGGATGCGTGGGACTTGCCAGGCCAGAGGGTAGAGACTGGCCCAGAAGTGTGAAAGGACCTGGCATGTTTGGAGGCAGCCAAGTTCCTCACAGCTTGAACAACGAGTAGGCAGGGTTAATGGTAGAAGAGGAGGCTGAAGGGGAGGCTGGAGCCGTGCTTTGCCCGCTAAAGAGCACTGGGGAGCCATTGAAGGTTTTGAAGGAGGAGCATGATCAAATTGGCATTCCTGAGCAGTCATTCTGGTGGGAGCACAAGGGAGCCTGGGTTAGAGAGGGCCGAGGCTGGTGTGTGGGGTGCCTGTAAGGAGGATGCCATAGGGATCTAGCGACGAGAAGAGGGTGTGTGCTAAGGCAGTGCTGGGGAGTTGGGCAGGGGAAGTTTTAATGACAGGACTCGGTCATTCGTTGGCCTGGGAGGGAACAGGAGAATGAGCAAGGCCAAGGAGAACACAGGAGAGGCAGGGTTGGGGAGGACAGAGGTTTTTTTTTTTAGCTTGGTGGGCAGTGAAGCTACAAAATTAGGAGGAAGAACAAGGCCGAGAGTGGGGACCCGGTGACGGGTTGGATTTGAGACATGCTAACCTTGAGGCCTCATCCCCTTTACTTTAAAGAATATGATAATGCTATGCGAAGCAGGTAGTCCCGAGGTAGGTGCGGTTATCTCCACTCCGCAGGTGATGGAGCTGAGGCACAGAGAAGTTAAGTTGCCCGGAGGTCACATAGCTGGGGAAAGACAGAGCCAGGACTCCCAACTGAAGTACGGCGGCCCTCAGCCCCCGACAGCCCCAGCGCGCCGCCTGGTGCCGTGCAAGGATAAGGCGCTGTCTCCGTCCTCAGGTGGACAGGGCCTTATGGGGGTGATATCCTAGGGAGCTCACCGGGTGGCCCCACCAGAGCTGCGGCTCGGGGTAGAGTTGCGCCTTGTGTGCACAGGAGTGGCTGCGTCACTCTGGCTGCGTCCTTTGAAGTTCAGTCCCTGTGACAGCAAGGACGCTGACGATGCCGGTCCCGGGCTGTCTCAGGATGAGAGGAAAAGCTGTTACGCATCTGTGTCCTGATGGTAAGCTTGATCCCTTGCAGTAGGTCAATTTCTGTGCTGAACCCTTTACCTGGATTCTCCCATTGACCCCTCCTACTGTTAGGAGGAGGCCACAGGTAAGAAAAGACCAGGCCCAGAGAGGTTAAGTAACTTGCCCAAGATCACAGAGGTAGCCCGTCTGCCTAGCTCCCAAGCCCATGCTCGCAATCTCTGCTCCCCGTGGATTCCCTGGCATGAGAGAGGATTGGCACCTTGGCAGTTTTCAGCGACAGGCTGAAGGTTTTTAACAGTTTCTGAAGAATTGGGACTTTTTATTTCCTCCTTACATATCCTATAAACAGGAAAACGACTAGGACAGGACGAATACTTCCTGTCCGTTTCGGGAAGAAGACTGGAGTGGTCAGGATACAGGCCCAAGAAACCAGGGTCACCTGGGAAACGGAGGTGTCTGATGCTAGCTTTGCAGCCTGGACGGAGGGTTTTCGGACAGGTTTCATCCTCACCTGGGACCTGGGCCACATGCAGGGTGTCTGGCGGGGAGAGGAGAGGCGGGGCAGAAGTGACAAAATGGTCTGAGCGATTCCGCCTGCCTTTCCAGCGAGTTCTTGTCCCAGAGTAGGTGTGACCGGGGCTGTGAGTCTGCCAGGCCCTCCGCTGGCTCAGTTTCTGAGCGCCTTTCAAAGCGTGGGCATCCTGCCACGTGAGTGAGGGACGGCGTTGAAAACACACATGATGTACGTGCGGCCTGGCTTCTGAATGCAGGCTGACTGCTGACCTGGTCGAGCTCCACCAAAGCTGGAGGAAATACTGCTTTGGACCCGAGAGCCAAGATGTTGGCTTCCCGAGGGAATTCTAGAATAATTTTGAACCGAACGGGATTTTTCCCTGACACACCTACTCTGGAGTCTTTCCCTACATTACTGAATTTGTCGAGGAGTCATTTTTCTCTTTGCCTCTGCTGCCCTGTGAATCAGCGTGTGGCTGGGCCCCGCCTCCCCAGGGGTCAGGTGGGAGTGGAGACCTTCCCTGGACGTGCTGCGTGCCCTCACTGGTGATGGGTTTCTGTGCTGGCCCTTGGGGTATCTCTGGGTTTTGAATGGGAGTTCATGGGCAGAGCCCATTCTGGAGGTTCCACACTCCTCAGGCATCCTTCTTACCAGCTGCCCGTGTTCCAGAGAGACACCTGCGCTATGACGCGCCCTGGGGCATCCATTTGATAACCTGAGCATTGGGAGAAGCGTCACTGTGTTGACGAAGAGTCCCGCCAGGAGTGGCTGCTGAGAAATCTGGCCGAGGCCCCTGATGTGCGTGTGGATGTATCAGAGAACTAAGGTGCTCCTGATCTTGTTTAACGCTCCTCTGGGTTTCAGTAGAATCTGTGCAGTGTGACCAAGTTCCTGCTCCGGATGCCCCAGTCAGCCCGGGGCGGGCTTTCTCAGCATCACTCTGCCGTGGATGTTTTGGACCAGATCGCGCTCTGTCTTGGAGGGCTGTCCTGTGCCTTGGGTGCCCAGCAGCCTCCCCGGGCCCCGCCCACCAGACGCCAGAAGCACCATCCCTGGCCAAGAGTCATGATGTTCAAAAAAGTCTCCCGAGGGGGGTTGGGGAGGATAGGGAGCTATTGCTTAAAGGTTATAGAGTTTCTGTTTGGGGCGATGAAAACCTCTTGGAAACAGATAGTGGTGATGATCGCACAACGCGGTGAACGTAATTCATGCCGCTGAAAATACACTTGAAAATGATGAAGATGGCAGATTTATTATCTATTTTACCACAATTCAAAGAAATTGCCAGATGTCCCCTGGGGAAGAAAATTGAGAAGCGCTGGCCTAGAAAGCCTGTCTGATGCACAACTTTAGGCTGTGCCTCACCAGACAGGGTGGCTGCTTTTTATCTCTTCCTTTTGGTTTTATGAGTCAGGTGAAGGATTTTGGAATTGTTAGCCACTTCATTTCTTTCTTTTTATTTTTTTTAAATTTTTTTTAAGTTTACTTATTTTGAGAGAGAGAGAGCATGAGCAGGGGAGGAGGAGGAGGAGGAAGAGAGAGAGAGGGAGAGAGAGATTCCCAAGCAGACTCTGCACTGTCAGTGCACAGCCCAGTGTGGGGCTCAAACTCACGAACTGTGAGATCACGACCTGAGTGGAAACCAAGAGTCAGAAGCTTAACCCATTAGGCCGCCCGGGTGCCCCTATTTTTTATTTTATATTTTTTCAAGTAGGCTCCACGCCCAGTGTGGAGCCCAGTGTGGGGCTTGAACTCGTGACCCTGAGGTCAAGACCTGAGTTGAGATCAAGAGTCAGACACTTAACTGACTGAGTCGCCCAGGTGCCCCTCTTTTTTTTTTTTTTTTTAAATTACAGTAAAATACACGCAAGTCGATTTGCCATTTTAACCATTAACTGGCCTTGAGCACATTCACATCGTGTATCCGTCTCCACCATCTGTCCGCAGAATGGTTTCGTGTTCCCTGACTGAAGCTCTGCCCCCGTGGAACAGCCACTCCCACTCCCTCCTGCTCTCGGTCCTGTAGCCACCTTCTCTGTCGGCCTGTTCCTTCCTTCACTGTTTCCAGCTGGCGTCCATCAGGCAGCAGGGAAGCCACAGGATCGTCCGGATTCCTTTACAGATACAGGATCCGTTCGCTCGCCAAAAAAGTACTGGGTATGCGGGCTTTCTAAAGACACTGATGCAAACGATGTAGCCTCTGGAGGGGAGTTTGACCATATGCGGCAACACTTGAGTTGTATTTACGCATCAGCCTAGCAACACCACGTGTGTGTGTCTGTCCCAAAGATAACACTGGCAAAAACACGCATAGACGCGTGTAGCAGGCTGTTTGCGGCACTACTTACCATAGCGAGAGGCTGGGGGAGCTGAGATGTCCTTCAGTAGAACGGATGCGTCCCCAGAGTGGAGTCCCCTGCGGCTCTGAGAAAGCAGTGACTAAGTGTCTAGGGCCGCACCGACCAGTGAAGTCACCGTTAGCCACCAGTGGCAATTTCAATTTATATGCATTCAAATGAAATGTGAAAAACTCAGTTCCTCTGCCTCACGAGCTATATTTCAGGTGTTCAGTCTCCACTGGTGGCTAGCGGCTGCTGTGTGGATGGCACAGACCTAGCACGTTTCCTTCCTCTCAGAAGCTTGCATTGATGAGCACTGCTCTAGAACAGTGTGCATCACATTCTGCCTTGTAATCTACAGGGGGATGTGAACACACACACACACACACACACACACACATACATAATACACGTTCTTGTTTATAGCAAACAAGTATGTACATACATGGGCCTAAGGCAGACTTCTTTATATTCAAGAAAATGGAAGAGGAACCAAAAATGGATTGAAATGATTGTAATGCAGAAGGAGGAAGGGAAAGGAGAAAAAGGGAAGGGACAAGGACGGAAGCTAGGTGTCTCTGAAAGCACCCTGTTTTGTAAATCGGATGTCAGAGCCAGGTAAATGTTTTACGTAATTATCAATAACTCAGAATGATAGCCCCCTAATTCCCCCAAGCCCCTCTGGATGCTTTTTCTTTCTGAAAGCCCAGCGGGCATGCGTATTTCACGCTGGGACACGACAGCAGCCACGTGGCTGCCACCGTGGCCCGCGAGCAGTTGGCACACCTTCCCGCCTCCCGGGAGAGCTGCTGTGCCAGGCTGCAGACGGAGGCCACGCCAGCACCTTAGTCCGGCACTTAAATGGTTAATCGTACACTGACAGCCCATGAAACCGAGAGAGACCAACTCGCACAGGCAAGGTTAGGGTCGACCGTGGACATTTGCTTTGTTTCTAAATCCGGAAGATAATGCCAAGTTAACTTAAAAAATTTTTTAAGACATTTCAAGGAGATCGTTTCTGTTCTATTTAAAACCTGTAATGAATGGGGAGAAAAGAGGTCTCTTGTTTTTGAGCGAGACCATGTCCAGGAGAGTAGGTGGGAGAGCACGGGGGACCTGGAGGAAATGGGTTTGAGAGCCATGTGGTCCGCGCGAAGAATCCAATTGCCCGGCTGGCGTTGGCCACCACCCCCCGCCCCGGGCAGGTTGACGCGTCATTGAATGTTTGCAGACCTCTGGCAGAATTCCAAGCGTGTTGCACACGTGTCCTTGCTTTGTGGGTGGGAAGGGAGGGAGACCGTGGCGGACTTGGGGCTAAGACACACAGGCTGCTGTGTGAGGGCTTCCTGTGTGCCAGGAGCCGTCAGGTGCCCTCTCTGGACTGAACCCACTGCAGCCGCTACCGGATCGGCAGTAGTATTTGCAGGCGACAGGAGGCAGCGACACTTAGGTACCCGCGCCAGCGGGCACGGGGTGCTCGAAAGCGGAGGAGCTGGCTTCCGCGTCAGGTCCGCCTCTACGGCCTGTGCTCCCAAGGTTTCCCGATTTAGTCCGTTCTGGGTTAGTCGGCGGGACCGCCTGCAGAGAGAAGGTGCCCACGTGCTACGGCACTCCAAACTTCCTGAACGTTCGTTCTGTGAGCTGTTTCGTGTTATTAGTAATCATCCTCCGACGGGCTCCATCCCATGTCCTTTGCGAAATATTCCACTGGTCCCTTCAGGATGTATTCCAAGCTCTGTCCCTTGAACACTGAACCTCAGGCTTGTTTGGAGTAATATTTAACCCTCTTCTAATAGGTGGCTCTAGAGTCGCTCAGGCCGGGGTTGAGACTCCAGCTCCTGCATTTGTTTAAGAATATCCCTACGAACGAGTCACCTAGCCCCTCCAAGCTTTATTTTCCTCATCCGTAAATTGGAGATAACAATTACTGGTGTTTTGAAATCTCTACATCTCTCTTTAGAGCTTTGGTGCAAGAAAGCAAATGGAAAAGCTCCCAGGTCACGTGAAAAATGAGTAGAGTCTGCTTGTCCCCAATACACAATAGCGCAGTGGTTGCTACTGTGTAACTGTGTGTGTCACTCGATCCCTTGGTTTAAATCATCAAGGAGTAGTTGGAGTGACTGTGGCGGTGGTGGGGGGCACCTGTGAGGATGGTGTGGGGCTTGACACAGTCACGGCTGCTCTAGATGTGGCTGGAGATGTGCAGGAACTATGGGGTACCGGGCGGCAGACCAGCCAGCCGGGCTTCTGGTGGCTAGATGTTTCCTCCTGTAATGACTGATTTGCACAGAGTTGCAGATGGGGGTTGACCTGGAATAGACTCTCAAAAGTCACCTCTTGCAGAGCTTTCTAGCCCTAAGAGATCGGGCAGGCTCTTTGCAGCACAGGCTGGGGTAAGCAGTGCCCACAGTGGCCGTGTGGGGGCTTGATGGGCACAGGATGCCCACTGTCCAGATGCGTCTCTCCTTTGTCCATCCCGCATGATATCTCAAGGAGTGACAGCAGGGACCGGTTCCAAGTCTGGGCATCCTTGCAGGGCCCAGAGACCTGTAGCAGGAGCCCCAGCACCTGGGAGACGGGTCTGGCCTTGGAAAGCAGACACTTGGCTGGCCAGCGAATGAGTCCAGGCCATTGCTGAGCTCAGTGAGGAGACTGTCCCTTGAGAGATTTGAGAAGCCCCAGGTCTCGTTGAGTCTGCAGGACTTGGTTGCACGGGGCTGGAGTGGGGAGAGTACAGGAAAGCGGGGTGGGGTCTTGAAGGAGGGAAGGTCTTCGTGCTCATTGCTTTCCTGCGCAGGGCTGTGCCTCCGTCGCAAACCTTTCAAGAGTCCCGCTCTAGTAAGAGAGGGAGGGGATGTTGGGTACAGGGGGAAGTTAGGGAGGGAAGCACTTGCACCCACCTTCTTAACACCTCGCGTTCAGATCCAGTTATTTTCAACACCCACAGGAAAGGCTGGGGCTTTAACACCAAATAATGAAACCAATAGCAAATTAGAGACTTACTCACCACCTAACAAAGGTGGCGTTTGTATTGTTTGGTTCAGTGGTGAATCAAAGCCCAGTTTGGCAGGCCCTGCTCCTGGGTCCCTGCCTCCAGCAACCCTCCAGCCCTCTCTAAGCCAGCCAGCTGGGCAGGGTTTTCTGTCCCTCCCACGGGGAGTCTGGGTGCACGTCCATGCGCCGCCTCTGTCCCCCATTGGCCTGGGTTTCTTGAGGACAGGGACGGACCCTGGATGTGTCTTCCTCCAGCTTTCTCTCGTGAGCGCTGCGCTCATTCCTACACGAGTGTGTTCAAAACCTCTGTGGAGGTGTCACCGCGTGGTTTTACCGCCTGGCTCACCTGTCTGTCTCTCAGTCCTGTCCCGCTGCTCCCCATCACGCACACTCTCCGTTCCGGCCACACTGGCCCCTGCCCCATCATTCCCTGCCTCTTCTGCCGCCACGTGGCTTCAAGACCCTCCCCTTCACTTCTCCCCTGTCAAGACTGCGCCCTTCTTCGTGACTCAGCTCAAAGGCCCTCCCCGCCAGGAATCCTTCTCTGCTCTTGTAAACATTTGAGTGCCTGGAGCGCGTCTACCGCAGCTTGACCGTCTCCTCCCTACCTCCAAGTTCCCGTGATGTGATCGCCTCGTCCGGTGTGTATCACTCGGCCCCCCTGCGTGCGTGTCTTCCTTTTGCGGACAAGTCCGGTGTCTGTCACATTCTGTAGAGCCGTCTTTTCTGCTTGGCCCAGGCTTCGGCCCGCCATAGACTCTGAAGAGGCGCCGGCCGCAAAATGGAATGCCCGTTTCATGCCCGAGCTAAGCCCTTTCTGTCTTTGTCCCCTGCGATCCTGACAGCAGCCCCTTACGTAGAAGCTGTTACTGTCCATCTCTTCCAGAGAAGGAAACTGAGGCTCCGCAGCATGCCTCGGGTCCCACGGTGGTGAGCTGCAGAGCTGACATCTGTGACCAGGCCTCTCTGCCTTTTGCCCACGATGCCGTGTGACCTGGGGGTGGATACAACTCCAAATAAGATGCATAAAAGCATGTGGGAGGCCGTGAACTTCTCGAGGTGCCACCAGTTCAGAAAAATCACGTGTCCGGGGGGTTGAGGCAAACCCTTTCCCGGGGAATAGCTCGACAGCTGGGGCTTCGTCAACACTGGGGAGGGGCGGGGATAAGTAGCCAGAGAGAAATGGATCTTCCCAGACTCCTCATAGCAGTGACTTCCCGGGATCTGGCCTTTCAAGGTCTTTCCAAGGTCGCCTCCTGGGAGGCGTGACTTGGGGTGTTGGAGACAGAGCACGGGATCTCCTGTTTGTCTCCATTTGCTTCTTGAACACCCACGTCCTTGAGGGGTCATGACTGTCGGGTACTATCTTGAGTCCTCTAGGGTCACAGAGATGAGTCTATCCCATTCCAGGGCCTCCGTCCCCATAGAGGAAGTGAGACCCATAAATAAATTACCTTAACGTTCGAAGAGGAGTTAATATGGTCCTAAGAGACACTAGTTTTCACTGTTGAAGTGAGGAGGAGGGAGACCCCCTTCCGGCCCAGGCTGCTGCAAACCGTGGCCCAGGGAGCCGTGGCCTTAGCTCGGGGCCCCAGCTCTGGCTTGGTGTGCAGAGACTTGTACTGAGCCTGCACATTCTGACACCCCATAGCCTTGGAGGGATTTCGCTGAGGGCCCCACTCTTAAACCTGCAAAGGGTGTAATGAGAGGTTTGGCGGCTGGAGCGATGCCTCCCTGTGGTGAGCTGTCTGGACTGGTGAAGGGAACCCGCGAACAGATACTTGAGGGATTTTTGTACCTAGTGCTTCATGTAACGTAGTCATTCAGTTCTGACCGCATGCCTATTTTGCAGACACAGGACCAGACCTTGGGAACGACTGTAATTTGCTTAGGGCCGCATGGCTGAGGCATCTCGGAACTGTGGTCTGATGCCGAGTGTGGAAGATTGAGCAGCAGGCATGAATGGAGTGCTGCCAGGGAGGAAAAAGGACTGGTCCGAGGAAGCGTGGAGGACAGTGGCTAGGAGGCGATCGGGAGGGTCAGCTGGGCCAAATCCAGATGTGGCCTGAGTGTCTTTGGAGAAGGAGGTGTCTGCGGTTGGGGGCAAACTGATAGTGCAGAAGGAGAAGGGAGGAAGGATCCCGTAGGGTGGGGATCCTTTCCCGGCTCGGAGATGGGCTCCAGAGTCTGGACGGTGCACCGTAAGCTCCCGTGAGCCGACAGCTTGCTCTTCCCTCTGCCTCACGCCATAGGTGATTGCGGTGGTGATGGATGTTTTCACGGACATCGACATCTTCAGGGACCTACAGGAAATATGTCGGAAACAGGGAGTCGCCGTCTACATCCTCCTGGACCAGGCTCTGCTCTCGCAGTTTTTGGATATGTGCATGGACCTGAAAGTGCATCCTGAAAAGGAGAAGGTTTGTGTTCCGTGTTTCCAGTTTCTCCTTAATCAGCAGTAAGACTGAGCATCTGTAACCTACATGATCTACACGATGGTGCGAGATGGGGCGGGGGTTGGATCCCCATGACACGAGAGGCAGCGGAGGCTATGGCCAAAGCCATTTGTCTGAAATCTCACAGAAAAGAAACCACAGAGCCAGGTTTCAAACCTTGGCCTCCCCTGAACAGCCGGGAGCTCGGCTGTTGGCCGCACGGGGCTGCCTTGGAGGCGCTGCTTTTGACAGTAGCGCTGGCCCGGCCACCGTTGACGGAGCCCCTGCTCTGTCCTTGGCACTGTCCTGGGCTCCTGACAAGTGTTAGGCAACTCTGTCCTCACCGCAGCCCTGCCGGGTAAGTACCTGTTTCAGCGCAGACGTGGTGGCACAGAGAGCCCGGGGTCTGCCGCTGGAAAGGAGTGGGGGTGTGCCTCCCTCGCGGTGGGCCTGCCTCCAGCCCCGTGTTCCTGATCACCGTCACATGCTGCCTCTCCGTTCTCGCTGCTGTAAAATTAGGCTTTTCGTGTCCTTTGCTCTGAGCATGACAGTAATGCAAACTGAAGTCTTTAAATGTACGGTTACATAACTCAGCCAGCTTGTTCTCTGTAGCAGAAAGAGGCAAGCAGCATCGTCGTATTTGTTATTCATCTTTTTCAATTAAGCGGCTTAATGTGAGCTGTGAGCTTTGGAACTTAATTCATCCACTTGGCTCATCACCTATGTGAGCACCTTCTCTGAGCCACTTAACTGTTCCAGGCGCTGGAAATAAAGCAGTCAGCAAACCGAACAACGCATTGGGCTTCGGTACTATAGGCTGCTTGCAGAGTGGACATCAGTGCACCGCCCCCCCCCCCCCCCGTTGTCAAGTAATTTGGTTTATAAAATTTGGCTATTCGACTTCCCCCACAGAGTTCTTGGTGGCCGTTTTCCCAAATGGGGAAACCGAGGATCAGGTTGTTGCTAACTTATCACGGCCGCTACAAAGCCAATTCCTGGCGGAGGTAGAATCGGAGCTTGGAGCCAGGATGAAATGAGCCAGCCGTGTGACCCGCACTCGGTTAAAGTACGAGGTCAGGGGGACCCAAGGCAAATGCATGTCAGGCGTGGAAAAGCACGCAGACATTCGGCCTGTGACTGCTTTTACACAGAGCCAGGGGAAGCGATGGAAGATGTGCTGTTTGACTCTGAGGCTCTCTCTGCAATGAGGGCTGTGTGCCAGCAGCAGGAGAATCACAGAGTGGCTCTGGCCACAGCTCTGGTCGTGAGATTGGCTTAGAGACGATCCAGTTATCCAATCCAGCATTATTTACCGACTCGCTTGCATAGCGTTGATTGTTGCCTTGAGGAGGAGTCGAAAGGAAGTCTGCACCTTTGGCCTCAGCAGTTCTTGTAGTGTCTTTTTTTTTTTAAGATTTTAGTTTTTTTTAAGTAATCTCTGCACCCAACACGGGGCTCGAACTCATAACCCTGAGATGAAGAGTCGCATGCTGTACTGACGGAGCCAGCCAGGCGCCCCAATTTTTGTAGTGCCTGGACTTCTTCCTAGAGCAGCACCGTCTTCCCTGGCGGCTTCTCTCACCAGGACGTGTCTGTTGGTGAGTCTGTACCCTCCCCCAGTGGGGGCTGACATCTGCCGTGCCCTCGCTCTGTGGCTGGTTCTGGACGCTGGGTGTCCTGTCTGTAGGCACTTGGTCACGTGTTTGTGCGTAGGCCCTCAAAAGCGCTTTGACTGAAGTCACAGAGGCCTGTACAACATTTGGGTAAGCACCGACGGAAAAGATGCAGAAAACTACACCTAAATGTGCCCACGGTGACATTTTTGAATGCTTGCTATTACATGTGGATCCTTTGAAACCTGGGTCAGGAATCGGTATCTCCTCCAGGAACCCCCTGCCCCACCTGCTCTGGGTGCACCTCTATGGAAGGTCCTAGTTTCTTTGTTTGTTTGTTTAATTTTATTTTGAAATAATGGGATTTTCAAAGGAATTAGTGGTATAATATAAGGAGTTCCTGAATACTCTTTGCCCAAATTATCTAAATGTTAACGTCTTATAAACCTCTGTGCAAATTTCAAAATTGAGAAATAAATTTGATATAATACCATAATCTACAGACCTTCTAAGTCTCACTGATCATTCCACGAATGCCCTTTTTCTTATTCAGGATCCAACCCAGGACCGAATCTTGCATTGAGTTGTCCTATCTCCTTAGCGTCTTCTCATTTGGAGCTGCTCCTCTGTCTTTGTCTTTTAGGGTGTTGGTGCTTTGGAAGAACATTAGCTAGTTTTCTGTAGGATTTGGGTTTGTCTGATGCTTCCTCATGGCTAAATTCAGATCATGTTTTGGTAAGACCACGGAAGTGATGTTATGTCATGCCATGGTGTTTTTGTTTTGTCTTATGTTTTTATTTTAAAGGAACAGTAGGTTCAGGGTGCCTGGGTGGCTCAGTCGGTTGAGTGTCCAACTTCGGCTCAGGTCATGATCTCGCGGTTTGTGAGTTCGAGCCTCGCGTCGGGCTCTGCTGACAGCTCAGAGCCTGGATCCTGCTTTGGATTCTGTGTCTCCTCTCTCTCCCCTCCCTGCTCATGCTCCATCTCTCTCTCAATTCTTTTTTTTTTTTTTTAAATAAAAAGGGAACAACAGATTCACAGAAGTTGCAAAGGTCACAGAGGTTTCCATGTGTCCCTCACCCGGTTTCCCCAATGGTTACATCCTTTGTGACTTCTGCTACAAAATCACAATCACAGCCTGGAATCTGGGGTTGGCACAACATGTGTTGACAGTTCTATGCCATTTTATCACATGTGTGCACCTATGGAACTCCCCCCCCCTCCCCGCCCCCGCCATCAAGATCCAGAACTGTCCCACCACTGTCGGGATACAGGACTATTCTATCACAACCATCTCCTTGCTCCCATTATGGTCCCATCTGCTCTCCTCTCTGTGCCCTCCTCTTCGTTTTTAACCCCTGGAAACCAGTAATTTATTCCCCATCTCTATAATTTTGTCATCTAGAGAACGTTCTATAAATGGAATCATATAGTATATGACCTATTGAGATTGGCTTTTTTCATTCTGCATAAGGCGCTTGAGATCCATCCAAATTATTGTATCAATTGTTAGTTCTTTTCTGCTGCTAAGGAGTGTCATGTGGTGTGGTTGTGCCATAGTTTAACTGTTCACCCGCTGAAGGACTTTAGGATAGTTTCCAGTTTCTTACTATGATGAATAAAGTTGCTGTGAGTGTTTGTGCACAGGTTTTTGTGTGGATGTAGGTTTTCACTTCTCTGGATGATGTCATACCTTGTTTTTTGAATCACGCATTACTTTTCTCTCCCTTAGTCCCTAAAGGTAAGGAACATGCCTGATCCCTCTATTGTCTCAAGGCTCAGCACACGGTAGGGACTTTCTTTGCTTATGGAATGAATGAGAGAATCAAACAAAAATCTTAAGCATTTAATTTGAATTGTGTAAGGTTTCTAAAGGCATAGAGCTGACGCTGTCCTGATTTGCTCCAAATAATGCAGATCGTCTTAGTGTTTTACATACCATCGGATATACATTTATGCGGGTCATTTTACAAGGATGATTACGCACTGTGGGGCCCCAGCATATTACCGGAGTTCCTTTTTGATAAATCCGTAGGAGATGTGACATTGTTGGTGAAGCCACATGTGATGTGAGTGTGTCAGCCTCAGAAGTCCCGTGTTAGAGAAGGCTCGTCCTGTTCCCCATACTGAGGATGGCATGGGGGTAAGTGAGGGTGGGCTGTTAGTCATTACTGATGCAGTCAAATAAGAGAGTAGGAGAAATATCAGCTTAGCTTCCTTAAGCCTTCGCTAAAATGCTATTTATTATTAGTGTGTTTTCTTTGCTGATTTTATCCCCCACATTCTGTTTCAATGTCATTTCTTGGATTCTGGCGTGTCAAAGAACGAGTGGCTCTTCTTTGAGAGCACATGTACCCGTGAACCAAGAGTCTCACAAGTCCGTGTGAGAACAGGGCACACGAGAAGACGGACCAAGTGAAGTGACATTCGTCGAGTCCCGAGAACCCCTGGCTAGTGTGCGTGTGTGCCGTTACCGAAGGGGACAGGGGACCGCTCCTTTGCCACCTAGTGCGTCTTTTCGGGAACTGTAGACCAAGCCCTCTGTCGTTTGCTCACTGGCCTGTGTGTTTCTTTTTCCCCTGTTCCCCGCCGACAGCTGATGACCGTCCGGACTATTACCGGAAACACTTACTATGCGAGGTCGGGGACTAAGATAGTTGGGCAGGTTCACGAGAAGTTCACACTGATTGATGGCATTCGCGTGGCTACAGGCTCCTATAGGTAAGTCTCTAGCCTGCCCGTGCTTGTGACTCTGAACTTTGCAGTGGGTGCATGCTGGATAAAGGAAAAGCTGCTTTTCCTCTCAACGTGAGCCTCCGTGGCCGGGCGTTCTGGTAGGTGTGCATCTGTGCGTGTGAGGACGTCAGTCCGAGTGGCCTTTTGCAGGAGGTGGTTGGGGGGTGGGTCACCTCCCCTGCCCTGGGGGGCCACGAAACTAAGGCGTGGATGTTGAAACTTGCCTGGAGCCTCTGCCAGGCCTGCGGTGGCCAAACTGGGTTACCGGTGACAGGAGCAGTCTCAATTCCTGTTCCTTGGTCCCCCCCGCCCCTTGTCCCTGTTCACTTGCAGATAAGGGTCATCACAGGTCTCAGCGTCAGTGTGGAGGGCAGAGCCGAAGCTGTTACCTTATGCTTAAATCCTTCACCTTCCGTCAAGCCTTGTAACTTAGTGCTTTAGTCTAGAAAGTACTGATCCAGGTTTCTGGCCCCACCTTTGAAGTCTGAACTTGGCAGTGGTATCTTACGGTAGAGTGTCGTCAAATAGAGGGTGCCGATGATTGGATCATTGATTTTCACGAATCTCCAGAAGTTAAGATGCACCGTGTTTACTTACGTGGCTCCAATGGCAGTGTGTCTGTGCGTTCGATCGTCTGACGGTGTGTGTGAGGCATGTCTTGAGTTTAAAAAAGAAAAACTCATTTTTGGAGAAACGCGCATTCCCGAGTGATGATTGTGTCAGCCCTGGCAGATGTGCAAAAGGTTGTGGAAGCTGAGGGGGTCAGATCAAGAAACTCTTGGTGCCTTTCTTTTCAGACAGTACCATCATTGCTCAGAACAAAATTCACACTTCCTCGAGACTTCCTTTCATGAGACGTTTATAAATAACAGGAGGAGACTAGATTTTCACCCGGAGCAAGCTTTATCTGCGTATACAAACTTAGTCCCAAATGGTTTTTGGCCATCCTGAAATATCAAATATAAAAATTACCCTCTGCAAATGAGATATGCTACCATTGAGGATGATGATGATAGGTTTTTTTTTAAGTCTATTTATTTTGAGTGAGTGAGTGAGAGAGAGAGAGAGAGAGATTGAGTGGGGGGAGGGGCAGAGAGAGAGGGAGACAGAATCCCAAGCAGGCTCCGCATTGTCCGCATGGAGCTTGATGCAGGGCTCGAACTCACAAACCATGAGATCGTGACTTGAGATGAACCCAAGAGCTGGTTAACCAACTGAGTCACCCAGATGCCCCGAGGAGTATAGTTTCTATTTGTTGACGGTATTTTATACTCCTGGTGTTGGATAGGTGTCTTGTTTGCATGATCTCATTGAAGGTTTTCAGAATCTTTCTTCTGGGGCTTTGAAGGCAGTTCTCAAGGTAGAGACAGAGCTGACACTGTGTTTCATGATCTCTCATTTAAAACATCCTATTCCTTTTTAAAAATTTGTTTAATGTTTATTATTTATTTTTGAGAGAGAGGGAGACGGAGTGCAAGCGGGGGAGGGGTAGAGAGAGGGAGTTACAGAATGCGAAGCAGGCTCCAGGCTCTGAGCTGTCAGCACAGAGCCTGACACGGGGCTCGAACCCACAGACGGGGAGATCACGACCTGAGCTGAAGTCGGGCTAAAGTCGGATGCTTAACCCACTGAGCCACCCAGGTGCCCATAAAACATCCTATTCCTGATACAAACTTCTTTATCAGTGGGGTGATCGGGAGTGCAGAAAGCTAGCTCAAACTACTTTATGCAAAATAGAATTTATTGAGTTCCATAACTTGGGAGTGTAGAAAGGTGCAGTTGGTTTTCAGTTCATCCTGACCTGGAGGGCGTACATTGATCAGAATATTGTCCCCTGGTCCTGCTTTTTTTCTGGTTGATCTTTATTCTCAGTCACGCTCTCCCTTTGAAGGCAAGGTCCAGGCTTACTTACGTAGCCTTTAGTATCTCTCCCAAAGAGAGAGACTTTCTTTCTGCCTGCACTGGCATCAGTCCTTGAAGAATTACTTGGTCCTAGCTAGGTCACGTGCCCATCCTGGGTAGGTCCCTGACCCAAGTGGGTGGGATACTCTGGTCAGCGTGGGTCATATGTCCACCCCATTGTGATTGCAGGAAGTGTCTAAGAAGGCTGGGGTGGATGGGGTTCTATTACTAGAGGAAGAAGGATGCCTGACAGGCAGGGCACATGGCCACTAATCTGCCCTGAATGTGCTACTGTCCCCATTGAAAATGGCAGCACTGGCAGCACCTGGGTGGCTCGGTTAAGTGTCTGACTTTGGCTCAGGTCACGATCTCACTGTTTGTGAGTTGGAGCCTCGCGTCAGGCTCGCTGCTGTCAGCACAGAACCCACTTCGAATCCTCTGCCTCCCTCTCTCTCTGCCCCTCCCCCGTTTGCTCTTTCTCTCTCAAAAATAAATAAACATTAAAAAAAAAGAAAAAGAAAAAGAAGGGGCACCTGGGTGGCTCATTTGGTTGAGCTTTCAACTTCAGCTCAGGTCACGATCTCACGGTTCATGAGTTCAAGCCCCACATTGGGCTCCGTGCTGGCAGTGCAGACCCTGCTTCGCATTCTGTCTCTGTCCTTCCCCTGCTTGCACTTTCTCTCTCAAAATAAATAAATGAAAATCTTAAAAAAGAAAGGAAGAAAATGGCAGCATGGGAGCAAGTAGTAAGGAGCACTGCACTAACAGTCCTTACGTCCTGGGGTCTAGTCTGCAGTCTAGACCAGCTTCCCGCTGGGACATCACTGGCTAGTTTCATCACTTCTAAAATCAGGGTGCTTGCCTAAATCTTTTTGAAGCCCTTTCTAGTTTGTAGAAACGCTGAGGCTGTGGATGTCTAAGTCTCAGTGTGTTGGTTAAACAGTTGGCCTTTTTCTTTCTGTTACCGCATACATACGTTATGTATGGGGTTGGGGTGTTGAATTTACACTGAATGGTGGGTATGCTGTCACCAGAGTTGTGACTCCTGGAGCAGGATATCTAGGCTTTATTGTTCATTTTGACAGTGAGTAAACTAAGAGTGCTCATGCTTACCAGCTTCTGTTTGTTTGTTTTTAATCCTTAAGTTTTACGTGGACAGATGGCAAATTAAATAGCAGTAACTTGGTCATTCTGTCTGGCCAAGTGGTTGAACACTTTGATCTGGAGTTCCGAATCCTGTATGCACAGTCGAAGCCCATCAGCTCCAAGCTGCTGTCTGACTTCCAGATCAGCGGCAAGTTTGATCATCTAGTGGACAGTAAACCCCTGTCTAAGGAGCTCACGTTGGGCGGCCTGCTGCGCCTGCGGCTGTCCCGGCTCTCGAGCACCCCCAAGAAGGCTGAGCTGGGGTGTGAGGCCCCCGCTGAGGGCAGGGCGGAGGCCAGGCACCAGAACTGCGAGTCCTCCACCGTCGGCGATGAGGACGATGTCATCAGCTGCCAGGACAGACCACAGGGCGGGAGGAGGACGACCGATGCGGCCACCCAGACGGAGCCGGGAGAGGAGGTTCCAGCAGTGAGCACGAGCGACGCGGGGACACAAGCCAGCGTCACCACGGCATGTGCCGGGACCCAGACCGCGGTCACCACCAGGGTCGCGAGCTCCCAAGCTGCGGTTCGGTCCACGTCGGCCACCACCCAGACTGACGTGGACGAGAATGTTCTCTTTTCTCAGGGCACCCAGTCTAAAGAAGGGTCACCAGTGTCCAGGATGTCTGTGTCCAGATCTCCCAGTTTGAGGTCTTCCTCCTCTCTGTCTTCGCAGGGCTCTGTGGCGAGCTCCCTGGGCTCCCAGACGTCCAGCAGAGCCCCTGACTTTGTCCCTGCTGGACACGCCAAGTACTGGGGCGCCCCCCACTTGGATCTGTGCTTGCGAGACTCCTTTAGGAACTTGAATCAAGAGCGCCAGTTTCACTTTGCTGGTATCAGGTCCCGGCTCAACCACATGCTGGCCATGCTCTCCAGGAGAACATTCCTTGCTGAGAACTACCTCGGTTTTCATTCCGGAAACGTTGCCAGAGCATCAGTGAATCTCCTGGCTGTGAGAGACACCGTGCTGTATCCCTCCTACCAGTGACTGCTCGGCGTTCAGCGCCTCCTGGTTCCATCAGGTGCGCGGTGCTGATCCACCGAGCACCCTGCTTTACAGTTTGTTCACCTGATCTTTGGTCCCCCGCTCGTCTCTGAATTCTATAAACTGCACATTATTTTATGTGCTTTTATCCTGTTCTTGTCATGTATAAACCAGGTGTTGGTTTTATGGTCGAAACACTATGGGTACAATTTCTTTGCACGACTTTAATATTGATATCTCTTAAAGAGAGTGTTTAGGGGTTCTCAGGTTCATTCAGGTAAGAGATAAAATGGGTGCTGTGTTTTTTTAGATTTGTGTGCTCTTCTGTTTTAGAGATTTGAACACTAGGTCTTATCAAAATCCTGTTTAGAGAAAACTTTCTTATTGTCTGTCTCTTCTTCAGGGTATCTGTGTTCTTAGGATTAAATAAATACAACCAACTTGTGTTTGGTGATGGCTTGAGTGTTATTTTTCCCCGCTGACACTTTTCTTTTTAACCCTAGGAGTGTGTCACAAGTAAATGCACATAACAGCTATTTCTGCAGAATTTTTTAATAGTGTTGGGGTGGGGAAGAAGTAGATGACCCAGATTGTTAAGAGAAAATACCCACTTAAAAGTTAGAAGACCTAAAGTAAGTTTCAGGGTCATGCCTTCCTTAGGGATAGGAATGTTGGCGTTACTATCCATATAGTTTGAATGAGGGAACTTGCCAGGACCTGCAGGTCTTTTCATGTGCTCTGCTTGTCTCTTCTTGAAAGAAAAAGCTCGAGCCCTTTAGACAAGGACCTTGGTTCTTTGCTTCTCTGCCAAAGGCGGCCTTAGTGTGCATTCCCGGATTCATCCCTGATATTAACTCTAGTGGCCCCATGGGCCCCATTTCATCAGATGGGTGTACTGACATTGATTTAGCAATCTAATATCCTGTAGTAGGGGCAGAAGAGGACACTGACAATTATCCCAGATTCCTAGTTCGGTGGCAGGCGATGCAACTGGTTTCTACACCCTGCTAATCAGGATTGGTATGGCTGTGGAATCCTGTTTTTGTCCAGTCTCATTTGTGTGGACAGACCAGAGGAAGAGAATTCAGAGGTGGCTTCCTCCTTCTGATTTGGTCAAAGCAGCAGAGATCTGTAATAAGGGAGGGCGTTGTCTGCCACGTCGGCACGTTGCCGATGCAGCCGGTCATGAGCGCGCCTGCAGATTTTCATGCATGCACCAGGCCTCCCTTATGCTCACCAGGTTATTTGCTGGATTCGTGCCTTAATCTGGGCCGTGAAGCCAGCCAGACAACCGGTTCCCGTCTGATTGTAAACAACTCAGGCCCAAGCCTCACACAGACATAGTGCTGGTTGAAACCATTTGCAGATTGAAAGAATTTCCTATATGCTGTCTTTGACCCTCGCAACCAAGTCGTGGCTGGACAGCTGTTATTCCCAATAAACAGGCAAAGAAACTGAAGCTCAGGTAAAGTGGCGTATTCTAGGTCACAAGGCTGATAAAGGCAATGAACACAGGTTTTCAGATTCTGAGTCTGGTACTCGGTTGTACCACTGTCTGTCTGCAGGGAGCGTAGAGGCATTACAGGGTGTACCTTGGGAAATGCAGTTAATACCCTGATGAATTCAGAGTTAAAATTTAACCTGAGTAACAAATGTAGGCACATTTGAAATTTCAACTCAGTGTGTTCTAAGGAACTGCTGATAGGCGTTCATAAAAAAGGCTGTGCACCGGGATAATTGATGATAACTGAGTTTGGGAATTGATGGATCAAATAAATTTACATGGGATGACTCAAGAGTTTTGAGAGAGGTGATGATCCCAGTGATTTTCTCAGAGGAGGGCAGGTATGTGGCCCATGACAAACTTACCTGCCCACAGAGTCCTCTTTCTGTGGAGTCGGACCCCAAACCGTTATTCTCTGAAGGTGTTGCCAATGGTTAGAAATTAGAACAAGAGAAATATGGGATCCCAAGAAAATGGCCAGGTTTCTTGGAGTAAAGCTTTTCTGGCACTTGAGCGTGGAAAGATCATTCCAGGGCAGAGCGTGTCAGGGTGAGGTCTGAGGACCACCTGCATCAGAGTGAGCTGGGTCCTTGTTTCCAATGTCCATTATTGGCCCTGCTCCCAGGGGAGGGGAGGGTGACTAGGGCAGAATTTTGGTACAAAATATTTGTTGCCCCTTCTGCGAGAGAATTATTATTTCCTCATCTAATGGCAGACTTAGCCATTGCAAATTTGGCTGTAAATATTTCAGAATATCTGTCTAAAAGATCAAAACAAAAAACAGCTCCCTTTCAAAAACCACAATACCACCAAGATCGTACCTGAGCAACTTTAAAAATTTCCCGGTATCATCAAATGGTGTTGAAATTCAGTTGTCTTATTTTCTCCTTGCTGATTTGTTTGAAATTAGAGATCCATACAATTTTAAGGTCAACCCAATTGGATTGCAGGGTCGACATTCTTTTGAAAAACTTAAGGAGTCAACTGGAGAGCTGGCCACCCCACCCCTGTAGGCAGTTGGGTTGGGGAGTATTTATCTTTTACTAAGGGAACTTGAGGTTACTCAGAAGAAAACCTAGGGTACAGATCATGTAAAGGAAAAATTACATGAAGAAGCCCAAGGGTGGATTGGAATGAGGTTACATGTGCGTGCCATAACGACCAGCACACTCCCTTTGGCAGGCCACATGTTTACCTTTAAGCTTCTCGATAGCTGAGACAGAGAGAGAAACCTGGTCAGATCCACCATTCACAGCGTCCGTAAGATTAAATTCGAGTTCAGGAATAATTCTTGCGACTAAGATAAGGTAAGAATTTTTCACAAGGACCCTCCTATACAGATGATACTGGGGGAGGCACCTGGCTGGTCCCGTCAGAAGAATGTGTGGCTCATGATCTTGGGGTCGTGAGTGCAAGCCCCACGCTGGATATAGAGATTACTTAAATAAATAAGTAAACTTAAGAAAAATGATACTGTGGGGACACCTGGATGGCTCAGTCAAACGTCTGACTTCAGCTCGGGTCATGATCTCACGGTCTGTGAGTTCGAGCCCCGCGTCGGGCTCTGTGCTGACAGCTCACAGCCTGGAGCCTGCTTCGGATTCTGTGTCTCCCTCTCTCTCTGCCCCTCCCCCACTCACACTCTGTCTCTTTCTCAAAAATAAAAAAAACATTAAAAAATTTTTTTCTAAGTGATACTGTGAAGAATTTGGATAATAATGCCCTGATGATAAACGCCACGACAGATACTTTGAGGTGTGCCCAGACACTGAACGCACCAGGGCAGTTGCCGAAAGCTTTAGTGAATTGAATGTATTCAGACACTCTATGAGAATACGCCCCAGTTTGCTTGGCAGAGTTCCAGTTTATGTCTGTAGATCCCCACCCCCTTTCAGTCCCAGAAGTGTCCCAGCTTGTACAATAAAGCATACGGTCTTCCTATCTTGAAAGCACCTGGTAGGTCTAAGGAGGCCTTCCCCAGCGCATCCAACTGCATAGATGTGCATCGTCCCTCGGGCCAATGTGACAGTCACTCCCCTGATAGCTGAATCTCTTTCCTAGTGGATCTCCACACCTCTGTACCCAAATCCTCGGAGCTAAGTAACACTTTTGCTTATGCTAATACATGCGTGAACTCGTTCATTTGTGTGCAAGCCAACAAACCAGACAGATTTACATAAATTACAAATTGCAGAGGGCTGCACTGAGACCCAGGGGGAAATCCCAGTACCATGCAATTCTGCAAAGAACGACCTCTTTTCGGGCTGGAGCAAAGATCTTTCTGATCTGGCTTTGGGGAGGAGACCCAGGGCAGTTAGGACTTTTTCTCAGAAGCCAAGAGTTCTAACACACGAATGCATGGATGGTGTGATGGACATCTGTTATTTTTGCTTCCTTCAATCCACCTCTGATAATTTCATCCTGAGATTTCCCTCTGAGGAACCATTCTGCCGCCAACTCTCAGTCCATGTGGTTCTGGTGAAGCTGACCACAGCCACAGCTGACTTGGGGTGGAGCTAATGACTGAGGTTCAAGCCACTCAGAACATCATATTCCGTGGTCCTGGTGATTGGTTCAGGGATGGAAACACAGTCAGATACTATTTTTTTATTTGAGAGAGCGGGGGAGAGAGAGGCAGTGCAAGCAGGAAGGGGGAAAGGGGACAGAGGAAGGGAGGAACAGAATCGTTAGCTGGCTCTATGCCAAGCATGGAGCCCAACTGGGGGATTGATTCCAGGACCTGGAATCATGACCTGAGCCAAAATCAACAGTCGGTTACTTAACGGGTTGAGACATCCAGGCGCCCTGGCACAAGAGAAACTTCTTAACATATCCATGACACGTGGTTTTGAAGAATATTATCTTTCTGGAAAAGCAATTATTCACAAGTTACACAATATACTATGTAACAAAATGATCAACTTTCATGGAATTGTTGGCAATGAACTAAATTCTGGATGCCATCTCAAGAAGCAAGTTTTAATTTTAGAGTAGTTATTTTAAGGCCAATCTTTCTGAAAATAGTTAAGAATAAGAGTCTATTAAAACACTCCTAGTTTGTGACAATAAAACCACACCATCGGCATCTAGGTTATTACTTAGGTGTTTCCTCTAAAAGAAGTTTGCGAAAGCAAAACAACCCATTAGGGACAGTCGGGCTTTGAGAACTTTCTGAGGCCGATGAACTAATTCTCATCTAGGAGAGCTAAGCTCTAATGGTTTTAAATGGCCCATGTGGGTGAAAAACCACTGGCTTGGGAATTAGAAAGCCTGAATTCTAGTTTCAGTTCTGATGCTAAAATTAGCTCATTGGGTCTGACCAAGTCCTTTTAATCTCCAAGAGCCAAGGTTTTTTTTTTTTTCTTCAATAAAACAAAGAATTTAGGCTAGATGTCTCCTCTAGCTTTAAGATTATGATCCAGTAATTTGGGAATGGCCAATCTACTGCCTCTTTGTAAATAAGAAGAGTTCTTCATGTAAGTCAGAGTGATTTCTAAAATATAGAAATAATAAAAAGTGGCTTTTATTTCATTTTCCCTTGTATTCATGTATAAACCCCTCCTTCTATACTTTGGCCCTTAGTGAAAATAAAAGAAGGAAGGATCAATGACATGAAGAATTAAAACTAAGTATAAAGCACGGCGTTCACCTGTACATGATTCAACAGGTGCTTTGTTACTGGGCTATGAGTATGAATGTGACAGGATCTTTATGAAGCTCTCCATGTTAACAGTGGAGGCAAATTATAGTTCAACTAAATAAGTGTTAACACAATAGTGAACACACTGGTTCTGAGTCCAGAGGAGGAAGGCTTAAGCCAGTGAATTTATTCTTAGAGCTGGCCTGTATATTTTTATTTTATTTTTTAAAAGTTTGTTTATTTAGAGAGAGAGAGAGAGAAACGGAAGGGGCAGGGAGAGAGAGAGAACCCCAGGCGGACTCTGCACTGTCAGCACAGAGCCTGATGCAGGGCTCAAACTCAGAAACAATGAGATCCAAAGCAAGAGACTGATGCTCAATCAACTGAACCACCCAGGTGCCCGTATATTTTAAAGATGAATAAAGAGTTCTTGGCAGAGATTATCATGTATTGAACCCTATTTTTATTACTGTGGAAATAAATCAAAGGGGATATTTGGAAAATGAATATAGGTATGTAAATCCTGATGTATTTTTTCCCCCTGGTGGATTTGCTCTATTTGAGTTAATGAGAACCAACATTGAATGCTTATGTCTTACACTGTTAGGTATTTTACATGTTATGTCATTTAGCAGAACCTTTAAATAACTCATTTTACATGATTAGATTATATTACAGCTAGGCTGGAGCAAATGGCAAAATTAGGATTCCAAATCATATCTACTATCTCCAAAACTCTTGGTCTTTCCATGACTCTGCCATTTCTCATAAATGCAGAATTTTCTTCACAGCTCTAAAAATGCATAAATTCTGAGGCCTATCCCTTCCTATTAGTTGCCAACCCATAAAATATTTCTTCTCTTCTTTGGGCTAGCGGAATCCTTTTCAAGCTTGTTGACTGAAAGAATCATCTGTGGGGTTTCCTAAAATGCAGGTTCCCAGGGCATACCCCTGAGATTCTGACTCAGGATTGGATCAGGGCCTACAATCTGTATTTTTATTTAAAAAATTTTTTCTTAATGTTTTATTTATTTTTGAGATAGAGAGAGACAGTGTGAGCAGGGGAGGGGCAGAGAGAGAGACAGAGGGAGACATAGAATCCAAAGCAGGCTCCGAGCTGTCAGCACAGAGCCCGACGCGGGGGCTCGAACTCACACACCGGGAGATCATGACCTGAGCCGAAGTCGGACGCTCAACCGACTGAGCCACCCAGGCACGCCTACAATCTGTATTTTTAACCAGCGCTGGAATCCTATGAGCAGTCAAATTGGAGGAAGTACTGGGTTAGTACCCTAGCCTAACTTATCTGCCCCTTTCTAAGGCTCTTATTTCAACCCATTTCCCCCCCACTGTTTTTCGAGCATTACTCGAGCATTACTGAAGAGCATTACTCTTAAGGCTCCGGAAAATTTCCATACCATTTCCGATGGCTTTATTCACTGATAATAAGTACTACTGTTTATCGAGCACTTTTTTCATTCACTATTCACCCTCCCCACCGCCTTGGACAGAAACTGCAAATAAGGGGCGGAAACCGCAGTACCTGGGCGTACAGTGGGCTCCCAAGAATTATTTACTAGACCGGCAAACTCACGAGGTAGTTACTATGAACCTTCATTTGAAAATACGGAGGAAACTTAAAAAAACCCAGTAGGTCTGGGACGGCTTGTAACATAATCAGCACGTAACAGCTAATTCGGGATGGATTATCTCCGTGCCCACAGCGTGCCGCCGGTAGCCGCAAGACTCTCGTGCCGGCGGTTTTCTCCCAAAGCTCGTCCTTCCGGAGGTGTACGGCGGCCACGCAGTCCACGCCAAGCTCCTGGGCAGGGAATCCAGAATCTTCACATATCACACTAAAGAAAGAGCACGGAGAACGGCGTCCTTTCCCTCAATATGGCGGGCCCGGTCACGTGGGCAAGGGGGCGGGCCGGGGCGGTCTTGGAGAACCGCTGTAGGTCACGTGGCTCGGGGGTGGTGGTGACCACGGGGGCGTGGCCGTAACTCCGCCGGCGCCTGCTGGGCCGAGGCTCCTCGCGGGCCACGCCCCCGGCCCCTCCGGGGGCTCATGCGCAACGGAGGGGTGGAGTCTCCCTCGTGACCTTTCACCCCAGCATGGCTGCGCCCGTGGGACCGGTGAAGTTCTGGCGACCCGGTAAGGCCCTTGGAGGAACGCTGGGCAGATGCGGCGGCCTGACTTTGGTCTTGGCCCCGCAGCCGGCGTCCTGGGGCCTGCGGACCTGCTCGCGGGCTTGACCTCGGTGGGCTGGCCACCGCCGCCGCGGAGCTGGTGGGTTCTGTGGCTCTGGCGCTCACCGTGGTCCGGACGGATTCGGGGGTCCGCCCCCCCGCTGGGCAGAAACTCTCTGTGTCACCTTGTTCGAGTCTCAGCTTCCCCGGGCCTCGTTTTCCTCGCTCTTGATGCGTGTCTTGCCCAACGCTGGAAAAGCGCTGAAGCGCCCACGCGTGTCCTGTTACCGTCCTGGGGCTACGCTGGGGCGGGACGGGCGGTGCTGCTCAGGGCTTGGGAGCTCAAGCTTTGGAGTCGCGCTGCCGGGGTCAGACTTCTCGGCTCTGCCCTGTGGTAGCAGAGTTCCTTGGGGCAAGTCACTTAATTTTTTGAGTCGCCTTGACCTCTTCACCTGTAAAATGGGTAGAATAATAACTATCCTGTGGGATTGAATGATGAGCACAGCGCCTTGCCTGACGTTGAGTAAGTCCTCATAAAAAGGGAAAGAAGCCTTGTTTTGTTTTAGGGTAATTCTTGCCCATCCCTAGTGGCTACCAGAAAGTGACCATCCTCCTTCGTATTGGCTACCACCGCTTTCTCTCTTGCAGGCAAACACGAATCTTAGTCCCAAAATGTTTGGCCTGATTTGGTTTAATTTCTTCATTAATCAGGATTTTATAGAATGTGTACTTGCCAGATCCTGCTAGATACATTAGTTCCTCCCCTTCCATCAATTTCTTGTAAAAAGCAAAAGTTTCTTAACAATTACCAGTTTGTTTTTTTCCACCACTTGCACCTCTGCATGTCCGGATGTGCACAGTAGATTGCAGCAAAAAATGAAGTGAGAACAGAGTTAGATGGAATTCTAACCTTGCATATAAGTGATGTAGGAGAGAAGCCCAAGCAAGGGATGTGTTAATTCTTTTTTTAAAAATATGTAGTTTGTCACTTAGCGACAGTTTTATTCAGTATTTAAAATCGTCAGCCAGTTATCCATCATGAATTTTATTTGTAGCCAGAAATTAGATCTCATTAGGTAATGAGATAGCCTGCATTTTATTTACTCAAGCCTTTATTAACCCGTAAAGTGTTAAGTATGATAAAGGCCTGAATGAAATGTTGAAAATCAGAACAGGATACTATTTTGGCTAAAGAACATGTGGTTATTCCAAGCATTCTATACTGTTATTTAGCTCATTTGTTGAGGGTAAACTTATTGAACACCTAACCTTGTGGTCAGGAGACAGGTGACCAGGCTGCTGCTCTGCTCTCAAGATTTATTCTTTTTCTCTCAGTTAGAATATGAAGTTGGGTATCCTTTAATTTTTTTTATTAGTTTGTTTATATTTTGAGGGGGGGAGGGGCAGAGAGAGAGGGAGAGAGAGAATCCCAAGTAGTCTCCACGCTGTCAGCGCAGAGCCCGATGCAGGGCTTGAACTCACTGTGAGATTATGACCTGAGCTGAAATCAAGAGTCGGATGCTCATTTGGCTGAGCCACCCACGCGCCTCTAGGAGAGATATTAAAATGAGGCAGAAAAAGGTGATGGTAAGGAAGATAGTCTCCACAAGTCAGTCTGTAGAGCTATCCTTGACTGCCATATACTAAACTGGTGATTTGGCAAAGTCACTTAAGTGCTCTGAGTCTCAGTGATCCTCATCTGTAAATTGGGCATAACACCTACCAAAGGATTCTTTTGAGGATTAAATGAGAATACATGTAAAGCTTTTAGCACTAGATACACATTAAGTATTATAATTACATAAGAGTATAGAAGAGAGGGAAAGATTGTGTGGATAGGAAGTACTTCATAAAGATAGTGACATTTTTGAGGTGAAGGTTGAAGCACGAATAAGGTTTATTTCATGGAGAGGTAGGAGTACAGAGCTGGGCAAAGGGCGCAGCATGAACAAGGCAAAGTGGGATGTGTGCCTCAAGCATGTCCTAAAAACCAAGATAATTGAGTAGCAAGATGATGTTGTGATAGGATAGGTTATATTTTGGGTCGAGGCAGGAGATGATGGTATTCTATTTCTAGTTCGTTATTGGAAAAAAATGCTAGGACGCCTGGGTGGCTCGGTCGGTTGAGTGACTGACTTCGGCTCAGGTCATGATCTCACAGCTCTTGAGTTCGAGCCCCGTGTCGGGTTCTGTGCTGACAGCTCGGAGCCTGGAGCCTGCTTTGGATTCTGTGTCTCCCTCCCTCTCTGCCCCTAACCCACGCACCTTCTGTCTCTGTCTCTCTCAAAAATAAATAAACATTAAAAAAAAAATTAAGAAAAAAAATGCTGGTCGTGACCCACTACATGCTTTCCATAATCCACTAATTGGGCACCACTCAAATTAAAAAACTGGTTTAGAGGGAATGCCAGATGGGAGGGTGTGGGTGCTGTTGTCATCCTTGTTTTGTAGATGGAGAAATGAAGGCATTTGTGGTTTGCAGGATTACAGACGTGTACTCTTGTAAGTAAAGAGAATGCTCCCAAGGGAAAGGCAGCCATAGGCGGTCAGAATGGGAGGTGGAATATACATAGAAGGAAGCAGTTCTGATTTGGTCAAATGAAGTCTTTCTTTCTTTCTTTTTTTTTTTTTTTTTAAAGTTTATTTATTTTGAGAGAGACAGAGAGAACTCCAGCCAGGGAGGGGCAGAGAGAGAGGGAGAATCCCAGGCAGGCTCCACGAGGTCAGTATGCAGAACCCAACGCAGAGCTCAGGCTCCCGAAACTCTGAGATCATGACCTGAGCCAAAAATCAAGAGCCAGGTGTTTAACCACCTGAGCCACCCAGACTCCCCTGAATGAAGTCTTTTGTCAGGAGGAGACATGTTCCTTATTGATTGGCAGTAGCTCTTGTAAAACATCTTATAACAATATACTTGGATGTAGGTTAGAGACAGGGAGGGGTGGGGTAGTGAAGATACCTGGGTGGATTGAACCCTGGTGGGGGGGGGGGGAAGGAAGAGACCTTGCGGGAGCAATGCTAGCATGTTCTAGACATGCTGTAAAAGTTTTAAATGTGTTCTGAAAAGGAGGGAATTTGCAACAAAAACAGAGCTGGTGAGGCTGAGGTATTCTTTGCAGATTTTTCGTGGGTAAAGTCTACAAGAAGTTATTAAGATGTAGCGGTAATAAGAGACAAAAGGAAAGGAAACCTGCTTCTTTGAGCCCAGGCTTTGTTCCAGGTCCTTTTCTATCTTTTATCTTGTTGAAAGGAAGGTCAGCGTTTTGGCAAAAAACAATACAGCAGTGCCCCACTTACCCGATTTTGGCAATCTTGGACCTCTGGAACACAACTGTGTTCCTCGAAATAAATGGAAAAGGGATTAAAGATCTGTGGCAATGATTCTAAACTTAGCTCTAGGGGGTTTATGGACCACGAGCATTTCGTCTCCTGACCAATTACATTCTGGTGTATTTTTCAGGAGAGAGAGTCCATAGCCTTTTCTAGATTGTCGAAGGGATATGGGACCTCCAAAAAATGTAAAAATAAATCGGTGGCTAAATGTGCTTGTCACAAAGCCTCTGTGTTTCCACATAGCATTATCATCTCCATGAGTTCAGAAGGCCTGGGGGATGATAGTTTTGGATAAGCATCTCTGTAGCGCCCCCCAACAGAAGGCAGTGGGGCACGTCGTTGAACTTCCAGGGAGGGTTTTTATGACTCCCAAAGACATTGCACCCCAGTGCTGACCAGCTCTAGCTTTTGAAAACTGCTTCCTTATGTCGTGTTATGTGTCACTTACCACTTCCAGTTTCTGTTCGAGGGCTACACAAATGAATCCCCGTGAAAAGTTACGGAAGCTGATCATAAAAATTGGACCCATGTTCCTTGTAAGGCATTTTCCTTCTCAGGCTAAAATCCACGGTACCTTGAACAGTGTTTCATGGTGGGATATGGCTTCCCTACTCTTCACCATCCTGAGCACCAGTTTGTCATTGTTCTTACCAAGCAGCTGTCGTGGGAAGCTGTTGTTTAATCTGCTGAGCACAGTGGTTTCTTGGAACAGCGCTTTGCACCCAGCTACCCCGGTTCTGTGATTCACAACGGGGGCTGCCGTCTAGCGTATCCTGCTCCACTGGCCATGGTTGATCGGATCAGGCTGGGCTTTGGACCTGACCTGGGAGGAGAGGCTCCCCATCCTCCAGACCACACACACCTGGGACTCCCGATCCCCCTTACCTAGGCTTTTATTTTCTCCTTAGCACTTAGAACCACTTCATGCACTAAGTTACATTCTCTTGGGAGGCAGAATAAAAGAAGCAAGCAAGCTGCAGAGGGGAGGGCCTGCCTCTGTAGTGTTCGCTGCGGTATCTCTTGCCCTCCTGTCCTTGTCGGGTGAGCGAACGGGTGATCGGTGAGGGAGGGTGAGCCTGAGCTCTGGCCCTGTCAGCAGCCTTGATTCCAGCTGCTACAAGAAGCCAAACTTAGCAACAGAAAGGAGCTGATTGAGAGGCTCTGAGATGAGAGAAAGAAAGCCAGCGCAGCTTTGGAGTACCCGGTCCCTGGCGTCCCCAGGCCTTGCTGCTGGAGTCCTGCGGTAGTGCCGCCCCTCCTTCGCCTCTGCCAATTTCCATTGGGTTTCTGTCACTTTCAGTAATTAGTAGTAATATGTGGAGGCCGGGCCTGAAAGCATTGTCCTCTGTGACATACAGTTACGTGTGGCCAGTTTGGAGCCCAGTGGGACTCTCATCTCTGTTCTTGACGCTTTTAGGGAAGATTTTTGTATTTTCCTAGGTCCTTTCCTAGATGCTTTCCTCAAGTTAAAGTTGATTCTCTTTTAGTAGTTTGAGATAAAGCGCATTGCTGGTGTTGTTTACCTTCGTCTTTGAATTTGCAACGTCTGCACATTTTTCTGTTCGTTGGTTGCATCAGAGCATCTGAAAAAAGCATTTCTGTTGCAGGTACAGAGGGACCCGGCGTCAGCATCTCTGAAGAGAGACAGAGTCTAGCCGAAAATTCTGCAACAACCGTTGTTTACAATCCTTACGCTGCCCTTTCCATAGAGCAGCAGAGGCAGAAGCTGCCGGTGTTCAAGGTACACTGAATAAGAATGCGCAGTCTGTTGGTCCAAAGCACCGTGCAGTGGCTCCGTACTTGGTACTGAAGTGGACTCTTAATGATTCTTTAGAGGGGCGACTCTTAATGATTCTTTAGAGGGGCACCTGGGTGGCTCAGTCAGTTGAGCGTCCGACTTCGGCTCAGGTCATGATCTCACGGTTCGTGAGTTCGAGCCCCGCATCGGGCTCTGTGCTGACAGCTTGGAGCCTGGAGCCTGCTTCGGATTCTGTGTCTCCTTCTCCCTCTGCCCCTTCCCCACTCATGCGCTCTGTCTCTCAAAAATGAGTAAACATTAAAAAAAAAATAAAAAAAAAAAAGATTCTTCAGAACACAGTGAGCTCAGAGCTACCCTTATGTAAGGGGATTAGCTTTTCAAAATATGTGTGTGTTAGTTAACCATATCAATCTTGAAAGTCCTTAAGGTTTTTTTTAGTTAAATCTTATGTATTGAAAAACTTTGCTTTCAGTTGTGGACAAATTAAAATATAAAGAAGAGTTGAGAAAATAGCACAACGAACTTCTATGCCTCCAGCTTCTACAAATTAACCAACGCATGGCCAGTTTTAGCTTCATTAAAACATTTTTTTTTAATGTTTATTTATTGTTGAGAGAGACATAGACAGGATGCAAGTGGGTTAGGGGTAGAGAGGGAGGGAGACACAGAATCCGAAGGAGACTCCAGGCTCCGAGCTGTCAGCACAGAGCTCGACGTGGGGCTCAAACTCACGAACTGCGAGATCATAACCTCAGCCAGTCAGATGCTCAACCAACTGAGCCACCCGGGCGCCCCTTAGCTTTATTTTTAAAGGCAAATTTTAAACAAGACTAGTTGGGAATGTGAGGTTGTTTCGGTGGAAGAGGTCAACTCCAACTGACCCAGTGACGGGATGTGGGTGGTTGTTATGGGCTGTGTGCACATCTAGACACTTTATTGGTCTCATGAAGTGGACATATTTATCTCAAGAGGCCAGAGCATAAACTAGAATTCAGAATATGTTCATTTATAGCCATAGTTCTTCAGTACGGACAGACACGGTCCATGGACACACTTTCTCCCTGTTGCCAAGACCACATGGGAAGCCAAATTGTAATCGGGAAGTGAGTGCAGGGCCAAAGGCCATTTAGATATAGCTGAAGAATATTTCTTTCATATAGCCCCCCATCAAGGGTGACGAGCTCTCCCTGCCTCACGAGGTGCCTCTGGAATGACCCAAGTAGGTGTGGCCACCAGCACCCGTGATTGTCTCTCTTTCGCTTGGACAGTGCTGGGGGAAGGCTGCCAAGTTCTTCTGCTAAGGGAGTCCCTCTGTATAGACCGTGCTAATGATTCCTCTTCTATTAATTCGTGCTTTCTCCAAGTGGATTTGAAGCAGAATCCTTCTTACTTTAGCCAAGTCACCTTGGTTAGAGCTTTATGTGGCCCCAAACATTTTAGTCACTCGTGTACTGATGTTTCTGGATTTCTCCCTCAGGTGATTAGCCTCATCCAGTACGTGTGAATGTAAACAGGTTTGCCTCTCAGGAGATAAGCTTATAGGTTCACTGTTGCTGCCTCAGTGGTAAGGGACAGCCTGAACTGCGGTGAAGTATCGAGACTCTGGAGTTCGACTTTAGAGTTCAAACCCAAGCTTCATCGCTTGTGTGCTGTGTGATCTTGCTTGACCATCTGAGCTTCTGTTTTGTTATCTGTGACATGGGACTGATGGCACTTACCTCAGAGGATCCATAGGGGGCCCAGACGAGCTAATCCACATCGAGCCTTTAGCTGGGTACCTGACATACAGTAAACGTTCGAGTACACAGATAATTACTGTTTACCAAGTATTGAATTTTGGCCTTTTCTGGACTGTTCTTCATCCTCCAACTGAACTTACAAGATATGATAAATGAAACAGTGGGAAAAAGCCATCAAGATTTAACATACGTTGACGGAAATTAAAATGGTAAGAAGAGGGATATAAGTTATTGATAAGCAAAACAATTTAAATTTAAGCACATTTTGGATCTCTTGAGATGTTAAAGATAAATGTAGACAAAAAGGGTAAAAGTTAACTCATTCACCAACCCCTGCGCCATTAACTAAAAGTAGATTTAAAAACAAACTGAAACGAAAGGGGCAATAAATTTAAAGTCACTCCCTTTCCCCTGATGACTTACAAGGCTGCCTGCTCCTCGACTGCCTCCTGTCGGCTGGTGTTCCCATTAGGGCCCTGACGCCGCTATGAGAGGTTTCCTCTTACTCCCTCAACAGCCGCCTCTTGAAGCTCAGTCCCCCCCTCCTCACCAGCTCTTGGATTTCCCTGCTTGGGCCTCTGGGTGGTAGTGTCATTCTCTGTCTCTAAATTGGAAATTTTGTCATTTCTCTCTCTCTTGTCACACACTGGACTTCTCCATTCGCAGTCCTTCGTATTTAGGATGTGACGTATGAATTAATTGCCTTCTGTTTTTTCGTGCCCAGTCTCGTGTGGTGCTGCCCGGTTTTCTCACGGCACTGACAGCCCATCCAACGCCCCCCGGGAAAGTCCAGACTCTCGCTCTGCATGCACGGCCTTTCACAGGGAAGCCGGGACCACCCTTCTCGTAATCATTTCCAAACCATTCCCGGAGCTTTTCGTGGGCTTTTGTTGGTGCCCCTTGAATAGAGTTGGTATTATTTGCTTGTTTCTGTTTTCTTTCTTTTGCTTATGTTATTTCCCTTTCCTGGAATGCCTTGTCTGTTTCTGTCTGTATTCAGATTGTCTTTCAAGGTTTCCTTGACCATCCGTCCATTTATCCATTCACCCATCGACTGGATGGATTTTCCATTTACAAAATACCTGCAAAGATCCCAAACCTCTCACCTTCCCTTACCCAAAACAAAAGAAAGCACAAAGTCCAGCGTGTAGGCTAGTCAGTATAGGTCACCTGCAGCAGGCTCTCCTTTGGGGGCTTGAGATATGCCGATTCCTGGGCTCTGTCCTAAACCTGCTGAATCAAACCCTGAGGGTAGGGCTGGGAATCTTCATTTTTACTTTGTTTAAGTGTTACTTATTTTGAGAGAGAGAGAGAGAGCAGGGGAGGGGCAGAGAGAGAGGGAGAGAGAGAATCTCAGGCAAGCTCTATGCCAACACCGCAGAGCCCGACACAGGGCTCGAACTCACGAACCGTGAGATGGTGACCTGGGCTGAAATCAAGAGTCGGATGCTTAACCGACTGAGCCACCCAGGCGCCTTAGGAATCTTCATTTTTTAACAAATATCCTAAGAGGTTTTTCACACTAATAGACCCCATATGCCAAATTCAAAAACCCCAAACAGCCAGTACCTTACTGGGTCAGTTAGGCAGCCTTTCTGCTCTCCCAGTCCTTACCACATTATTGGTGCAGAATCAGATGGGTTGAGCGGTGGTCAGAGTGCGGGAACTTGGCGGGGCTTACTTCATTCCAAACCAGGTAGTTAGGGAATACTTTCATGACTCTCCGGAATATCAGGTGCATCTGTAAACAAATGCGGGTACAAAAATATATCCTGAAGCTAAGTAGATAGGATGTGGAAATGATCTGAGTTTTCAGGGGCCAAACCAGTATTTCTGCTCACACTAAATGGGTAAAGGAAGGCTCACTTGAAATCTAGATGCAACCTACAGGTGCTGTAGTGTGAACTCAGATATAGAGGTAGAGGTGAAAGCGTATTCTTTTTTCTTTCTTTCTTTTTTCCCCCCAGTTAATAAATGGAAGAATTTGTAACTAGATAATACATAATTGTACAAAGTGTAAAGGTCTCCTTCACATCCTTGCCCCTCCCTGGCCACCCTCTTCCACTCCTGGAGACGTTACAATGACCAGTTTCTTGTTTTGTTTTGTTTTGTTTTTCCCAAAGAGAGCTTGTGCATAAGCATATATGTATTTACCCTTTCTTTAAAAGCATAAATGGTAGTGTATTATTTACACGGTTCTGTGTCTTGCTTTCCTCTCTTAACATACCTTGTTGACCATTGGTTATCAGTGCAAATAGACATTCGTTCTTTTTAACAACCATGTGTATTCCGTTATTGGAGTGTATCATAACTGACTTAACCCTGTTAGTGAACTTTTAGACTGTTTGAAGTTTTGGCTGTTATAAACAACCCTTCAGTGTGCTGTATGTGCACTTCTTTGTTCACATGTATTAGTACGTCTGCAATTAAACTCTTTGGAAGTGACCATGTTGAATTAAAGGTTAAGTACATTATATATTTTGGTGAGTTATTGCTCTCAATTGCACTTGGTTCAGCTTATATAGACACCAACAGTATGTCTGCGAGTTGGAAATACATTTTGATAGTTCTTTTTAAAATTGACTTGCCTTTGGCCGACAGCTCATTTCATAATGTTTAAAAGTCTTTGTTTCGTTCTTTTGAGGAAATGTATGGCTTTTTACAATGTAGGGTTGTATTTTTCAGCTTCGGAATCATATATTATACTTGGTCGAAAACTATCAGACAGTGGTGATTGTCGGAGAGACGGGATGTGGAAAGAGCACACAGATCCCACAAGTGAGTATACGCTTCGATGTGTCTTTGCACTTATATTTGACTGGAAGGGTTTTGTAACTTGAGAACTCTCTTTACTATAATTTGCATTTTTAAGATCTGCCATCAGAGAGAAAATATCAACCCAACTGGATGTTTTTTATTCAACTTCTGGCTCTTGTGGTTTCTTTGATTAGTGTCAAAGTAACACTCGTCTTGGATTTAATATAATTCCACAGTAACGATTGAATAGCCATACTCTGAAAGGAACGGTGGGGGCTCCTTCAAAGAGGTGTAATGTGTAGTTTTGGCCTTCAAATAGTTACAGGTGAAGAGGAAAGTAAAAGGAATACTGCTATAGTTGTAAATAAAAATGGACGACTAAAGAAATACCCCCTGTGGGAGTGGAAGGAACCCCCCGTGCAGGGCAAAGCCCTATCTAGCGTGGACACAAGTTGACAGAAGGATCAGGAAAGGCCTTGTAAGAGAAATGACATTTAGAGTAGACATTGAACACCCATGACAGCTGGTGGGAAGACGTTCTCCTCCAGGGAATATTGTGCTCAGGGCTGCTGGGGTGTGAGAAGTGTTTGGGACTCAGCAAGAGTTCACAGTTAAGGTGAGATCAAAGTATGTCTTATGAGGGTGAAGAGTGATGTGTAAGTAAGTGGTCAGGGATGGGGGTCGTTGCAGGTCTTTCTTTCCTTTTTAATGTAGATTTTTATTGAAGTATAAAATGCATGTTGAGAAGTTCTCATGTCATAATTGTACAGCTTGATAAATTTTCACAAGTGAATACACCTGTGTTACTAGCACCCAGATCAAGAAGCAGAACACTATTACCAGAGCCCCAGAAGTCCCCTTGTGTCCCCTTCTGGTCTCCTAGCCTCTCCTCCTGTTCCTGCAACACAAGGGTATTTCTTATTCTGGCTTCTCATACCACAGATTTGTTCTGCCTTTTTTTTTTTTAATTAAAAAAAAATATGTATTTTTGATAGAGAGAGGCAGAGCACAAGTGGGGGAGGGGAGGAGACACAGAATCTGAAGCGGCCTCCAGGCTCCGAGCTGTCAGGACAGAGCCCGACGTGGGGCACGAACTCACAAACTGCGAGATCATGCCCTGAGCCAAAGTCGGCCGCTTAACCGACTGAGCCACCCAGGCGCCCCTGTTCTGCCTATTTTTGAACTTGTATAAAGAGATAATATAACTTCTTTTACCCGACCCAATAATGGGTTTAGGATGTGACCCAGACATAGGTATTTCTTAAAAGGTCCCCAGGTGATTAATGCGTAGCCCGGGAAAGACAGGAGGAAGGGAACGGACAGCAGTAGAGGAAGGACGGCAGGGCACATGGCGAGCTGCAAGGAAGACAGGTTCACGTGGTATCAAGCCCTTAGCAAATTACTTGCTTCTTGCAGAGAGCCACGGGAGAAGGGCCACGCCAAGTTACCAAGAGACTACCAGAGAGTCGTGATAATCCCAGCCATCATCATCATGAAACAAGTGATGAGTAGTAAACAAGTGCTACATAAAGTGGTCACTTTGCACACGTTACTCTGTTTAATTCCCAGTGACCCTGCCAGGCAGGTACTGTTATTATTACCTTCATGTTACAGATGAGGACATTAGCAGTGATGTGGAGGAGGGAGCAAGGGTGAAAGATGGGCCACGTGAGTTGAGGTGGTCTCAGTTTGTTTTGGAATCAGTCTGTATGCTTATTTAGTCATCTCAACCTAACTGTGTTATGTTAACAAAGAACCTGAAAATCTCGGTGGCTTAAGAACACAAAGGTGTATTTCTTCTTTACGCCGTGTGGTCTTGGGTTGATGACCCAAGATGGCTGCTCCACATGGTCAGTGGGACCTAGGATGCTGGCCCAGTTCTTGTCTGGGCCTTGGGAGTCTTCACGGTAGATGGCGGAATTGTGAGATGGCTCAGGTGTCAGGACTCGTGACTGGTTGTGGCACTCCTCACGTTGCCTTGGAGAAAGCAAGTTTCACGGCCAGGCCCGATAGCAGTAAGGTGGCGGTATATGTAATCCTCCTATCAGGTGGGTGGCAGATATTTGGATCTATAGTACAGTACAGCACAACGATCTGGTCATTTCCCCCAGCAAGGCTTAGCTGCCAGGTAACAGAGAGGGCCTGCTGAGCGGCGAGTCCAGGGAAAGAGTGGCCTGGAGGCCAGAGAGCGGGGTCTGAGGATCCAGCCTGGGCAGTGTGGCAGCGAACGAAGGTAATTTGTTTTAAATTTTAAGGTTTATTTTAACGTTTACTTTATTTTCATCTTTTTAATTTTGGAGGAATATTTAATAGGTTCACATCGTTTAAAATTCAAAGGCATGGAAGAACATCAAAAGAAAGGATTTCTCTTTTGCCCTATCTTCTGATACTCATTTCCTTTATACAGATACAACGGATGTTAGTAGTTTCGCAGATAGAGATTTTCTTATTGCGTTTACAGAAAAGTGTGCGTGTACCTCTTTTTAAAGCACAAATGGTGGCATGTATCCATGCTTTAATATACCTGGTCCTTTTTTCCACTTAATGTGTCATTTTTCAGTTGCATAGATTCTCCATAATTTATTTTACCTGTTCCCAGTTGAGAGGCATTTAGGTTGTTTCCAGTTTTGTATTATCGCAGTGATGAAGTGAGTCAATTTTCATATGTATCATTTTGTACGCATATGGGTATACTTACAGAATAAATAGAGGAGTTATGGAGGTAATGGATCCAAGGGCACGTACATTTGAATTTAATTACTTTTAAGGAACTGTATTTTCTTACAGGCACTGTGTTTTTTTAATGCATTCTTCTGGTACACAGTTGAAAAAAGCACAAAAGAACAAATGGGAAAGCGTGAGTCTCCTAAGCTTTGCTGGTGAAATTGGCTAGGTCATTGTGATAGATGATTATATTGTTGGTCCGAATATCTGCTACCCCTCGTGTGGACGGATCATCTCCCTTTCCTCACCACGGAGTTTCTCTTCTCCAAGATTACCACAACTTCTTATTATGGCCTAGGAAAATTGGACAGGCTGAGTGAGGAGCTGAAGGTCATGGCAAGAATATGGAGCAGGTTTTCTTAACAAACCGTCTTGCTGGATTTATATAATATCTTTCCTTGGAAAAGTACTGCATGCTGAAGCACCAAACACCAGTTTTGAAATTTCACAAACTATATGTAGAACCCAGATGATATTTTTTCCCAGAGCTCTGTCAAAACAATGGATTATGCAAACAAGCTTCCTTACTACAATTTTTATTAGTGCTGTTTTTGATGGAGTGCTTCCTAATCCCACTCCTTAACAAGAGGACCGGATTTGGTGACCCTTAAAAAGAGCGGAGATGAAATTCAGCGTGACATAACACTGCCTTTTGATAGCAACGCTATACCTGCTTTCGCAGCAGCTTTTCATTTCCATCTGTCAGTGGTCATTAGCATGCAGAAGTCTGAATCACAGGTGTATTGAGGAGACTGGCTTCGTGGACAGGTTGTTTGTTATTATGGAAATTCTTTTTCTTTCGCTTACCACTGTTATTAAGAGATTGACTACAGTTATGTATGTTTTATTTTGGATGGGAGAATTGTGTCCCAGTTTTGTGACAGGGCTGTGGTTTGCAGAGCTTAAATTCCAGGGCTTAGATTTTTAATCTGTCCCGGGACAAGTTATGTGATCTCTTTGTTTGCTTATCTCTACATTGTTGATGATGCTGTTAACCTTCCTTATAGGATTTGTTGCGAGGATTAAATGGGCTTGTGTGTGCAAGGTGCTCAGCACGGTTCTGGCACTTAATAATGTAGTCCTTGAATCTTGGCTATTATTTCATTTTTTTTCTTAAGTTTTTTTTTTTTTTTTCTTTATTTTAGAGAGAGCATGCAGGGGAGAGTGGCAGAGGGGGAGAGAGAGAGAGAGATGGGGGGGCAGGGAGGGAGGGAAAATCTCAAGCAGGCTTCACACCCAGTGAGAAGCCCGACGCAGGACTTGATCCCATGACTCTGGGATCATGACCTGAGCCAAAATCAAGAGTCAGATGCTCCATGGACCGAGCCACCCAGGCGCCCTGTAACTATTGTTTCTTGTGGCTCTGGCTTTGCGTTTGTGTTGTTTGGTGTGGTTGGTAGTGTCTTGTGTATGTATTTAATGTTTAATACAAGAGAGAGAAACTTGACAGTTTTTATAGCAAAAAACCTACATTATCTAAAACATGTTGTTCCTTAGTCATTTTTTTTTAAAACTGTTATTTCCAGCTAATTCTGGACGAATGGAACAGTTGCAAAAACAATGCAGAATTCCCTTAAGCCTCTCACCCCACCTCCCCTAGTACAGTAATCAAAAGCGGGACATCACTGTTGGTATGGTGCAATAGCTGGGCTGGAGATCGTACCCAGTCTCTTCAGTTTTCTCACCAGTGTCCTTTTCCAGTTCCAAGATCCAGGACCCCATGTTGCAGTTAGTTGTTATTTCTGCCTAGTCTTCTCTAGGCTGGCACAGTGTCCTAGCCTGGAGTCTGTCTTTCTCATCTTTCGTGACCTTGACATTTTTGAAGAGTACTGAGCATTTATTTTCTGGAATCCCTCTCAGTTTGGATTTGCATGATGTTTTCCCATGATTAGAATGGGCTGATGCATTGATGCATTTTGGGAAAGAATACCACAGAATTGCTGTATCCTTCTCAGTGCGTCATATCACGGGGTTTGAGATGCTAATGTCTGATCACTGGCGAGGTTCATCTTGGTTAAGGTGCCAGGGTTTGCGTATAAAGTTACTGTCTTTCCCTTTGTAGTTGGTAAATATCCTTGGGGGGAGATATTTTTAGACTGCAGATACTCCCCTTCCCTTCAGATTTGCCTCCTAACGTTAGCATCCCTCAGTGGATCTTTTGTTTTTTTCTTTTAATTAATTTATTTATTTTGAGAGAGAGAGAGAGAGAGAGAGCGCACAAGCAGGAGAGGGGCAGAGAGAGAGGGAGAGAGAGAGAGAATCCCAAGCCAGCTCCACACTGTCAGTGCGAGGAGCCCGATGCAAGGCTCGAACTCACGAACTGCAGGACCATGTGTGACCTGAACTGAAATCAAACCTTTAACTGACTGGGCCACCCAGATGCCCCTCCCTCAGTGGATCTTGTCTGCAGCAGTTACTCAGGTGTTTGCTTAAAACTTTTCTCTTTTCTCTTTTTTTTCCTTCATTAAATGGAATCTTCTGTAAGGAAGAACTGTCTTTTCTCGCTCATTTATTTATTTATTCAATTATTTATGTACATCAATGTGGATTCGTGGCTCTATATTTTGTTCTGTGGGTTAAAATCCGGTGCTATCCTTTTTAGTTTGTTAGTTTGATCATCAGGAGCTCCTTTACTTAGGCCCTGTGTTCTTTCTAAAAGCCTCCGTCCTTTTTTTTTGAACCTTTCCTTACCTTCTAGTACCGTAGGATGTTCCAGGCTCGTCTAAGGTTTTCCCTGCACTAGACCTGGAATCCAACACTCTGCAAGGAGCCCTGGTTCCTTTATTGGAGAATGGTGTTTAGAAACCAAGATTTGGGTGCTAGGGTGCCCATTGCTACTGAGGTGACATTGCTGTGAGCCTTCAGTGGGTAGATTTAGGAAATCTTTATGTGACTACCAATCCCCACATATAAGAGCATCTGTATATCTATGTCAATCTGTATATGTATTAAAAGGCTTGAACTTATGCCGATACTTCTGATTCCAGTCCCACACCACAGGGCTCATTTTAGCCTTTGTTGATTTGTAACTTTTCTCCAACAGGGAGAAACTCAGACCTCATTGTTTACAGTATGTTAACTTATGTGTTAGATTCTAGTATAAACTTAAAGCACTTTTAGAATTGCTAACCCATATGCCCATTTGCTTATTTACTAACATTTACTAACTGGATCACAGTTCTCTTTGTCTTTGGCTTTACAGCATCCAGTCCAGACATTGTTCTCCAGTTACTTAGGTCAGGTCTTTTCCACTGGCTTCGTTGTGATCACGTTATTCATTTGTACTACAGAAAGGGCCATGTGTTAGCGTTTGTATTTCCTTCTGATTTCTCTTCACTTACATCTCGGTCAGTTTGTTTATTTTTTGGGTACTTGAAGAGCATGTGAAACATGACTAGCTCTAAGAGTCAGAGCTCCACAAAATCATCTACTCAGAACATTGTCACTCCCTCTTCGTCCCCTGCTGCCCTGTTTCTATTTCTCCCTTTTTCCTGCCAATCCTTCGTAGACCGTCATTCTCTCTAGTTCCTTCCCTCATTTCTTTTGAACAAGTGAGCAGGTACGTTTTTATGTAGTGGCATTTTTGTTCTTTTTTTCCTACTGTAGAATATGTACTCCTGGTGAAACAGTGTCGATGTTATAAAAATATATAACTGATAACCACTGTTATCCACTTTAGGCTTTAAAAATGTAAACGAGGGGCGCCTGGGTGGCGCAGTCGGTTAAGCGTCCGACTTCAGCCAGGTCACGATCTCGCGGTCCGTGAGTTCGAGCCCCGCGTCGGGCTCTGGGCTGATGGCTCAGAGCCTGGAGCCTGTTTCCGATTCTGTGTCTCCCTCTCTCTCTGCCCCTCCCCCGTTCATGCTCTGTCTCTCTCTGTCCCAAAAATAAATAAATGTTGAAAAAAAAAAAATAAATAAATAAAAATGTAAACGATAAAATAAATATATAACAAATGAATACATAAAGCAAATAAATGTATAAATAAATCAGATAAATACACATAATCAAATTTTTTGTGTACTGATGTAATGGCGTATGTACACGGACAAAACCCAGTTATTTTTATTTAATCTGACTAAGATGTTTTGTATGGTTGATATTTACATTGAGTTGGCTCAGCGTGTACTTTAAAATTCTTTGTTCTGTGGATTCAGCAGCGTTCTGTGTGACCCACGGATAGCTGTTTATTCCTCCAGGCAGCACTGGTACCTGGAAATTAGTAAGACCGGAGTGTCAGAATGTTGACCATGTACCTTGGTTCTTCTGATTATTAGCTCTGATGTGAACGCAGGCAAATTACCTAACATTTCCAAGCCTCAGATCCCTCATTTGAGAAATAATTTCCAAAATGTCTGCTGGGATCAGAACCCTCTGTTACTAACTCTGTCAGCGATTTTGACACAAGACGAGGTTACCTTGGGGGAAGTGGGTTCTGGAGAAGTGGTGTCGCGTGCAAACTTAGGTGTGCTTTTTTCTGCAGTACCTTGCAGAAGCTGGCTGGACGGCCGAAGGAAGAGTCGTGGGAGTGACCCAGCCTCGAAGAGTGGCAGCTGTCACAGTGAGTCTCTTTTCCGTGTTGTAAAAACTCCATCTGCATCTTCTGTTTTCAGTGGCTTATTTTGTTTTCTTGTTTCCTGAGAGCTCCAAGTGAATACGAAGTGGCTCCTTAAGTATTTTAATTCTTCAATTTAAAAAGAGCTGTGACCTGCTTACTTTTGCAAAGTTGGTGCTTGTATGAGCTTGATGAATTTTTAAAGTAGTAATAAAGTACAGAGGAAATCACAACAAACAAAAAATAATGAAAAAACGAAAATCTCATCGCCCAGTGAAAACCTTTTGAACATTTGTGAACATCGTTCCAAGCTCTGCTTTTATGTTCACGTAAAGATGAATCGGTTGGATGGACGGGAGTAGTTCTGCATACATGGGGTCCCGCCTGTGCATTTGCCTTTGTTGGATTTAACAAAAGGGGAAACTGGAGTGAAGCAGGAGTCGGTGCTGAACGTGGGAGAGGTGGGTGTTCGCCACAGGAAAACGTATGAGAGCTTAAAAACTAAGAAAAAAGATTCCAAAGAGCTTGACGATGTTACTTGTTTTTGAAACCACATTCGGTAGTTTCCTGTGACAGACGAACAAATGCACACTTACTCTCTGTATATTTTCTCCCTCCGTTTGTTATAGATGCAGCGCTAGGATTTTTAATTTCAAGGGTTATAAATACATGTTCTTTTCCTGTAATCACCAATCACTCCCACAGCTGATGAACTTTAATTCTAGTTTAAATGGAGCCAGTGTTCATCGCCAGTTCTCTTCCGTGGTTTTGCTAACCTCGAATGGTTCATTTTGCCTTATTTCTTCATTGGCTGAATTTTCTGTGCCTGAGAACGTTTGATTGTGGTCTTTGTTACGAAATTCTCGGTTCACACTCTCTTTCCCTAGGAACTGTGCAGACACTGTGCACTGCCCTTGGCCTGGAGGATCACTGTGTAGATGCCTGAGTTCCAGCGGGTTCTCTCCGCTGCCCTCCTGGCTCACTTTCCCTGCTTGTAAGCCTGTTCTTGTGCCAGGATACATCTCGATGCTGATTGTTTCTGTCTCATTTTTTCTTAAATGTGGAAGAACTTCCGCCTTCAGGTTCAAATCTCAGGTTTTCTTCTGTTAGATGTTGGCAAACTTCCGTTCCATATACGTTTTCTTTTGTGTAAGGGCATCAATTCAGTGATATTAGATATCCTTTGCTTCCTTTTAGTGTTTATCACCATCTCTGGAATCGTCTGCTCTTTTGCGGTTTCTTTTGTAAGGTTTCTCCAAGCCTGTCCGCCATGTTTGTGATTGTTTTTAGTCAAATGTATTCTGTTTGGGTTCCTTTATATCTCTACTTGGGTCTCGTAATCACTTCTTTGAAGGTTTTTTTCATTTTGTTTTGTTTTGTTATTTGTTTTGCTTTAAAAGAGAAGTGAGGGGCGCCTGGGTAGCCCAGTTGTCTGACTCTTGGTTTCAGCTCAGGTGGTGATCTCATGGTTCACGAGTTTGAGCCCTGCATTGGGATTCTCTCTCTCCCCTCCCCTGCATGTGCACACACACTGTCTCTCTCTCTCTGTCTCTTTCTCCCTCAAAATAAATGTCTAAAATGGGAGGAGATATTACATTACAAATTTTAAAGGTGATAATATTACAAATTTTTTTTAAAAACCCAGAAAAATAACACAGTGTTATTATTAACTGCCTGACACATTTCTGTAAATCCTTTTGGCCGGCAGTTGTTGACTGCCTTGCCATGGATCGCCTCTTCACGCCACAGTGATTTCCTATTCTTTTTTTTACAGAGGGAGTAGAGCAACATTTTCGTGTTTCCCTGGAACAGTCGATTCACATTTGCTTTTTATTATTGCCACTGAGGAAAAGTTTCTTTAATTTTATAAGTGGTTGTTTGTAGCATTGTATACATTTGGGGAATTGTTCTCAAATTTGAGAAAAGCCTCTCAGGGGTCTGTCCTATGGAAGCTGTGAGATTTGGGGACCTCCACAGACTGACTTGTGACCTGCCCACTTAAGACCTTAATCCTGCTTGTTTCTTGGGAAAATCCCTTTTTCGTGTGTGCCGGAACCTAGGATTAAACCGTGGAAAATACTTTTAAAATTTCTTTTTAATTGCTTTTTTGCTTGTGTTCCTGCCTTTCTTTCCTTCCTGGTCGGCTTCGCTGCGGCGGGCTGGCGTTAGTACTTTGATGATAATTGCTCATCCTTGCAGTGGGCCACCGACGGCCGCAGAATGTTGAGGCTCCGCTGGGCTGGATAACGCACGGCCTCCCCCCACATCTCTTCTCCTCCTTTGCTGGGCCAAGGTGGGGCTGCGGAGCTCGAGGCGCACGCCGTAGTGATTGCAGAGGTCTGTCAAGGCTCATGACAAAATTCTTTGGGCTCTCTGACTTAGGATTCGATACTTGCTGCCTGACTGCATGCCTCTCCTTCAGTCCTCTCCCCCTTGTGATTGTCTGCTATCAAAATGGATTTCCACTGAGACATGTCCTAGGTCTTCTGGACCCGAACACGCTGCTGTTTCTTGTCTTCCTAAAATAAGGATTGTCCGTCCTGACTGTTGGGGCCGTGGCGCCACATTAAGAAAGCCCCGTAGTTGGCCATGGTTGACCTTGGAGCCTCTCTAGAGTCAGGCCTCAGGGCATCTGGCAGCTGTGCTTCCCAATTTGTTGTCTGGCCTTGTGGCTCTTTTCTCCTTTCATCGGAGATACAGGTTGTGGCTGATAATATGTTTTATTTCTTTTATTGTTTTAAATTAGCTCTTCAGAGGAATGCCTCTATTTTGCCATCTTTACCTGGACAAGAAACTAATCCTGTTGCCTTGAGTTACTTGTGCTCTGTACTGAGTTTTAATTATTGTGTCATCTTTTTTTTCCCCAAAGTCCATTTTCTGATTGTCTTCAAGGCAGAAATTATTGATAAACATTTTTTTCTGAGCCTGTGTAAGTAAAAACAAGAGATAACAGTTGGGAAACCACTAGACTTAGTAACCTTCTATGTCACTGAAAGATGACTCAGTTACTTAGGAATTAGAGCAATTTTTCCTGTATGTAGTTCGGACTCCCAGCTCTTAATCACTCCGCGTTTTGCTCCAAATTTGTAGCTATGGATAATTTCCACGAAGCCCCATGCCTTCTCTTGAAAGGGCAAAGAGTGTATAAATCATTGGGGTAGTATTAATAGAGCTGTGAAGTTGGGAATGCTACATCTCAAGAAGTACTTTGTGTGCAGACTAAACTCTGAAAACCATCTCAGAGCCTGAGAACAGATCGCGCAAGCCTTTGCTCGATCTCCGTGAGAGGCGGTCCGCCTAATGAGGATATCTGTTGGACTGCTAGGGTCTGGGTTTGCCTTCAAGACCAGGCCCTGCCTTGACCTGTGATTCAGGACAAGCCCTAACCCTGTCTTACTTCGGTTTCTTCCTCTGGGAAAACAAGGGTACCTCGCCCAACTCGTGGGCCGTGCGCGTATTTAGCGAGATACAGTTTTTGGAAACTTGGAGCACAGCATGGGCCGGTGGTTAGTGCTCGGTGACTGGGTTCTCCTTTTTGTCTCCTTTTCCCTGTGTTTGTTTGCCTGTGTCAAAAACATAGTATTTACCCAGTCCGGTTGATGCAGTCATTGGGAGTGAAACTTAAATGGTAGAGGTAAAAATCTGTCAGAAAGCCTTTTCAATGTCCAGTGATGTGATCATACATGAAAGACTAAAATAAAAAGTTTGAAAATAAAATATCTTTGATAGCAGATGCGTCCGAATCATGAAGTAATAAGGCTTGGCCCAAAGGGCTGAGTGCAGGGAGGCTCCGGGCTCCTGCCCCTGGGGCCGCCGCAGGCCAGCGACACTGGCAGGAAGCCCTGCCTGCAGACAGCACCTGTGCCGGCCCACGTCCCCGACCCAGGACTCGGAGACTCCGTGGAGAGGTCGTCTCACCTGTGGGAGTGGGCGCCCGGCTGCCTGCCTCGCGTGGGGGGCGGTGTGCCAGGTCCCCGGGAAGCCTCTCTACTACCGTTTGCCTGTGGTTCTTTTCAGTTAGGTAGTTTATACGGTGAACATTAAAGTCTTTATTTTCTTTTTATTGCTCTCCCACTTTGATATTTATCTATTATTTCAAATATTCTCCATTAATGAGTTGACAGCCTTTGCCTTCGAGGGGTGGTGGGAGTTCTTGCCGTTGAGTTTTGTCTTCTCTTTCCTGTGTTCACCTCTCATTTGTCATATGTTGGTAAGTGAAGAAAAAATCTATAGATGTGGTCTTTCTAATATATTGTTATGTGTCTTGTTTTCTACTCTTACTTTATTAAGGTAACTTGGATCCTTCATTAACCTTCTCACCTGCTTATCCACCCTGTTCCTTTTTTTCATCTTTTAACCTACGTTCTTCTTTTTTGTTTCCCCTTTTACTGCTTTTTTGGTAGCTGGGGCACTGTTGCAAATTGTTTTAGGTTATCTGCCCCTGGAAACGTCATTGCTTTGCCTCCAAAGGGAAAATGAACTTGGCCCAGTGTTGAATGGGATCATTCCTGTTCTCCTGCCTTCATGGTCCAGTGGAAGGTACTTTATTTCGAGGCGTGAAGACGTGAAAATTTGTCCTTAGTCCGTGTGCTAAAGAAAGCTTTACTAGGGTGTAATCTTGTCACTTCTTCAACTTTTTGCTTCGGCCGCCAGGAAATGCCGAGCCGAATTTGTGGCTCAACTGAAATCATGTTGGCATATCCATGTTTTAAAATTCTCTCATTGGCTTTGATCTTTTGAATTTTATCTGCCATTTCTTTGGTCTGTAACATCTTTATGCGATTCCATTGTGCGGCTTATTGTTACACTGTAGTTAATTATAAGCTGCCTCAACTTGGGTGTAGAATAAATCACATGCTTGCTCTCTGATGACCTGCTCCTTTTCTTCTCATTCTCCATGGTGTTCACATACTATTAAAAAAATAAGGGACCTTTAGATTTTCCACAGGATGTGCTCTGTGCAGTAATTTCTGCGTCTCTGTTTTCAGCATGATCTTTCTTCCCAAAGGTTGCAGGGAGAGTAGCTGAGGAAAGGGGTGCGCTGCTGGGCCACGAGGTGGGCTACTGCATCCGCTTTGATGACTGCACCGACCCACTGGCCACGAGAATTAAGGTGAAGTGCTCACACTGCTTTTCGTGCTGTGAACCAAGAAGATTATTGGGGGGAAATTACAAACGTGCAGCCTCACTGCTGACGGGGACCTTGATGCCATGGCAGAAGGTGTATGAAATCACCCTGCCCTCAGGGAGATGAGTCCGCGGGAGGTGCGGCGCTCTCCCAGAGAGTCCTTGAATCATAGCCCAGAAGGGACCTTGGAAGGAAGGTTAAGCCCTTGGTTCGGCAGATGAAGAGGTTGAGGGCCTGGGAGGTTGAATGGCTTGTCTGAGGTCTGTGCCCGTTGGTGATGGAACCAGGACTCGAGGCTGTCCTTTCTTCTGTGTGTTTTATTGTTTTTCCACCAATTCACACAGCTGTCAAAACAAAGAGACTTGCCTGCGAAAGACTTAACAACAGGGACAAGGCAATATCAGTTGATAAGCATGGAATTCCCAAAGTGAAAACTTTGCCATTTTTACAGGAGGACAGATTTTACTTGTGTGTTCTTTGACTAGTTGCTACTGTTGAAACAGTCAGTATCCGTGGTAATTAGTCACCATCAGTATACAGTCACCGGGGCGTCTGCTCCTCAGGGCAGTGCTGGAGTCGTTCTCATCAGACAGTACTGCAGAACAATGAAAATGCCCTGATGAAATGGAAATTGGTTCTGAGAATCTCCATTACCTCTCAATTTGCAGCAGAGGAAAGTTGAAAATAATCAGATGAACCAAACAAGGTGGTGATTTATAAAAATAGGGATCTTATTTTCTAGATTTCTGTATTTTGTTACCTTTGAGATTTTGCCAGGTCAAGGGAACATTCTTCTGTACCATCAAATATATTTATTTATTTATTTATTTATTTATTTATTTATTTATTTATTTCAACGTTTATTTATTTTTGGGACAGAGAGAGACAGAGCATGAACGGGGGAGGGGCAGAGAGAGAGAGGGAGACACAGAATGGGAAACAGGCTCCAGGCTCTGAGCCATCAGCCCAGAGCCTGACGCGGGGCTCGAACTCACGGACCGCGAGATCGTGACCTGGCTGAAGTCGGACATTTAACCGACTGCGCCACCCAAGCACCCCTGTACCATCAAATATATTTAAAGTAGGTAATTTAGCAAATTGTTCAATTAAAACGTTCGTTTCTGAGTCTTTGACGAGAAGCTTCTGTATTCCGTTTGGCCATCATTTTTAAGGTGCTTTGCTCCTACCTGCTGCCTGTCGTCAGTGGTGGGTCCTCCTTCTCACTGCTCTGCGTATGTGTGGCAGCTGGTACCAGGCTCAGGATGGAAGTGCATCCTGTTCTTAAACACAAAACAAAAAGTAGAAACACTAAGCTACAGCATGCGAGGGAGATGGTTAGCCTGGTTAAAGTACTGAGCTATTTTAGACGACATTAATAACGTAGTTACTACTGCATGTTTTTGAAGCATTTTATAAACATTTGTTAATCCTAAATAATAATAGCTGATATTCTTGAACACTGTGTGCCAGGTCCCGTGCTGAACACTTTACATGTACTGTCTCTGTTAGTTATACCACAGTAACCCTCCGAGGTACATCCCTTTATTATCTCCGTTTTACAAATGAGGAATCAGGCTCAGAGAGGGTAGGTGATTTGCCCAAGGTTCACACAGCTTGTGAGAGGCGGAAAGAGGATCCGGGCTCCCAGCCCACGGACACCACAGCCTTTCTTAACCACCGCCCTATCCGGCCTCCCTAAGTAAGATAATAGCAGGCGAAGCCCAAGTTAGCAACCTCAGAGCTGCAAGTCTGAGTTGGAACATTTTTAAAAAAATTTTTTTAATGTTTATTTATTTTTGAGAGAGGGAGAGACAGAGTGCAAGCTGGGGAGGGACAGAGAGAGAGAGGGAGACCCAGAATCTGAAGCAGGCTCCGGGCTCCGAGCTGTCCGCACAGAGCCCGACGCGGGGCTCAAACTCAGGAACCGTGAGATCATGACCTGAGCCGAAGTCGGACGCTCAACCGACTGAGCCACCCAGGGGCCCCTGGAACATCTTAAGAACAACGGCCTCAGATTCATGGCCTTTCTTTGCATAGACAGGGTTTGTCTTCACGGCCATTCATCCACAGTACCAGGAGTGCAGGCCCAGAGGAAGCGGGGTTGAGCCGATGTCAGATAGTAAATGCGGGTGGGATTCTGCTGGAAGATTTGCAGGCCCCAGCCGCGGACCCTGTGATTGAAGTCTTGTTTGTGAACAGTTCCATGGCTTGATAACAAAAATGTCGGGGCATTTCCTCAGTCCTCTGTGGGAATTACCTTGTACGCATACTGGCAAAGAGGCTGTATGCATTTGGTTACACTTGAGCTTTGAAAAAAAATCATGAACGTACAGCGTAAATGAATTATTTCTAAAACTTTGTGTCTCTGTTTTTTAGTTTCTGACTGATGGAATGTTGGTCAGGGAAATGATGGTTGATCCGTTGTTAACAAAATATAGGTAAATGTGTTTTTCCTATGATAACTTCCCTGAAGTTTGAAAGGCACACAAGTAGATTGAGAAGCAGTTGTGTCAGTAGCTGGGATTTGCAACTGCCTTCAGTTGGCCCAAAGCTTTCCCTCCTTACCTGGGCTGTTTTGACCTTTGACGCTTTCTCAGAGTTTACTGAGATGTAAAAATGGGCACTTTAAAAGCCCTGTCATTATTTGAATAATCTGTTGACTCGTCATACTTATCTTGGCCACTGTTATATCCCCGGCTTGATGGTGACTGTGGATGCCAGCACAGAAATGGGCGATGTTGGTTGGATATTATATGCAGAGTCCAAATAATTACTTACACTCTGTGTGTCTTTGTCCATTACTCATTAATATACCAACGTTGTCCCACACAGGCTCTGGGGTATGTTGGGGAAGGATGTCGCATTTGACACCCGTGTATACATGTGACCCATCTGTGCTCACATGTCTCTGTGCTGTTATCTGCAGCCTAACAGTCTTCGGGTAGTGGGGCCTTGCTCTTAATTCTATGTGCTTTGTGGGGTTATGTGTTATATTGTGATTTAAAAGTCAGGTATTAGGTCCTATGAGAATCCAGTGTGGGTTATAAAACTCTTTAAAGATAGCAAAAAAATATGCACCGTTCTTCACCAAGATATGTCAGTGTCACCATTCTTGTTAGCTGAATAGTCGTCTCCTTGACAAAGACGAGTTACTTAGCTCTCCTTTCGATACAAGGTGATTGCATGGGGACTAGATACCCAGAAGTCCCTTTGATGGTCTGGGTGGGATTATGCAGGTGGTTTGTTTGATGCTCACTGAGGTCTTCCCTTTGATCCTTAGTGCCATCATGCTGGATGAAGCCCACGAGAGGACCTTGTACACAGACATTGCCATTGGCTTGCTGAAAAAGGTGTGATTTCGCCGCCAGACTTTTGTTTTTCTGTTTCTGTTTTGTTTTATTGCTTGGTTAGGAAAGTAATTGTAGCAATTTGGGAAATCCAGTAAAATATGAAGGAAAGACATTCCAATGATCCATACTTCTGCTCACTCAGAGAAAATTACTGGTAGAATGTTGATACGGTTCTTTCTATCCTTATGTGTATCTGTGTGTGTACCTGAATCTGTGTTGGCATAAGAGGCATTGGATTGTATGTGCTAACTTGTATCTCGCACATCTCTCTTCATATTACATCAAGATCGTTTCTCTGTGTCATTAAATAGTCCCCGAAGACATTATTTTTAATAATGGCTATATAATCACATGTCTCTCTCTTGCCTTACTGTGAGGCATTTGAATGGCTTCCAGATTTGAAGTATTTTCAATAATACTTCGGTGAGCACCTTTGTAATGAAATCTGTTGCATTTGTTTCTTTTCTTTTTTTAACTTTTTACTGTAGAAGGTTTCAGGTATACCACGGAGTAAAGAGAGGGGTTTAATGACCCCTCTGTGCCCATCATCCGGATCCACCTATTACAACTCATTGCCAGTCTTGTTTCAGTTTTACCTCGCCTCCCTTCCCCGTACTTTCCGATTGTTTTCTTTGGACACAGTCCTAATCGCAGGAGTCTAGAGAGAGGTAGGTGGTAGAACAGGGTGATTAAAAGCATGGACTCCGGGTCAGACCGCCTGGGTTCAGATTCTGACTCTGCTGGGTTTACGTATCTCTCAAATGGGGATAGTAGAAGTCTACATCTGTGCTAGTACACTTTCCCATATGGCCACTAGCCACCCGTGGCTAGTCAGATTTAAATTAGTGAAAGTAGAATTAAAATTTTAAACGCAGTTCCTCTGTCACATTGACTAAATTTCAAGAGCTCTGTAAGCATGCGTGGCCAGGGGCTACTGCACTGGACGGAACCTCTCTGTCACTGGAGAGGGCTCTCTGGGACAGAGCTGCTCTGTATCATAATTTATTGTGAGGCTCAAGTAAGATCGTGTACAATTCGTAGGACGGTACCCGGCACAGAGTCACAAATAGACTGTGAAGTCCCACCTTTGTGCAAATTAGAAAAAGATGCCCACACTAAGAGTCTGTCCACAGTTAGGTGAGGGGAGGGTGGTCTGGACTTCAGATGCCCCTAGCCGCCTCAGCCAGGCATCTTCGTGCAGCACATAGGCCACACGGCTGTACGCAGGGACCCTGGAATAGCGCGTGACTTAGTTTACATTAGTTCTGTTAGTTGCCATTGTTCCTGTTATTTTTGTTATTTTAGTCTTTGGCCAGAGATTTATACTTCTGATACTTATGAGGGATTATCCCACCTGCTTGTATCCTCTTGGGAACAGTATAATAAGAGGCTTATGTCACTGCATCTTTGCCAATCCTGAGTAATTAGCCTTAAATAGATTTTTGCCAGTGTGGTAGATGAAAGAAATGTCATTGTTACTGTATATTTTTGCTACAGTTTATATGATCGTTGCTTCTCTGCCTGTTGACCGTTTCTTTCTCTGAATACCTTAAGATCTTTTGTCCATATTTCTGTCTTGGTGTTAATGTTTATTGTTTGCTTTTAATGAATTTTTTTTATGCTTTAACTGTGTATACTCTCTGGCTATCCAGAGACCCAAGTATCAGGAAAAAATGGTTTTACCTTTGGTAAATTCAAATTCAGTTCTTAAATCTCCTTTATGCTTTCTATAGACATTTTTTTTAGCTTTTTATTTTGGAAAATTTTACTACTTACACAGTTAGCATAGTATATTGAGCCACCTTTTTACCTGTCACTCTAACACCAACTTATAACTGTAAGCTCCCCCCCTGGCCCCCCAAAAATAGACGCACTGAATTATTCTGAAGTAAATTTCAGGGACCAGAGTATTGCACTGTATCATTGTTTCTTAATGCCTTCTTTTTTAGATTCAGAGAAAGCGAGGGGATCTTCGATTGATTGTGGCTTCAGCCACTCTGGATGCAGAGGTACAAGCATTTCCCCCACCCCCCGCTGTCCCCTGTAAGCCCTGGGATTGTTGGACGTGTCCATGGGAAGTTACCTGTAACGAGAGCTGATCTCTGGTGGAATGGCCTACCTTCCCTGTGGGGCCATCCGATGTCCTAGATTCCGTTTGATCAGAGGATACTCCTTTTTAGCTTGTGGGTGGAAATTAGCCTGTAATCAAGTGAGTTCATAATTACCTACTTGTCTTGTTTCTCTGCATACTGTGTTTCTCCCCACGCAGGCAGTTTCTTTGTTACTTTTCTCGGTATGAGGTTATATTTCTTGGATTTATTTATGACTGCGGCACTTATGTTTAGATTTTTTTTGCATGTGCAGTTGAAGTTTTCCCTGTATGTATAATAATTTCCATGTTATTGCTTTGACAGCTCAGCTTACATTATTTTTCTCTCTTACCAAGTAATATTTTAGTTCTAACAGCAGTTCAACTTAGATAATTTTGATCACTTCCTGTATGTAAATATGTAAATAAATATAAGTATAAATATATACTAATAAAGTAAGTATAAGTATATACTAATATACTGTGCTAAGCACAGTGCTGACTACGGGTGATTGATACCCTCCCTGAACTTCTTGGGAAGCTGACACATAAATAGATGTTTACAGATCAGTATGTCAAGGTGCTGAGACGGCTAAAGCGAGGGCTGCTTAAGTCTAGCTGGCTGGAGGACGTCCAGAAGCTTTCACAGAAGTCAGACATCCCATTTGGGTTCAAAAGATGCGCAGAAGTCTGCCAGATGGGCAGGGGTGGGGAAGGACATTCTAAGCAAGCATAGAACCATGGGCGCATGATGCCATGTGTCCAGGGGGCTGTGAGGCAAGTGGAGGTGGGAGTCTTCCCTTGCCTCCAGGGCCTATGGGGTACGATCCGCCCCCAGTCCCCTCTCTTGTCACCTCTTTGACTTCCTCTCCGTCCACAGTCTCTCCTGTGCACCTCACACCCGGCCTCATCTTGCTGTTCCTCAGAAAAACCCAAGTATGCTTTTACTCTGGCGGGACCCTCTCTCTAGACGGTGCTCCCACACGTTCTCGTGGCTCCCTCACTTCATCCCGGGTTTGACCGTGTATTAGTCTCTCTGAGAGGCCTTTTCTCACTACCCTGACTGAAACCGCGCCTTGCTGCTCTCCATTATCGTACTCTGCTCAGTTCTTCTGTTTGGCATTTGTTAGTACCCAGCATTGTACGCATAGCCAAGTGTTCGTTTATTGCGTGTCTCCCGTCAGTGAAGTAAAAGTTCCGCGAAGATTGGGACTTGGAATGTCTTAGTATTTTATCCCTTTCACCTGAAACAGTGTCTGGCACAGAGTAGATGCTTTTAGGTTTAGGGAATTTTGACAGAATGGGAAGCCCTGGGAATTAAAATGGAGAGGTTGGGAGGGGTCAGATGATGGAAGGTCATATAGGCCAAGCAGAGGAGGAAGGATCCACCCCATACCTGGTTGGGAGCCCTGGGACAGTGTGAGGAGGGGCAGTGCCTTGATCACATTTAAGTTCTAGAAAGATCACTCTGGGTGCCCTGTAGAAGAGGCAGGATAGACGTGGAGAGAGATACCAGTCAGCAGGCCAGTTCTTTCATCCAGCTGAGATGTGAAAAGGGCCTGGCCCCTGGCTCCTGGCCTCCCTGTGGCTTCAGGGATTCAGAGGAACTTGGAGAGAGAAAAAACTCAGTGTGTCTAAGAGGGGTGTCTGCGTGTGTAGCCTGGCTGATTTCTCGGACCTTCTCAAGGCCGTCTCTTGTCTTTAGTTGGCTCTTGATCACCTTTGGGTCAAAGCTCTTTGTGGCCCTCTTGAATTACTTCTCACCCCATGGCCTATGGCACCTGCCGGCACACCGGTTAGAGGGCTCTGCCCCACCTCACCTCCCGTCATTGCCTGCGTGCCCACGTTGCACAGAGCATCTGCTTCTGTTTGACCTCTTACCTTCGTCTCCCCTTCTCTTTTTTTTTTTTTTTAACATTTATTTATTTTTGAGACAGAGAGAGACAGAGCATGAACGGGGGAGGGGCAGAGAGAGAGGGAGACGCAGAATCGGAAGCAGGCTCCAGGCTCTGAGCCATCAGCCCAGAGACTGACGCGGGGTTCAAACTCACGGACCGCGAGATCGTGACCTGGCTGAAGTCGGACGCTTAACCGACTGAGCCACCCAGGTGCCCCTGGTCTCTTCTACTCTTAAAACCTCTCAAGCATTGAATTCATTTTCTTTTTGACAATTATCACCAAGGTAAATACCCGCAAATTATTTTTTCTTTTCTTTTTTTTTTCAATGTTTTTTATTTATTTTTGGGACAGAGAGAGACAGAGCATGAACGGGGGAGGGGCAGAGAGAGAGGGAGACACAAATCGGAAACAGGCTCCAGGCTCTGAGCCATCAGCCCAGAGCCTGACGCGGGGCTCGAACTCACGGACCGCGAGATCGTGACCTGGCTGAAGTCGGACGCTAAACCGACTGAGCCACCCAGGCGCCCCTCCCCTTCTCTTTTAAAAATGATTGCCAACAGTTTTTATTGTGTTTGAAAATGATGACGTCCCAGTGTTTTCTTAGAATTGTTGTGGAAATTTATTGCTTCCAGTATCCTTTCCTTGTCTTTTGGTGTGGCCCAGAGACTTAAAAAAACGCCTTCTTGGGGCCCCTGGGTGGCTCAGTCGGTTGAGCGTCCGACTTCGCTCAGGTTACGATCTCACGGTCCGTGAGTTCGAGCCCCGCATCAGGCTCTGTGCCGACAGCTCAGAGCCTGGAGCCTGCTTCAGATTCTGTGTCTCCCTCTCTCTCTGGCCCTCCCCCCATTTATGCTCTGTCTCTGTCTCAAAAATAAATAAATGTTAAAAAAAATTAAAAAAAAAAAACGCCTTCTTTCCATTCTGCCTATAGTAGTTGATATAGGTGGACTTTCTGGAAGTAGGTTTTTTTAAGTGGGAGAGTGGAGTGTAGGAAGCTTGGCGTGGCCTGGGGGTGCTTTATGATGCAAGGCATGCTGGGCCTTCGCTCCTTCACCCACCCTTGCTCAGCTTCTCCCCTGCCAGGGGGAGGAGCCTGTGTATGTGTGAGCGGGGATCTCGCGGGCAGGAGTCAGTCCTATGTGACTGAGGGTGTCGGAGGGTGGGAGTGGGTGCGCGTGGGGCGTGGGGTGGGGGTCCCTACGTGAGAGGAAGAGGGTGAGGGAAATCAGTGTACTGGAGTGAGGGAGTGGGGAGAGTGAGGGTCGAGGTGGCAGGATATGGCTACAGCAGCGTTTGCCCTGGAGGCCCAGGCGTGCCAGACCCTCTCCCCTGGCTTCTTAGCTCCTGGCTCTGTGGGCGACAGACTAATTCCAGGCCCCACTGTCTGGAGGGGTAGATGCCATCTGCTCTGGTTTCAGGGCCTGGGGACACCTAGCCTGGCAGCGAAGACTGCGACCTGGTGACTGGTCGGTGACTGCGGCCTGGGGGTGCAGAGGCAGGCGGAGTACGATTGGGCCCATCGGATCGTGGCCTTGATTGGGTTAGCTGCTTTGTTAATGGAAGCTTAATTGTGCGAGCAATTCTAGAACATGACCAGGTATAATTAGGAAGTATTAATTGACCATTGTATCACAGGCTATTGTTTTTCTTTTATGTGCTTCCATCCACATGGCAGGAAATCTGGTTGCTGACAATGCCGAGGTTTTTTGTCACTGGTCCAGCTGCTTGCAGAAGACTGATTTGTCTTTCCAGATTCCTAGAGAAGGAACTGAGGGTCAGCTGGGGTCAGGTACCCCCTCGGGACCAATCTGCATTGACCAAGGGCTGTGGGCGTGTGGTGTAGACATGGCCGCTGGGAGCCCACTTCTGTGGGTCAGGTCTGGGCAGCTGTCGGGGAGGGGCATGTGGTGAGCTGGGAAGACAGCCCAGCAGATGTCCTCGTCATTTACACTCTGTTCCAGAGACCGTCCTCTTTTTGTCATTTGATGTTCCGGGCCGTGTGTCTGTGTTGGTCCGAGCCCACCTCTTTGAGACCTGACTCACACGCTCTTTTTCCTGGAGTTCCTTCCTCACCTCGCTCTCGCCGCTCCTTCATTCGGCCTCACGCTGTATTTATTTGCTCTCCAGCCTGTAACTCTATGTAGTATACTTATGTATGTATACTATGTAGTAACTTTATGTTTCCAGATGAAGATGAAAGGTAATTATCCTGAGGCTAAAAATCTTGTGCCTCCTCAGTAACGCTGAGTTTCGTTTCCTGAAAGAGCAAGTCCCTGTCCGTTCTCTTCGGCACCACATGTTCGGAATGAGGTGTAGCCATCCTCCTTGTTCTGCTTGCCTTTTCGGTAACATTCGGTTCTCTTCACCAGGCCCCCCCCCCTTTTTTTTCCTAATGTTTATTGATTTATTTTGAGAGAGAGCACGAGCAGGGGAGGGGCCGAGAGAGTGGGAGAGAGAGAATCCCAAACAGGCACCTCACTGTCTGTGCAGAGCCATCAGCTCAGAGCCCGACGTGGGGCTTGAACTCCCAAACCGTGAGACCTTGACCCGAGCCGAAGTCAGGAGTCAGCCACTTGACCCACTGAGCCACCCAGGCGCCCCCACCAAGCCCTTCTTAAAATCTTCCTTCTCAGTCTGCTACTTCTGGATCCCCGCCGTCTCCCCTCTCTCCTGCCTCCCTGCGGCTTCCCCTCAGACTCCTTTGCCGGCTGCTGTTCCTCCTCAGGGCTGCCCGCCTCCGCGGCCTCTGGTTCAGCCGACACTTCGTGCTTGTGGCCGTCTCGACCGCGTTCCTGTGCTCCCGCTGAGTTGTTCGCAGCTGGCTGGTCACCGGCCACCTGAACTCACAGCCCCGTGACTGTTGGCTTCTCTGTGGTCCTCTCTCATCGTAGTTGTTCAGTCTCAAGACTTGCATTGCTTCAGGGAGTGTTATCCCTGACCAAGAAGTAATTCCGTCCTCTCCACTCCCCGGCTGCCGGGCCCCGTCAGTCTTACCTCTGGCATATGCTTCGCTTTCACCCGGCCCCTGCCCAGCATACGCCTCATTCTCTCCTCTGAGCTCTTCCGATAGCTTCCTGAATTAGTCGGCTGGCCTCCAACCTCTTCTTGCCCCTGCCCGCCTTCACAATGGCCACGGGAGCCAGGCATCCAGAAGGCAGGTCTGACGACGTCACGCCTGTCCTCACCGCTCTCGCCTTGTGCGTCAGGTGAAGTGCCCGTGCGGCCTGACGTTGGCCCTTTCAGAGCGGTAATACGATCGCTTACTGATGATACATACTTTAGGCCAGACCTGTGGATTATAGTCACGTCACGTACGCTTTATGTGGCCTGTGTGGCGGCCTTGCAGGGGAGGTAGCAGTTTGTCTCTTTTGTAGACAAGAGGACTAGTTCCGAACAGGGCTGGCCTGCCCTAGACCTTGGGCCCTCTCCTCTGTCGGGGGCCCCTTTATGTCTTAGTCTGCACTCTGCTCTCATCCTGGGGGCGGGGGGGGGGGGGCGGTGTCTGATCTCCTTCGCAGCCAGTGATCATCTTCCTCATCCATTCAGGCTAAGCCAGGGGTGCTGCTGCCTCTCTGAAGCCTTCCCTGAAAGCCACTCAGCGTCGACCTTTCGTTCTCTCCCAGTCACTGGCAGCTTTGTTCTGGTCATGTAGTCACTCTGCCTCGCTTTGTGTTGTGACTGGTTCTCTGCGCTCCCGTCCCCTGGAGTATTCAGTCTTTCTAGTGTGGAGGAGCCGTCCCTGCTCGGTTGTTTGGGCGTCGCTTGCAGCCTGCCTGTGCTACATGCACATCAACGGACATAGGAGGGCTGAAGTCCCTTGAAGGGAATTTATCCAAAAGGGAAGCGAAGAATGGTGCCCTGTGGTTCTTCATAGCAAAACATGGTCCTTTGCTGGCATGAGGCACTTGTATGTCTGTGCCGACTCTTCTCAGACACAACTTTGAGGTCAGCCTATAGCATCCCATTTTCTGTAGTTCAATCCGGTCGACTGTAGAAGAAGTATTCCTCCACGTCCATTCACTCGGTACTCGATGCCGTCCTCCATGCGCCCCCGGCTCCCGGGCACCAGGAGCGGGCCGCGGCATGGTTGGCAAAGATAGGCGGGGAAGTAAAGGAGGCAGGACTTGTGATCACGTAGGCAGACCTCCCAGGATAATAGAAAGGGATGCCCAGCCAGGCCTCGGGGGGAGTGGGATATCACCGGCGGGAATCAGATGACACACTCCACCCAGCAGGGTTTCCGTGTTCCTCTGCCGTTGGCACAGCCACTTCCTGTCTGGCACTCGCTCCCCTGCCAGCTTCTCTGTGTATCTTGGGTCGTGTTCTCCGAGAGGGGATCTTCAGTGGTGCCTCCCTGCTGCATCTTTGGCCAGAGCTCTCGGGCCAGGCCTCCCTATAGCCTGCCAGTCTGGTGGTCAAGTGCCCCCAAAGAGGACATAGCCGCCTTTCCCGGAGAAACTGCCAGGAGCTACTTCTGTCCGCTGGGTGCTGTGGGAGGGCTCAGGTGTGTAGCGCATGACCCCCATACACAGTGTTGTGCCCGCTCCCACAGGGCATGGAAAGACAGAGGAGACACTGTCCCTGCTTAAAGTCTGAGAAGGTTATCGTAAATAGGTATCTGTAACCATGGTGCCAGGACCATACCTGGTGTTCATGGAAGTGTAAGTTTCCTCTGTTAATTGATAACCTGTGTGATCACATATGTGCTTTCCAGATCAGCCCGACTTAATCTGTGTTTAATTTGCATCACACCTTTTGACCCAGTTTTCTGTTAAATAAAATACAGAGGATGAAAATAAGATAAGTAATATCACAGCTACATGTTGACCCAGATCCATTAGTGAATAGTTTTGAAATCTTCATTATTTTTTATCAAACCTTAGTAGAGTCAGTCAGTCATTGAAATGTCATTCCTCAAAATTGCAGTAATAAAAACACAATTTTTAGTAGTTATTTTATAACCCATAGGCCATGTAATATATATCCAGTCTCTTCTACCCAGCCCCTGCTCTTCCAGTTTTATATTATTTTCTTTCTTTCTGTGAGTTACTGTGAATCATTTTTTTTTTTTTTAGAGAAATTAAGTTTTGTTTGTTTTGTTTTGTTTTGTTGTTTTTAATAGAAATTCCGGGATTTCTTTAATCAAAATGAGACCAGTGACCCAACGAGGGATACGTGCGTGATCCTTACAGTAGAAGGGCGAACATTTCCAGTGGACATCTTTTATCTACAAAGGTTTGATGACCCTTGCCTTTTTAATGATGGTCGTCAGCAGACCTGGCCTGTGTTGTGGAACGAGAAGCAATTGCATCCGCTCCCAGCCCCAAGGGCAGTATGCCAGGCTGGGGAGAGGAGCATGTTTCGTGTCTCCTGTCACTGGCAGGATGTTCTGGAGCCCTTCTCGGTGTCGCTGCTCAATGCGTTTGAACTCTTGACACCGGTGGGCAGATTTCTGGGCGTCTGTGGTCACGGTCTCAGTGGGAAAGAGCCATGGGGTAACGAGATTACAGGGAGGAGGCCTGGTGGTCTTCAGAACGGGGGTTTCCCAGGCTGCCTGTCTGCGAGAGCAGCAGTAATGATTTGAATCATTTGCTTCTTCGCTCTCTTCATCTTTGCAAGAAGGCCTGGTTGACATGGTTGGGAGGAGCCCCCTTGGATAGGAAGGGTCCATCCTAATTCCTACACCTAGTCACTGCACAGACGAACACCAGGAGCCTGGCGCAGTGGTTGATAAGGCCAGAGCTGGGAGTCTGACTTCTGAGTTGTTCTCGCTGGACAGCGCATCCATTAGCTTCGGGTACCCCACTCAGACTTGCTGCCAGTGATCAGGAGGGAAAAAAGAAAGAGTGTGGAATTTAGCACTGGAACCATAGCCCTCAGTTTTCACTGACCAGCCATCTTTGCATGCTAAAGATAGCACATTTATTTGCATGAGTTTTTATTTCTTTGCAGGTAAAGCTAAGAATCATGGTATACATGTAATTATGGGTTACTTTTTTTTAATGTTTATTTTGAGAGAGTGAGAGCATGCGTGTGTATGAGTGGGGGGGGGGAGAGAGAGAGAGAGGGAGGGAGGGAGAGAGAATCCCAAGCAGGCACCACACTGTCAGCACAGAGCCGACACGGGGCTGGATTTTAGGAACCGTGAGATCATGACCTGAGCTGAAATAATGAGAGTTGGACGCTTCACCTGACGAGCCACCCAGGCGCCCCTATGGATTACTTTTGAATGCTGCCTTTAAAAAAAAAAAAAGGAAAAAAGTGAATGACTATTTTATTTATTCACATACTGTTCACCTGCCAGGCAGGCCCAAACTAACTTTCATGAGGCTTTGCTGCTGGATTATTAGGCTAATTAATCTATAATTGATGAGCGTGTCCTAGTGATGAATTTATCTCCTACGTCTTTTCAGTCCTGTTCCAGATTATATCAAATCAACTGTAGAGACTGTGATGAAAATTCACCAGACAGAGGGAGATGGAGACATACTAGCATTTCTTACTGGCCAGGTAATTCCACTGGAATTTTCTCTGATAAACAGACATGTTAAGGCAACACCAAAATTAACACAGGGGCGTGTTCCTTTACTTAACTATTCATTTCAGATTTTATTGTATCTTGTGATTAATTAATTGCATATAAAATTGTTTGGATTGATGTCATTCATCTACCGACTGGATTGTCAGGGAATCATCAGCTCCCGCCTGTTCTATCTGCAGAGGGTTCAGTGTATTTTAAATTTATTAGTTGGTTCCAAAGTAAACGAGGCAGTCAGCGGGCTGTTGTGCTAACCGTGGTGAAATGCTGTGTTAGGGACCCTTTGTGCATGTGCGTTGGCTGCTGTATGCCTCTTTCCTGGCGACACCACCCCTCCTGGGGTGGTGAGCGGGCACATCCCTGGAAAATCACCTGAACAAGCCCCACTGCTCACTCAGGGTTGGAGCACTGTTCAGAACCACCCTCCAGCCGTAGTCTTTTCCACTGTCGAACACTTTCCACAGTACGGTAGTCCTTTCTGGGGAAAGCTTGTAGTGATTTTATGTGTCACAGCTCGTCCACATGTAGGACGTGCTTTGTTTACCACAGTACGTGAAAGCCGAGTAAAATAGTCATTGTTTTTGTTGATTGGGAGCTCTTGTATTCACTGCAGATAGTATAGATGTCAGTAATGAAGCTGACAGTTGCAAATTTTCACCCCATAGGCACCACTGTTCAGTAGCATTTGATTAAAAACCGCCCCAGAGCAGAGTGTGCTCGCCCTGGGAATCGTGAATCCTACCACAGTTAAAATTCTGGTCCTGAATTAACATTTTCTTTCAAAAATGACGTGCTTCAAACTGATCTCGGGTTCTTTGGTTCCTGGTTCGATGTTTTTAGGAAGAGGTGGAAACGGTCGTGTCTATGCTAATCGAGCAGGCTCGGGCGCTAGGGCGAACTGGGATGAAGAGACACCTCCGGGTCCTGCCCATGTACGCAGGACTGCCTTCCTTTGAGCAAATGAAAGTGTTTGAAAGGGTGTCACGCAGCGTCAGAAAGGTGAGACTAACCCGCTGACCAGGGCCTTGGCAGCCATCTGTGATGGCTGGGAAGGTTTTTTGTTGGTTTGTTTGCTTGTTTTTTAATGGAAGTGAAACTTGGTAAGACTTTTAGGTCCAGGTTTCTGTGCAGTAGATCTAAACGCACACAATAAATCACAATGAATATGGTGTTCAGAACTCTCTAAAGCTGCCCCACAGAAGGATCACTGTGACAGCAGTGATCAGAACAAGTGACTCCTCTCTGCCTCTTTTCTGTCTGCTTAATATTGTTCCCTATGGCACGATACTGGCTTGCCTGACGTGAGTGTCTTAGTGAATTGTGTAGATGAGTTACTACAAATGGTTTCTAAACCGTTTGTTTTAGGCATCAGCAGTTAGCCTATGGAGCCAAGTTTAGATCAGTTAATTCAAAGTGTGGTTTTAAAAATATTTAGCCTGGAAATTGGGGTGGGGAAGGGTGTGGTGAGAAACATGAGTTGGAAGGAATGAGCAGGCGGCCAGCCTGTGTCCCGCTCGTTGTCCCCTGGGCCTGGCTCAGCTTTCCTTCCCAGAGGACGAGGAAGGCCCAGACCTGGCCTGAAGCTGGCTTGTTGTAGCTGTTTATCAGCAAGCGGATGGTAGAGAACACGGTGGGTGAGGGCCGGTCTGAGGATCCACTCCCGATTCTGATCACTTGGGAGAAGTTGCCCAGCCTCCTGGTCGTTGGGGTGGAGCACCTCAAGCCTGCGAGTCCGTGCACTGTGGCCAACCAGTCAGGAGACCTGGACTCTGTGCCTGAGCTACTCGGAGCCTGGATGGGTTTCTCAACCTCAAGGCCCAGTTTTCTCAGCTGCGAAGCATAAATAACAAGTTTGGGTAGGTGGGTCTCTAGTATAAACTAGTAAATGTGTATTTTTACAAAATGATAGATGGAGAAGTGCCTTTGAAAGGTTCTGAGTGCTGTTTTGCATGCTCCTTGCTGCTTCACATCTTCCAGGGGCAGTGCCTGGTGCACTTAGAATGAAATGCCAGCCCTCCTGGTGGCCCAGAGACTGTATGCGATCTGGTCCTGGCTGTCCTCCAGCCTCCTCTTGTACTTCCCCTGGATTCTAGCCTCCCTGGCTGTTTCCGCTTCGAACTGTTTCTTCTGCCTGCGTCTCTAGCAGGTTGACTGTTTCTCGTTACTCAGGCCTCAGCCCAAAATCTTCTAGAGAGACTTTCCTTGGCCATCCACAGTAGCGTACCACATTATTATTATTTAACACATAATGAGCACTGCACCCAGTAATGTTGTGTTATTACTCTGTTGCATTTTCTTCATAGTATTTGTCACTCTGTGAGGTTGTCTGCTTGTTCGTGCTCACTGCTTCTTCACCCAGACTCTCACACAAGGATGCAGACTCTGGGAGAACAGGGGCCCTGACTTTCTTGTTCCCCGTACATCCCTGGCACCTTGAGCAGTACCTGCAAAGCACAGACAGATTCTCAGAAATGGTTCGAATGTGAGCAAATAAATGAATAAGGATGTACAAGGTGGTCATTTCCTTCAGTTATGCAAAAGGCAAAAACTAACATTCGTTGAGTATTTATTATGGGCCGAGCGCCAGGCTGTAAGTACTTTATGTATATAGTTCACACTTGATCCCCTCCACAGCCCAGGAGGGGTGGATATTACATAGGTGAGGGACTGTGCAGGAGGTTAAGTAACTTGTCCAAAGTCACACCTTAGGCAGGTGCCCAGGGCACACTGACCCTAAAACTCATGTCTTTTCCAGTCTATTAAACTGCCTCGTACAGATTCTACACTGTTGGAAATATCTTCAGTAAATCTTGTAGGATTTTGAGTAGTTTCTTAACAGTGAAAAGATCTAAGCAGCTCTTTTTGACTCTTCTTCCTGTGGGGACCCAGGTGATCGTAGCCACCAATGTGGCTGAGACCTCCATTACAATCAGCGGGATTGTGTATGTGATCGACTGTGGCTTCGTGAAACTCAGAGCCTACAATCCCAGGACAGCCATTGAGTGCTTGGTGGTGGTCCCAGTGTCCCAGGCATCAGCCAACCAGCGTGCAGGACGTGGCGGCCGCAGCCGTTCGGGAAAATGTTACCGCCTTTATACAGGTTAGTGTGGCTTTCCTTAAGGGTTTTTGACTTTCTCATAGTGAAGCCTGAGCGCTGGAGAAGATCACGCGTTTTCCCTAATGGGCAGAACTTCGCATAAAATCCAGACCCCCCTCACAAGGCCCTCTGCCCTCGGCCCCTGCTGCTTGCTTGACTCTAAACTTAGCACATTTTTGCTACTGCTCCCATCGGCCAGAGCGAGCCCATGAATCAGCAGTTATTTGCCGTCCCCGTTCCACCCTCAGGTCTGGGTGTAGGCCTGCCTGTGGCCGTGTGGCCTTGCAGCCTGGGCCTCATGTCTCGGGTCCTGTCTTTCTTACCTTTTCCCTCAGCTTAATGTGCTGCTTTCTTGTTCCGGCATCCCTGATTCCTGTGAGGCCTCACACTGGGTTCCATCTTTACCTCTGGTTCAGAGCGTCTTTGCAGGGCAAAAATGGCAAGCTCTGTCCTGAGGCCACTGATGGAAACGGGTAGTTGTTCCACTCCAGTCACCAGGCTAGACTCTGAGGGAGCAAAATAAAATTAGGATAAAGACTGTCGCAGTCCTCATGGAACTTTCTCTCCAGCTTGAAGACAGCCTTGCCTTCGGCGGTGATATCTCTACGGCTGCTTTCTCTCTCTGTGCTGCCTTTTTGTGGGCGATGGCACCAAGGTTTCTCCCAGTTGTCCAGACCTAATTTTCACACCATTTTTGATTCTCTCCTGTGTCCAGTATCCATCTGCACTCATTTCCCAGATCAGGGCTTTTGTCATTTGTCTCTTCTTTCCTTCTGGTAACCATCCCCCTTGTTCAGTCCTTGATGTTATGCTTTCTTGTAGCGAATGTTTACGGGGGACCTGCTGTATGCCAGCCATCGTGCCAGGGTTTGGAGAACCAAGCCTAGGCGAGGTGTGGGCTGCGGGCACGTGGCGGACAGCCAGGGGGTAGAGGCAGCCCCCGACACAGATTGGCACGTCGCGGTGTGATAGGGCTGCCGTAACGGGATGAGCCTTGGAAGCAGAGAGCAGGGAGTTATCCCGCTGGGGAGGGCTTCACGACTGAGTATTTGCACCTGATCTCACTGGCTGCCCAGTGGTTATCCAGGTGAAGGGATAAGCACCAGGCAGAGGGAATGGAAGGTGCAGGTACTTGGTGTGGAGGAAGCGAGTAAGGAGTGTTCATGGGACGTGGGGAGGCGGAGCCTGAGGCCAGAGTGGAGGGGTCTTCCACCACTGAAGGCACGAAGGAAAGGTTGGAGAGGAGAGCACTGAGCCTGAAAGGATCTGGAAAGTTAGGAGAAGAGAAAGTTCCAAGATACTTGAAAATAAATATATTGAGGTGGAATTCACATTACATAAAATTAAGCATTTTAAATCGAACGGTTCAGTGGGATTTATTACATTTATAGTGTGCCCCACTGACTCTGATGTCCGAATATGTCCATCGCTCCATACCCATCAAGCACTTTCTTCTCATTCCTCCCTGCCCGCTGGCAACCACCAGTCTGTTCTGTCTCAGTGGATTTTTCTGTGCGGGATATTTCATATAAATGGGATCATACGATATTGACCTTGTGTGTCTGGCTTCTTTCAGTTTAGCATAATGAATGCTAAATGTTTTCTGGGTTCATCTCTGTTGTATTCATACTTCATTCTTCTTTTTTTTTAAATTTTTATTTATTTTTGAGAGAGAGAGAGGGAGAGAGGGAGAGAGAGCGCATGTGCATAAGTGGGAGAGGGGCAGAGAGAGAGGGAGACAAAGAATCCGAAGCAGGCTCCAGGCTCTGAGCTGACAGCTCAGTGTGGGGCTTGAACTTACAAACCGTGAGATCATGACCTGAGCTGAAGTTGGACCCTTAACTGACTGAGCCACCCAGGCGCCCCAGCACTTCCTTCTTTTTTGATGGCTGAATAATATTCCATTGGATGGATATACCACAGTTTGTTTATCCATTCATCAGTTGATTATTTCTGCCTTTTGGCTTTTGTGAATAGTTGCTGCTATGAAAATGTGTGTTTTGAGTACCTGTTTTTAATTCTTTTGGACATAAACCTGGGAGTGGAATTGTGGGGTCATATGATATTTCTATGTTGAACTTTTTGAGGAACTCTTGTTATTTTTAAAGAAGAAATGGCCCGCATTATCTCGTGCTCCAAAGAAGTGAAATCGTAGAATGCAGACTGAAGATAGGCAGGTAGATTTGGTTGAAAGGTCACTGACTTCCTTAGCAGGAACAGTTTCAGTGGAGTGGGGTTGGGTAGGGTTCACCCGACAGAAATGGGGTGCGTTAGCATCCAGCCTCTAGGCTTTTTTGGCTAACCGGCTTCCAGATGCGCTTTCACAGAATGTAGCCCTGAGCAGAGTGCTCTCTGCTCAGACCCTTCACTGTTTCCCAGAGCCCTCCAGAACTTGCCCTCACTTATGTTCTGCCACGACCCACGTACCCTGCTCTGCCCTGCATCTGAGCTGAACCGTGCTCTTCCCGAACATACCTTCTGTCTGTCCACACCCATTTCTCATCCTTTTGATACCTTTCCTTGGGTTGTTTCCTCTGCCCGGCAGATCCCCCTTATCCTTCAGATCCTTTCTCAAATGGCAGCTTCCTCATGAAGTGACCTCAGATGCTTCCTCTAATGACTGTGCTTCCTCCTTCCCTGAGCCTCCATTTTCCTTCAGGAGGACCATTCACTGGGACCCAGCCTTGGAGTTTACCGTTTCCGGTCTCGGTGCCAGCCCTTTCATATCACTGAAGCGTCTCACAGCTGCTCCCGCAGCTCCTGGCCCAGGGCCTTGTGTAGTCGAGTCCTCAGTGGAATTTGATTGAGTGTCCTTGAACTCTTGGGAAGCACTGCTTCCTGAGAGCGGTATCTCAGCAGGGTTGTCTCGTATCTGATAACTTTGCTCTCCCTTGGCCAGCAGTGTGCTTGGAAAATGTGGTTATCCTACCAAAAGCTGTCCCCAAATACTCTTGAAACCCAGAGGGAGGATCCCATTTGGAACTTCCTGTTGTCGCCTGTTATTCTGAACCTTCCAGCTAGACCTGTGCGTTTGGCAATCTGCATCCATCAGTCCTCAGAATATTGGTTGTTTCTGAAAACATTTTTGAAGTTCTTCAGGGATAGTGCTGTTTCTTCATGATACCTTTTGTTGTTTTCTTTCCTTAGTTAACCAAAACCTTATGATCTGCATGGAGGTTGGGTGAGCCTTGTGTTAAAGAGGGTGTGCGTAGTTAAAATGTAGACTGATTAGAGGGATTTGTGGGTGGAACATGCTGTGTATAATCCAGAAGCTTACTGAATATATACAGAAGTGATTTAATCCCTTCCTCCCTCTTTTTCCTCCACCCTGTTTGTCAGGCTTTTATTAAAAGGCCTCCCAAAGCCTCTTCCTCCCTACCCCTCTCCTGTGGCCTCCCATCTTGGCATCACCTTGTGGTGCTTTTTCGTGTCGGTCACCTTTTGTCCCTGATGGGGCGTGTCAGCATTCCTTGATCTGTTTGGGGCAGCATCAGATTCTGAGTGTGACGCATGCCTGGCCCGTTGGTTTTAAAAGATAGATTTGGACGATTTTTGCCCTTTGTAAGATTTGGTCATTTGCTCTATTGTGGTTACCGTTTTGGTGATTTGCGTTGAGATTGTTCTTGGCTGATGTGTACAGTTCTTGCTTTCTAGACTTGATGCAGCCCAGGCAGAGGGTAATGGTGCCTGGGCACCAGTAGGGATTCAGCAAGTACTTGTTGCTTTGATTAATGTTTTACTGGCAAAAAGCACATTAAAAAAGGCTCTTAAAGTAAAAGGACAGACTTTTATAAAGATACTCTCTCTCTCTCAAAAATAAAAAAGAGGGAGGGGGTCTCCTGGGTGGCTCAGTCGGTTAAGCGTCCGACTTTGGCTCAGGTCATGATCTCACGGTTTGTGAGTTTGAGCCCCGCATCGGACTCTGCTGTCAGCACAGAGCCTGCTTCGGATCCTCTGTCCTTCTCTCTCCCTCTGCCCCTCCCCAACTCGTGTTCACACATTCTCTCTCTCTCTCTCTCTCTCTCTCTCCCCCCCTCCCTCCCTCTCCCCCTTTCTCTCTCTTTCAATAAAAGGTATATTGTTTATAAAGATATAAACAGCTAAGGTATTTTTATATAGAGTGGTCTTTTCTAAATACGAAACAACTTTGTTGTGTGACATCCTAGGCATCCGATCCTAGAATCTTGAAGCCTCTTGTCAGAGACGAAAACCTGTGCCTTGGGCACAACGATTGCATTTGACTGTGGCATTTGACCCCAAACAGTTCTGATTTCCTATCCTCAGAGGAAGCCTTTGACAAGCTGCCTCAATGCACTGTCCCTGAGATGCAGCGTAGCAACTTGGCACCTGTCATCCTCCAGCTGAAAGCACTAGGGATCGACAACGTCCTCAGGTTCCACTTCATGTCGGTAAGTCCTGCTCTCTGTCTGCATGCCCACTGGTGAATGTCAGGACATCAGATAGAGCAGAGCACGTCACTCTTCTTTTTTATTTCCACTTAGCTCATGCGTCGTGTGCCACTTTGCACCAGGCCCTCGCAGGGTATGGGGGAGTGGAGGCAGACGGCAGACGCAACGTCCTGTACTTGTCTGCCGGGGGGGAGACAAGTAACTGATTGCAGTGCGTGGGCCCGGTGCTCTGAGAGACCAAGGAAGTCCCCCGCCCTGGTTAGTCGTGTGTGAAGTGAGACCTGAAAGGCAAGAAGGATCTCAGCACGTGGGAGGGGCGGGAGAGCCAGGACAGCCAGCGTGTGTGGGCCTATGTGAGGGAGCTTGACAGCTGGGGGAGAGCTGCAGGGACGTCCTTGTGGCCGCTCTCATTCCGGATTATTTCCTGAGACAGGTTTCCAGGAGTGAAGTTATTGGGTCCAACGGCCATAGCCATTTTGTACATCCTTGACATGTGGCCAGGTTGCTTTTATGCCTGAAGTCCAGTATTGCACGATGCCCACTCGTGGTGCCTTCATCATGCCGTTTTGTTTTCTGGTAGAGCTTTGCTGATTGCATTGGTGGCAGGGAGGGAGGAAGGAAAAATAGCTGTACCTTAATATTTGATTTCTTAAAAGACAGTTAAAAAAAAATTTATTGTCCGCTTTATATTTCTTCCGAATCGTTAAGCCGTTTCTCTGTTAGAATTAGGGTCTGTGGTGATTTTTAGGAGTCCTTTAATAAAGACATTAACCTTTGTCTGTTGTATTTCTTGGAAATGGTTTTTCCAGTTATTTGTATTTTACTCTTTTTTTAATTTGTTTCTTAAATGTGCAGACATTATAAATATTTCCACAGTCAAGTCTTTCTGTCTCTGTCTCTATGATTTGTTTTGTCGTTCCCTTGCTTATGACACACTTCCCCGTATCTAGGTCAGTTAATAAACATTCAGTCATGTTTTCTTCCTGAATTTTTATGATTTGAAGACTTGAATCTTAACTCTGTTCTGCCCCGACTGCATTGTTGTGTGACAAGCCTGGGTTCCCGGATGATAAAGTCCCTGATGGCATATACATGTCATGATGAACTGGGTGAATGAAGGAATAGAAAACGTCAGCCTGTGTCCCAAAGAAAACAATTGTGTGTTCACCATAAATATGGAAAAAACGCACGCTTTGATTACTGGTGTGTGCAAGAAGTTATAAAGAAAAGATAACAGTACATGCAAATTAGAAGCTTAAGAAGAACCTCACATCTAGGATGAAAGGAAATATGTATTATGGCAGAAATGACCTATCGGCACTTGAGCAAGTGCGAAGAGTTTTCAGGCGTCCTTTGGAACTTGTGAGCTACCTGCCGGGGAAGGAGCCGAAGGAAAGGAGGCAGCAGAGTGCGTGGACAGGGGAAGCTTACCCGTGCTTCCGTGGGAGACAGATACGTGCGGACTGAAAGAGCTATAAGGCACCGCTTTACGTTAGTTAAATGATCCCATGAAGCAAAATGGTAAAATCCAAAGCTGGCACGGTTTGGGACGGCAGTTATATTCTCCCGTTTGAGTCCCTGAGGGCTCTCCGACATTATCTAAGGAGCCGTAGAAATGCCTGGTATTTCTTCTCAGGGAAATTTCTCCCGAAAAAATAATTCAGAAGAAGAAAAAAACACTTCGGTGTATGATCATGTTTATAGTATCATTGTGTATCAAATTTTTAAGTAGAATAATGAAAATCATAAACTTGTGGACAGTTGAAGAATGAGGAAAATACGTATAAATTCATCTTTGTTGATTTCTCTCTGGTTATTTTCTCCTGAAACTGTGTTTTAACAATTGAAATCACAGGGTACATGTAACTTTGTATATTTAGCAGTGTTAATTATGTAGCAAAGAACTGGAAACAAGTCAGTTGCGCAGGACTAAGACAATTGCTTACTTTACAGAGTATGACCTTGTCGGAATATTATGCAGCCATCCAAATAATCACGGTGAAGTTTCTATGGGTGAAAAAACACAATGAAAACAGAAAATCATACAGTGAGAAAAACAAACTAAAATTATACATAAGCAGTCCTTCCAGCTATCTTAAAACATAGTGTTCACATACGGTCCCAAATCAGATGAGGCCAGAGAGAAATACTAGGTATGTGTGGTTAGGTGAAAATACTAGGGATGTGATTTGGATTCAGAGAATCAGACTGAAGGTCACAATAGCAGCTTTGCTTAACTTCAGATTGCCTCGCATTCTCTGTTGTTTTCAGCAATTCAGATCCCGCCTCTGTCATTTGCCCTCTGTAGGCAAGGCCTGGAGCCGGGCTCTGGGTGGTCCAGGGTTGGCCACCGGGGCTGCTGGAATGGAAGGTGGAGACTATGAAGTAAAAAAATCAGAAATGTCTGATGAGAGTGGAGAAAAACAGGGAGGTTGTTCAAGATAGGGAGCCATCACTCCTGATGGAGGGGGGCGTGGGGAGCGCCTCAAGGGGCAATGTTTAATCAAGGTGAGGTTGAAGACCGATTAGCACTAAGGATGCTGAGGAGAGAAAGGACACCTCAGGGGGTGCTGACATGAATAGAGGCCCGGAGGCCGGGAAGTATGGGGCACCTAAGAGGGAAGAGCAGCTTTGAGCAGGAAATAGTCACATTTTGTGTCTGGTACCCGAAAAAATTAACTTAGGAGGATTTTTATGTTTTTACAGCCCCCTCCAGCACAGTCGATGGTTCAAGCATTGGAGTTACTCTATGCTCTGGGAGGTATGCCTGTCTCATCCGTGTTCTCTAATCTGTTTACTAATAGATGGTATTAGGTAGGTTGTATTCACACTAGGGCTCTTAGTGTCTTTAGGAGTGGGATTGCTTCTCCCCACATATACAATCCTTTTAATAACGCTTAAGCTTTATTGAAATAAAAAAGGTGGGATCATAATTAATAGATGAAGTCCACTTATGACAATGAATACCTAAAGCATGTCAGTACATCAGAAGCTATTAATAGCCATCATTGGAGCCACACTCCTGAAAGACATCTAGAAGATTGCCTACCAGTATTTCAGGTGTTACCTCTCCAGACCTTTTTCTCAGTCCCTCCACTGCATCCTGAAATCTCAGGCTCACTATTGTCTCCCTCTTCCCCATCATTCCATTCTTGGAGTTCCCTGTGGAGAATTGGGTTGATGACCAGCCTGTGGAATTCTTTGGGGGCAAGGAAACACCATGTTATCGAGAAACCTCTATTCTCTTCGTTTAAAAATGTAGTGTTGGAGCCCGAATGGCTCAGTTGGTTAAGCTCTTCATCTTGGCTCAGGTCTTGATCTCAGGGTTGTGAGTTCAAGCCCCATGTTGGGCTCTGCGCTGGATGGGAAGCCTGCTTTAAAAAAATTAATGAAAAATAGGGGCGCCTGGGTGGCGCAGTCGGTTAAGCGTCCGACTTCAGCCAGGTCACGATCTCGCGGTCCGTGAGTTCGAGCCCCGCGTCGGGCTCTGGGCTGATGGCTCAGAGCCTGGAGCCTGTTTCCGATTCTGTGTCTCCCTCTCTCTCTGCCCCTCCCCCGTTCATGCTCTGTCTCTCTCTGTCCCAAAAATAAATAAACGTTGAAAAAAAAAAATTAATGAAAAATAAATAAATAAAAATGTAGTGTTTATCTTAAGATCGAGAAAACTGTAGCCTGAATTCATCTGTTCAGGAAGTACCTATCTTTTCTATGAATGTTGTCCCAAGTGAGCATAATGTCTGGTGTGGTAGTGAGTTTCAGTAGAGGTTTTGTCCTTTGAGATCGTTTTGTTTTTAACATCTTTATTGAAGTATAATTCACATACTGTGGAATTTACCCATTTAAAATGTCCAGTTCTGTGGTTTTAGTATATTCACAGGGTTGTGCAGCCATCACCCCACGTTGAGAACATTTGGAACAGTTTTATCACCTAAGAAAGAAACCCCGTACCCACTCGTGCTCACTCCCACTCCCTGTCCCCTCCTCCTCGCAACTGTCCTAGGCAACTGCTAATCGAATCTCTGTCTCTGTAGATTTGCCTGTTCTGGACATTTCACAGAAGTGGAGTCACATATAGGTGGTCTTTTGCGATTGGCTTCTTTCATTCAGCACGATGTTTTCACGGTTCATGTATGTTTTAGTGTGTGTTGATAATTCATTCCCTTTTATGGCTGAATAACATAGCATCGTGTGGGTTGGATATACCAGATAGTATCCTTATCCACTGAGCAGTTGATTTGGGTTGTTTCCCCTTTTTGGCTAATACAAATAATGCTGCTGTAAACATTTGTGTGTTAGTTTTTGGTGGACATTCCTACCAGCCGTGTATGAAGATTCCACTTGCTTCACATAATAACATTCGAGCAAGTTGCCAACACCTGTTACCTGTGTTTTGTGTTATAGTCATCCTCGTGGATATGAAGTGGTATCTTGTGGTTTTGATTTGCATTTCCCTAATGACTAATGACGTTAAGCACTTTTTCCTGTGCTTATTGGCCATTCGTAGAACTTTGGAGAAATGTCCATTCAAATCCTTTGCCCATTTTCCCTTGGGTTATTGTCTTTTTATTGAGTTGGAGGAGTTCTTTATGTATTCTGGGTATACATTTCTTATCAGATCTGTGATTTGTAAATACTTTTCCCACTCAGTGGGTTGGCTTTTCACTTTTCTTGATGGTATCATTGGTAATACAAAAGCTTTAAGTTTTCATGCAGTTCGTATACGTATTTCTAATTCTATTCCTTGTGCTTTTGGTGTGTTAACCTAAGAAACCATTGCCCAACCCATGGGCATGGGTATCTCTTAGGTTTTCTTTGAAAGGTTTTTATAGTTTCTAGCTCTTACATTTAGTACGTCTGTGACCCCCCCCCCTTTTTTTAATGTTTATTTATTTTTTTGAGAGAGATAGCGCAAGCTGGGGAGGGGCAGAGAGAGGGGAGGACAGAGGATCTGAAGTTGGCTTTGTGCTGACAGTGGAGAGCCCGATGCAGGGCTCGAATTCACCAACTGCGAGATCGTGACCTGAGCAGAAGTTGGACGCTCAACCGACTGAGCCACCGCGGTGACCCTGTGATCCGTTTATGGGTTAATTTTTTTGTATGGGGTCCATCTGTATCCATTACCTTTATGATACTTCTCTGGGAAGGAATAGCCAATGACTGATTTAAAAGATCGTCGGTGACTTAAAAGGCCTTTGGGTTGGTCTTCCTCGCGTCAGCCCAGGGAGAGTGTGAGCTGGAGCGGGTTTCCATCCCTTGTTCTCAGGCGTGTAGTAGGAACCCGAGAGTCGGCTTTCCTGGGATGGTCTGTAACGAGTATGAGGGAACACTGACTACATAGTTTTTCATTTGGCTTGATTTTCCTCCAGTCCAACAGAATGGAAGTTAAAATTATTTTCTCTTTCTTCACCTCCCTGAATAAGCTGGAGAAGGCAGGGGGAACCACCTGACTTAATTAACAGTTACCAGCTGAATTACCACCTTTCAAGAGATGATTACATGGGAACAGAAGAGAAATTGCCTTTTCTGTCTTACTCTGAGCTCTGCAGCTCACACTCTCTCTGGGCCGGCACACCTTGGGAACAGTCTAAACGGTAGTAAAATAAAAGTCACCGTCTCAGGAATCCAGTCCTTGTATATTTATTGGCTAGTGGTGAAGAGGCAAGGAGGAATGTGGGGAACTGGGATCCGCCCAATTCAGTAGACTGCCCAGGAGGCAGTTGGATAAACACTTCCGGCGCTGGCATCCAAGAGAGATGTGGGCAAGTGTTCGGCTTCAGAGTGGCTGGCCTTGTCCTGGCTCTCTTACTGCGGGAGGAACAGAGGGTGCAGGATGCCATTCTGGGACATCTGCACTTGAAAAGAGCAGGCTCTGGGGTGGGTGAGGGGAGCGGGAAGGAGGGGAGGCTGCAGGGCCCTTTCCCTGTAATTCAGTCCTTGAATAGAAGCTGTTAGAAGCCTCCGTTTTTCAAAATTGGGTATTCAGGAGCCCAGAGGGGATCTTTTCTTCTTTTCCTGTAACAGCCCTCCGGTGTCAGATGGAGTTCGGTAGCATGATTCATCTTTTGGGTATCTTTTTTAGCATATATCGCCTTTTATTCTCTCGATAACTACATCTTCCAACACAATGGTACGTGCCTTCTGATTTTCCTTGTTGTTCGTCTGGCAGGTCTGGACAAAGACTGTCGCCTCACTGAACCGCTCGGCATGAGAATAGCAGAGTTTCCTTTGAATCCCATGTTTGCAAAAATGCTGCTTGAATCAGGTAGGTGGAGACGGACAGTTCTCATTGATTTTGTCACCAACTTCTTCGACTTTTGTGCACCCTGGGGAAGAGGGCACGGAATCTTCTGAGGAGCGAAGGAGCTTTCCCATAATGCTGTCTGATGTGGGGCATGTTGTTAACTTGGGATTCAGTGTCCGTCATCATTAATTCGGCAAAAACTTTTGTTTCTTTTCTGGGGGCCTAGACCTAAATGCCTGACCTGTTTAAAAACAAAAAACGAAAAACAAAAACAGGGAAGTTTTTTTCTTTTTTTTTTCATTATGGTAAAAAATACATAAAATTTACCATTTTAACCATTTTTAAGTGTGCAGTTTTGAGGCATTAGGTACATTCACATTGTTGTTCAACCCCTATCACTATCCGCTTCCAGACCTGCAAGAAGAACTTTTTCATCTTTTCAGACTGAAACTCCGTACCCCTTAAATACCAACTCCCTATTCCCTCCCCTCCAGCCCCTGCAACCACCTTTCTGCTCTCTGTCTCTATGAATTTGACTATTCTGGGAACCTCACTTCCGTGGAACCCTACAGCGTCCGTCCTTCTGTGACTGATTTAGTTCACTTGATGTACTGTCTTCCAAGGTTCATTCATGTTGTAGCATCTGTCAGAATGTCCTTCTTCAAGGCTGAATAATATTCCATTGTGTGTATGTACCATTCATCTGCAGAGGGACACTTAGATGGCTTCCACCTTTTGGCTGTTGTGAATAGTGCTGCTGTGAACACGGGCACGCGAGCATCTGTTTGAGTCCCTGTTTTCACTTTTTTGGGGTACATACTTTACAGTGGAATTGCTGGGCCATCCAGTAACTCTATAATTTTTTTGAGGAGGCACCATACCGTTTTCCCCAGAGGCTCCACTGTTTTGTATTCCCTCTCCCAGCACACGAGGGTCCCAACTTCTCTGACGCCTTCAGATTTTTGTGAGATTATGAGTTGAGTTCGTAAGTCAGAGATCTTCTCATTGTACGTCAGGATCATCTGGAGGCTATAGTTTATGTGTTTCTCCCCCCAGCCACCACCCCTGGTGGGAAAGGAAGTAAGAATTTTTTCTTGCCTTTGGCTAGCTTGTGCACTCTCTAGGAATTTGCAAAGCTGTATTTCAGACTAAGCCAGACTAAGCATGGTGGGAGTTAGCTATACTTGTGTTTAGGAGTGCCCGGATGACCTCGGGCTTACACTGAGAAGCAGGACTCTTAAGTTTGGGGTGGGGGGGGGGGGCATATCAGTCGTGAGGCAGGGAGCTGTGGGAAGGGGGCCGGGCAGTGCAGTTTGCTCTCACTGTCCAGTGCCCTGAGGCATTGATTGCCACAGACCCAGTTTCCAGGGCAGGGTGCTGCCCTGGTCTACGTGTGCCTTGAGCTTGCCAGGTGGGGTGGGCCCTAGTGAGAGGGAGGCCACCCCAGAGGAGGGTACAGGAGGAGAGAAATCACAGAGGGGACACAGCCCACATACTCCCTGCTGCCCCTCTGTTCCCTCTTGGGTTTTGGCCAGGATCCTCTGTCCACATGGGAGTAGGGAACCGGTGTGGAGTGGACCTGCCCCGAGTGACGCGGCCCCCTGCCCTCCCACCCCCGTCAGCTGCCGAGCCCGGAGGCTGTGCTTTCTCAGAATCCTCCCAGGCCTGCGTTCACTGGGGCCACATATGGGACGTTATGTTCAGCAGGGGAAAGTGTTCATGTGGTAATCAGACGATTTATAAATGTATGACTTTGGTGACACTGTGGTGTAAGGAAAATAACAAGATGTCTTTCACTTCTCAGCGACACAATATGTGTTTGAAATCAAACGTGCTTTTTTTGTTTTATAGGAAATTTTGGCTGTTCTCAGGAAATTCTAAGCATTGCAGCCATGATGCAAATCCAGAATATCTTTGTGGTCCCCTCAAACCAGAAGTCTCAGGCAGTAAGTTCAGCCTTTTCCCCAAGCCATTCCTACCTAAGTCTTTATTCTGGGCTTTCCTTGTTGAAAGGACCCGGGAGCCACCGATGACAGGGCTGTGCAGATGGAGTCTGTGTGCATCCTCAGTGTTTGCCTGACATTGTGCCTCATTCCGTCGTATCTTCGTAAACCTGGAAGGTAGACACCGTCCTCACCATTTTTAGAGGTGGAGGCCCAGAAAGGTTAGGTAACTCGTCTGTGATTGCACAGCCATGGGGCCGTTGCCTTTCACAGTACAGAGACCCCGGTCTTACCTGTGTCCCGCTGACTTCCCCATAAGGGAGACGGGCCTTCAGGCTGCTCCGGGACAAGCCGGGTGGCACACACTAGTGACGTAATGAGTCGTGCCTAGGCACAGCAGGCTGCTTTTGGTGGAGGGGCGCTCCGAGCCCAGGAGGCGGCAGGACCCCCCGCCTGAGGCCCCGGCACCAGACAGCACTGCAGGAGTGGGTGCTGGGGAGACTGGAGAAGTCAGCCCCTGGGGGTGAGGCGGGCCAGGTGAGGTTGGGATGGTTCCTGCGGGAAGAGGCCGAGAAGCGGCCGCCCTGCACACACGGGAACTCAGCTTGGGTGTGTGCCGGGGAGGAGAGACTTTCTTACGGGCTGGTGTCCCCTTCCCTGACAGTCGTGTCATATGTTGCAAAGTTTGCCTGTCCCTGTGCCTGGTGGCTATGTCCATTTCCTCCATTGTTTGTTTGTTTGTTTGCTTTTCTATTATCTTTTTTTTCCTTTTTTTCTTTTTATTTATTTTTTTAATGTTAATTTCAAAGGACAGAGAGACAGAGTGTGAGCAGGGGAGGGGCAGAGAGAGGGAGACACAGAATCTGAAGCAGGCTCCAGGCTCTGAGCTGTCCGGATAGAGCCCGATGCGGGGCTCAAACCCACAGACCACGAGATCATGACCTGAGCTGAAGTCGGACGCTTAACCGACTGAGCCACCCAGGCTCCCCTGTTTGCTTTTCTGTTAATCTAACGCTCCTCCTTCAGAACAGGCAGACTCATTTCCAAGGTGAGGAACCTGAGGTCCTGACCGCCATATGTCTGAAATGGCAGCACGTCCCCGTGGCGGTGCACCCCCTCCGCGGCCCTGCTCTCCTCCAACGCTTCTTACCACCTGCTCTACTATGTGTTTGGCTTGTTAACCTGTTGGGTTTTTGCTCCCACCCCTGTTTTGTTCACTGTTACATTCCAAGTGCTTAGAACAGCGCCTGGCCTCTGGTCGTGCTCAGGAAATACCAGTTAATGAAGGAATGGATGGAAGGCAGGGAGGCGGGTAGATAGGTCGGTTAATTATGTGGTATTTGAGGCAAGGAGAAAATTGTGCAGATAAGTATATTTGTGAGCTCAAACCTGTATCGTACGTGCTGCTTCTTGAACTCCCGGGAGCAGGGTGGTGTTGCCCAGGAGGTAACAGAAAGGAAAATTGAGAGATGGGGTCTGAAAGGATCGTGCAGCTGGTGATAGCCCACGAATACAGTGTCTACCACGCGCCAGACAGCTGCCCCCGCCCAGCCCCCTAGAATTTACTCTCTACTGAGGGCTGGAGGGGTTCTTCTGGAAGAGGTGGTGTTGACTGCACAGAGGAGGACAGAGACGAGAACGCTGACATCTGTCTGACGTCTGTGGCCGGTGTTACAGTGAATCACCTTAATCCTACAACAGTCTCGATGGGTTTGATACCCTGATTTGACAGATGAGGAAGTTGAGGAAGAGAAAGGTTACGTCACTAGTCAGGTTTTCAGGGAAGGCAGAGCTAGTGTTGGTGCAGACCAGGTCTTTCTGGCTACGCAGGCCATGAGCTGCTCACTGCGTGATGTTAGCTCCCGGTACAGGAGGCTCACAGGAGTCAACTTTGTTCTTTCCAGATGCGAGTGCACCGAAAATTTGCTGTGGAGGAGGGTGATCATCTCACTATGCTCAACGTGTATGAAGCGTTTATCAAAGTAAGCACAGCTCCCACCCGAAAGGCCCCTCCACCCCACTCGAGGTGAGCTAGGAGTGGGGAGTCCAGAGGTTCAGTTTATAAAGGAATGACCGAGAGACCTCCTATCTTCCTATTAGATTATTGCCAGGACTTCTGATCCACGGGCGGGGCCCCTGCCAGAGTCCGTGGTGCGCTTTTGCCTGGAAGAACGCACGAGTCGCCCTGGCTTTCCCCTGCCTGGAGACGTGGCCGGCTGGCCGTGCCCCTCCAGGGCCCGCGCTCTCCCTACTGCCTCACACCCGCCGGTGACGCTGGTTCGCACTAACCGGCATCTGAATACCAAGCCCTGTTCTATTTTCTGCCAAATAAGCGAGGCCCTGAGTGGCATCTCCAGAGCTGTCTCTGGACGTGTGAGATGGCGTGACAGGCCGTGGGAGGGGCGTGTGGTGAGGACCCGTGTCTGTTCACACGCCGTACCCATATTTAGCCGTAGGTACTGTTCATTTTTATTGTGTTTTTCTGGAATATTCTTAACATTTTGTAAAACTCAGCAAATAATGCGGCTTGAAATTGTCACTAAAAACCGCTGAAAAGCTGTCCTGACAGCTCTAAAGCTGATGAAAACCGTAAGAAACCTCTTATATATAGGAATCGGTGGGAGGGGGAAATTAGATGCTTCAGGTTTTCAGTATCTTGTATCATTTTCTTAAATACTTTCTTAGAAGAGAAGTACTGAATTTTTGTTTTGCCAGAGATCTAAGGGAGATTATTCAGTTAATGAACAGTCTTCAGAAAAGCCCCATCTCTTAACTGAGATCACGAATTATGAGTTACTTCAGTTAGAATTCGTTTGTACCGGCACAGCGTGCCGTCTGCAGTCTGAGGCTCCCTCAACCAGGGGAGGGTGGGCACAGGTCTACACCATCGTCGTGCAGAGTTGCCTCCGAAACTCTGTGAATTATATCTTCTTACGTGAAACATCGTCGTTTCTGGCTTACGGCATAATTTCAGACATAACATTCCCACGGCAGTAACTCAGTGTAAGACATAATGATCACGCTTAGGAATGTAGAATAAAATTAAGCACTGTTGATAGAAAAATCATACTTTGGGGATAAATAATAATAACTTGCACATTATTTCTAGATTGGCAAGTGCTGCTCACCTGTAGTCTCGCAGATTGATAAACTCGGAGAAAGTTGACTTACAAAGTTAATTGACAAAGACCCACAGGGAAGTGGTTCTTTCTGGTAATTCGCCACCCGGGTGGGTATTTCAGATAGGAAACAACTGCTTGTCAGCACGTTCTCCTTTGCCCTTAAGCACAGGGACTGAGCTGGAAGAGCAGTCACACGGTGCACGGTGGTCAGCGCCTGTTTAGGGAGGTGGGGTCGAAAGGGGCCCATCGGCACCGGAAGCTCTTGTCCCCATGAGGAAGTGGTGCGCCTCGCAGCTTAGCCGTGGTCGAGAACTTGTCTGTGTGTCTCTCACTCACCCTCTCTCTCGGTCGCCCTGCAGCACAATAAAAACTCTCAGTGGTGCCAGGAGCATTTCCTGAATTACAAGGGTCTTGTCAGAGCTGCGACAGTGCGCGAGCAGTTGAAGAAGCTTCTTGTCAAGTTTCAAGTGCCCAAGAAATCTAGCGAAGGTAAGAGCAGGCCACCTCTCCCGGGGACGCCCCCTTCTCTGCTGCTCATTCACACCCCTGGACATGCCGGCGTGGTGCTGATGTGCGGCACCGGGCTCACAGGCATGTGTCGGTGAAAAGCTGAGCGTGTAAAAGTAGCCTCTGTTTTTTCTAAGAAGGTCCATTTTTATTTGAGGATTATTCTTTTTTTTCCTTTTTTTAAGTTTATTTGTTTTGAGAGAGAGAGAGAGGGAGAGAACATGAACGGGGGAGGGGCAGAGAGAGAGGGAAAGAGAGAGAATCCCAAGCAGGCTCCGCACTTGTCACACACAGGGCTTGAACCCACAAACCGTGAAATCATTATCTGAGCTGAAACCAAGAGCCGCCTGAAGTTAGTTGATCTAGCGCCTGTCACTTAGCAGACAGATGACAGCCTTACTTCTACATCTGTGTTTCCTAACCTGTTTTTCATTATCAGCCCCTCGGTCAGGAGAAAAGTTACATTAAATTAAAATTCTTCCTGGTGGCGCCTGGTGGCTCAGTCGGTTGAGTGTCCGACTTTGGCCCAGGTCATGATCTCACAGTTCGTGAGTTCGAGCCCCACATCGGGCTCTGTGCTGACAGCTTGGAGCCTGGAGCCTGCTTCAGATTCTGTGTCTCCCTCTCTCTCTGCCCCTCCCCAGCTCCTGCTCACACTCTGTCTCTGTCAAAAATAAACAAACTTAAAAAAAAATAATAATTTAAAAAAATAAAATAAAATTCTTCCTAACGAGAGAAGTTAAATACGAAGGAGAATAAGATTCTGTAAGGTAGGGTTGAGCCTTGGTGGGCCATAGCCATTGTAATATCTAAGATTTTCCCCCTTCCCTGCCCCCAAGAGCCCATTTTCATCCCTTTGGAAGTGACGTCACCCTAATAATGATAAGAATGTATGGTCTACATAGAAATTTCTTTTGGGCAGCAGTTGGAGAGAAGAGACTGAATCTTGGATCAGATTGTGGTTAGAAATGTAGATTTGAGATTTATCAGTTCTGTGCTGAGGAACAATAGAGAAAATCATGGAAACACAGTAAATTACACATTTGAAACTTCTAGATGTTAAAGAAAATGCAAATAATGAAAATATTTTCAGCAGATCTAAGAGATAAAAAATTTAAAAGCTTATCATAGAATGAGTTCCTTTAACATGCTCCAAAAAAACACTAGTTTCCAAGTTGATAAATGGGCACAAGAACAGAAAACTCACAAAAGAAGAACTACGGATAGTAATTGATAAACATACAATAAAAGAAGGGGTGCCTTTTTGCCAAAACATTGCCGGTAAGAATGCAGTGAAACTGACATTGTTCTGCACTGTTGATGGCTCTGTAAATTATACCACCTTTTGGGAACTTATTTACGGACATACTGTATTTCATTGGCTCTAAGATGCCGTCATTTGTAAGGCATGCTGTTGTTTTATGTACCACTAAGAAAGAAAAAAGTACTGTTACTTATAATTACAAAATGCTGTCCTGATTTCAGTGAGTTAAAGGGGAAAAAAAGAGTGAACCTTAGAATGAATGAAATACCATATGTCATAAGCCACCTCCGTGACCTTATGCTTTGCATAATAATTTGGAATGCGTCCTGTGGACATCATCTCATAAATGGTCAGGCTGTATCCTTGGAAGATGATCACTGTAGCAATACAGATACCAATCAAAATGGAACATTTGAAAACTTGCAAGAATTATGTGCAGTAGCTCATAACCACAGAAATAACGTTGTGTCTTACGGAAGAAACGTTATTCGCACAAGATTGTCTCCTAAAAAGGAGTTTTTGGTCACTGGCCAGCCTGTGGTGTGCTCTCTTGGGTTCTGGTGCCCAGCCTTGGTTGGGTCATCCTGTGGCCTAGGAAGGTTGGGGCATCCCAAGTTAAAGGGACAGTTCAGCGTGCTTCCCTCAACAGCCAGTTGTGGGCGGGTGGGGCCTCCATGGATACTGCCAGGGCAGGCATCCAGCACCGGGAGGCACGGGGCTGGGGCTGGTTCAGGGCGGGGTTTCAAGGAGGCTCGAAACAGCCTTGGGCGGGGCCTCACAGCACAGGCCTGAGCGCGCAGAGTATAGGGCAGGCCGGGGGCTCACGCATCACTCTGTTTGCCACCTTGTACAGGTGATCCGGATCCCGTCCTGAGGTGCCTTGTTTCGGGATTCTTTGCCAATGCGGCAAGGTTTCATTCCACCGGAGCTTATAGGTAACTGGTACCTTGCAAAGTCATTTGTTAAAGGAGAAATCTTAAAAATGACCCAGCCCCCTTAGAAAGCTGATGTGCCGGGAAAGTACAGAAATTAAGTTAAATAAGTTGTCTTTATCTGCCTGCTTCCAGAGGTCAGTTGAGATTAACTACATAGCTTTAAGCATAATATCTTAACTTCACGGAAATGATTCCCAAATATTTAGCCCATCCATATGTTGTAGAAGGATGATAATTACAAGCCTGGAGGCTGGAAATGTTTCCATTCTAATAACAGAATAATACAACCAGAAGGGACTGTTAGAGACTGTCTTTCCAGGAGAAGCTCCCTTGGCCGTCGGCACTTGGTCTCTAGCCATCTGGGGGACTGAGACCCCGGCCTGCCCTGATGTGCCGTAACTTTGGTCTGTGGGTGTTGGCAGGTGTTTCTTCCGGCGCTGGATCTGCCTGTTGCCCCAGACCACATCCCGTTTCTTGCAGTTCCACTTTCTGGGCAGAAAATCACTGGTCACCGACACCCTCCTAATAACCTCAGAACCTCGGCCGTTCTGCTCCAGAACTTCACCGGAACCTGTTCAAAGTGCATCTGTTCTTTCAAACGGGAGCAATCCAAAGGCTTTCTCCCCGACTTTTCTTTGCATTTCCTCCTCATACTATTTTGTCATTATCCTTCTTCCCTCAGAAAATACTCTGTTCCCATTCCCTGGGGGGAGGTCAGCCACAATCTTCCCTCCCAGACACCGGGCTTTGTGAGCTAGTCCAGAGTTGCACTGAGCTCTGGCAGCCAGGTCTCTTACATCTGCTATCCTAGTAGCTGACGGAGCCCCTGCCCTTGACATTTACCTCTGGTATGTTTTATACCAGTTCCATACTAGTATGGCCAAGTTTTCTAGCCCGTGATCAGTGTCCTGATTCTGTTGCCCGTTGTGATGAGCTCCCCCTCCCGGCACTGAGTTGTCCATGTTGGAGGCAACTCTGGGGAGGCCTGTGAGCTTCTGCAGTGAGGCCTGTCATTTTGTTGTCATTTTGATTGTCCCACCTGCCTCAAGGGTATTAATAAGCAATTTCTACCAGTATTGAAAAAATTCTTTCACTGGAGTCCTCAACTAAGGGCTTCATAACAGGGTTTAGTGGTCAGTCAGTTCCTCTGAGACAAAAGTTCAGTGTCAATGAGCTCAGGCCACCTGGTGGCACAGCCAGGACCCCGGCATGTTGGTTTATTACAGATCTGGAGAGGAGCTCACCCATGGTGCTCGAACTGCTTGCCTGGCACCCACAGAAACACTCCATAATTAGGGTTTGGGTGGCAGCATTCTAACATGTTCATGCTCTCTTGTGATCGGATCTTACTGTTGTGTTTCTGTAGTGTTTTTTTAGTTAAATTGAATCAAATCCGAGTTGGAATTTGAAATACTGTCTCAGAGAAATGGATGGTCCCATACTTAACCTTCTTCTTCCCCTATTTTTATGTCCCCCATGGTCTTTATCTTAACTACTTTGTGGAATAGAAAAGTTTATAGAGGTAACCATGTATGTTATTTCTCCCCCTGAGGAGATTGTTGTGAAAAAGAACATGTGTAAGATAAACATAAACGTGGGCAGAGCAGTATGATTCTCATGTTTTTCCCCGAATGGCCACGTGCTGTTTTTTTCTCCTCTTCCCTTTTTTGCGTGATTTCTTCCTGACTTCCGGGGGGCAGTGGGCAAGGGGTCAGTCAGGGCTCTAGAGAAGATACAGAGAACAGTCGGCCGAGTCAAGTATGATCTGCATACATTTGTTGATAATATGAACCATCTGTGGGAGAGTCCTGCTGTAAGTATTTCAAACTGACTTCCGATTACATTCTTCTGTTCACAAGGACTATCCGTGACGACCATGAATTACATATCCACCCTGCCTCGGTCCTCTACGCAGAGAAGCCGCCTCGCTGGTGAGCACCCCCCTACTCCTTAGCCTAGTAACGGCTCAGAAGGCCAGGCCTGGTTCCCGTTCACCCCTGGGCCCCCGGGCCTGGCACTGTGCCAGGAGTACACATTTGTTGACTTTGTTATACTGAGTCGTCCACAGGATTCTGCCCTGTCACAGATTTCCTTATGCAAATGGTGATGTTCCTCTGCTCATTCGTGGACTCAGCAAATGTTCATTTTCACCCACAGACTAGATGCCAAACCCTGCACTGGGCACAGCAGTGTGGAGGCGAATTTGGGTTCTGGGCCACAGGCCTGAGCATCCAGCACCTCAGGACAAGGGCCTGGGGGAGGGGTAGAAAGCACGGAGGTTGGCACCTCATGTGCCAGGGAGAGTGACGGCTGGTTTCGTGGAGGAATCGACATTTGCTCTGGGGCCTGCAGATAGGAGTTGTTGGGCAGAAAAGGATGAGAAGGGAATACAGACTGAGGAAGCAAAGTCATGGGAACGTGAAAGAACCCCCTTTCTGACAAGTGGGGAGTCATCGGGGCAGCCTGCCCCAAAGTGGTCTGGGAGGCGGTGCGAGTCTGCGACGTGTCTGGAGGAAGAGACACATGCTCGAGTTAAAAGGAGGCAGTTAGACTTTTTTTTTTTTTAACGTGTATTTATTTTTGAGAGAGAGGCAGCGTGTGAGCAGAGGAGGGGCAGAGAGAGAGGGAGACACAGGATCCGAAGCAGGCTCCAGGCTCCGAGCTGGCAGCGCAGAGCCCGACGCGGGGCTCAAACCCACGAACCGTGAGATCGTGACCTGAGCCGAAGTCGGATGCTTAACCGACTGAGCCATCCACGCGCTTCACATTTAGGTTAAGTTTTTGTCTGCCCAATTTAATAATAGAGAACTGGAGCCTACCTTTTGTATGTCTTTCAAATCTCATTTTTCTAGTAATTCATTTGTATTGTGTTTTACAAAAATATTTCTTTCCCAACGGATTGGAAAATTTTACAATAACAGCTGGTTCTTCACCACAGCTAGGTGGAGAAGCCTAGGCAAGAGCGTGCCATGTGTGGAGAGGGGAGAGGGAACACGGCAGGAGAAAGTAGAGGGCAAGAAGGCCCATTGTAAGGTACTTGGCACCCCAGAGTAGTGGTTTCCAAAGTGTCATCTCCAGGTAAGCATCCGATTCACCTGGAAGCCTGTTAGAAAGGAAGATTTTCAGGCCTTGCCCAGCCTTTCTGAATCAGAAGCTGGGGCGGGGTGGTCCAGCAGCCAGTTTCAACAACCCCTCCAGGTGATCTGATGAGGGGTCAAGTTTGAGATCCTGTCCCCAAGACCAAGGAATCAGACTCTGTCCTGTAACCAGTGCAGGTCCAAAAGCTGCTGAGCCAGCTCAGGGCTTGGTCAGTCAGTTCGGGGTTTAGAGATGTTACCTGATGTCGAGGCGCCAGGGTGGCTCAGATGATTGGGCATCTGACTTGGTCTCAGGTCATGATCTTGCAGTTCGTGGGTTCAAGCCCCACATCGGGTTGTCTGCTGTCAGCATAGGGCCTACTTCAGATCTTCTCTTTGTCTCTCTCTTGCTCGCTCGCTCTCTCAAAAATAAACAAACATTAAAAAAAAATTTTTTTTAATGGATTAAAATACTCTGTCCATTAGCGTGCAGGATGAGTTGAAGAGGGAAGCGAATCTCCGTTCTAGATCCTTCCCCAAGGGTCTGCTGACTTCGGGATGACTAATTTGGGAGTTGCTTAATTTGGGAGACTTCTTTTTCCTGCTTCATTCCCAAGGAGCCCTGAAGGGCAAAGGGAGCGTGGCTGAATAGGGCCCGTCCTGAGGCAGCCCCGTAACCTTAGGGTGGCCGAGGAAGCACCCTTCCCCTCCTGCTTCTGCAGACGGCCCCCCTTCACTGGAGCCGCCCTTCAACAGCCGATTATTTGCCGGCTTCAAAGGGCGCACGGTGGCAGTGTGGCTGGGTGATTATAGTTGTTAGGGGAGCCCTGAATCAGCAGTTCGGGCGCTCAGAAACGGTATCTTATCTAAAAATGCATTCTAAAATCTGGGGATTTGAAGTGATCTTCTTGGCTCTTGGTGTCTTTTACCTCAGCCTCAGGCCAGCCCCACCCCCCGCCTCCTTTTTTCTCTTAAGTAGAGGTGTAATTTATGTACAGTGAGCTCATTGGCACCTGTGCACACCCATGTAAGCCACACTCCAAATAGGATGGAGAATGTTTTCATCTCTAAGAACCTCCCTGTGTCACTTTACAGTTAATTTCCATCCCCTTCAGAATCAGGTAGGTCTTTGCTTCTATTTCTACATCTTCTAATAGAGTCTGGTGTACTGTTGAGAGTTCTGTAAATGCAGACCTGGAATCCGGAAAGGTCCTGTGCTGATAACAGATGCTCAAACATGAGTCTGAGCAGACTTGACGTGTCGGACAACAGTCATGTCAGACTGAGTCTCGCCTGTAAAGTGGACACACTTACCCACCCCTCAGGTCATGGGGCGCGAGCGAGCAGCGCGGACGCGTCTGTGTGTGGTCTCTGGTGCACGCGATGGGTCCCTGGTAAACGGGAGGGAACTCGCCGTCTCTGATTGCCGTGGTGCTTGATTTTCATTGTAAGACACAGGAAATCCATGTTTTCTGCTGGTTGCAGGGTCATCTACAATGAAGTCATACAGACCTCCAAGTACTACATGAGGGACGTGACCGCCATTGAGTCTGCTTGGCTGTTGGAGCTGGCTCCGCACTTCTATCAACAAGGAACGGTAGGGGTGAATAGAGACCGTCCCTCAAAACCACCCGTTAGCTGCCTCTCCGTATGTTGAAGTACAGATCAGTGCTCCGCGCCCGTTTAGTGCCCTAAGTTTGTTCCCCCTCAAAAGTGCATGGGGTGAAAAGGTCACTACCGTATCTCTGCCCCATTCTGGGTAAAAGCACTGTACCATTTGCTCATCGTGAAGTGCACTTAGAGGTATTTCTTTAGAAATAATCCCTCCAACCTAAAAGACAACAAAGAGAATGTATCTTCAGCTCTTCCTCTCCCCCTCTGCTTTTTTTCTTCGAAAGAAATTATATCACACTTTGGACCATGTTCACAAGGAGTGGCACAAATATTCTCTGGTGAAGATTGCCTCACAAAGAATACAAACAGGTGTGCGAGCTTAAACCCGGCGTGGTTCACACAGTGGTGGGTGATGCTGAGCGCTGGCATTACCATGAACGTCTGTCCTTCTTCCCTGCCAGGCCCACGCGCAGGGCCCGCAGGGTGGTGAGCCTTGCAGAGGAGACCCATGGTCCTGTTTTCTTTATTTTCACCAAAAAATGGTCTGTTTGTCGGGCGAGGGGGGAAGGCCATACATTCTTCTAATAAGATCTTTAACTGAGTGGTGGTTCTATCTGGAAGGCTGGCGTGAAAACAGGTGAACCAGCGTCCACAAACTTCCGTTGACTCATGCTGTTTGGTCTGCGTCCTGTATTTCACTGGATTGTTCAGCGTAATCACACGTCGTGCAGTTATCGGAATGGTTAGAGTGAAGTCCGCCATCTTGCTGGTGGTTTTCTGTCGTCTGAATTAGTTTGGTTTTGTTTTTCGTTTTCTCTTCTTTCCTGCCTTGCTATCTGTTGCCCAGTGCCCAAAGACAGTTGCTTCAGATACTTTTTCAGTTTTACCACTGTGTGCCCCAGAAAGGAAAGTCCAAAACCTGTTACGTCATCAGGGTTGTAACCAGACTGCAGTGTCCTCAACCCAAAACTTGGATTGACAGGCGCATCTAAAAATGGGGAGATTTCGCGATGAATATGGATTTCAAGTTTCTCTCGAAATGTTAAGTCTGCTGGCACTGGGCCCGCATGACCCATCGGCAGCAATCAGCAGGGGTGAGGAGCGGCTGCGCGCTGTGACTGTCACTGTCCCGGGGCCACAGTCCGGCTTCACTTGTGTATTAATTCACTTGCTCAACTCTGGGACACATTTGAGTTGTGGCCCCATAAATGGAAAGCTCTTCTCATCTCTTCCCCTCCAGCAATGTCAGGGGACATTGTTCTTTCAGAACTTTCCTGCACTATTTAAATCTTATCCAGTCAAAGGAAAACTATCTCAAGCCTGTATAGTTCTTCACATGTCCTCATACGGATACTTCAGCTGGGAATGAGATCAGCCGCAGGCACTGATCAGAATTCAGAGTGTGTCGCCCGTGCTGGGTCCGGCTGGCAAGAACACACCTGGAGTGAGGGAGCGTCTGCCCCTGAGAACCTTTCGGGTGGGAAACAGCAGAGTTCCGAGGTCCAGGAGACGTGGGCAGAGCCGCCGGCTGGGAGCTGAGAGCGACACGCTAGGGAAGGGCTGGTTCAGGTCGTAGCGTGCGGGGGCTTGAGGGGAGAACCTGGAGCCGTCTTGGACTCGTTCTTTGGGGAGCAGGATTGACCTAGAGACTGGGTCCTTTTCCCCTCTCAGCTTGGAACCACAGTTGGAGCCCAGCAAGTTAAAGGGCAGAGAGCCCCCAGGAGTTTGAAGAAAATGACAATCGCAGGTTTCTGCACTGGCCTCTTCTCTCCAGATGCCTGTGGTCCACTCATCAGTCCGTTCAGATCACTGCCTGTGATCGGAGTATCTTTAGAGATGCCCGGGCCTCTACAGGTCATCCGGTGCCACACCTTCACTGTACAGGTGAAGGCCCTGAAACCCCCCAAGAACCTCGGTCCCTTCTTACCCAGACGGTTCAGAGGTCCTTCTGTATGAACTTGCCCGGAATGAACGGACTTCTCCAGGAGCCCTGCAGGTCCCAGTGGCTGCCCATGTGTGGTGGATGCTCCTGTGTGGAACACAGCGCCCCGCGCCCCGCCCCCACCCCACCTGTGATCCCCGGCTCTGTTCCTGGCACCTGTGGTGACTTTCCATCGCTGTTGTCTTCAGAGTGTCACTCTCACCCTGTGTAGGGGCCTGAAATGGTCCAGAGTCGGCTGTGTTCATACTCAGCATTCTTGTCGGAAACGAGCACCAAAAACGGTCCCACAGGCGTGATGACGTCATCCTCACCCCCAAGCTAAGGGCTGTGAGCGTCTCACGTTAGTTGGAGGGGTCACACCGGGTAAAGTGCGGGGAGGAGAGAAATGACTCCCAGCTGGAGGCAGCAGGGTGACCCGTTCAGAGATTCGCCTTCTTGTGCTTAAGTTGTATGTCCTGATTCTCAGAGATGCCCTTGGGATCTAGGAAGAACCCTAACCAGGGCCTTTGCAAGAGCCCGTATGGGTCCTTTCTTCAGCTTACGCGGTTAGAAGGAGACTTCTTGTGACTCCCTTAGACTCGTGTCCCACTCACTCCGTCAACTGGTGCATCGTGCTTGGTGGTGTGTGGCATCTTTTGCACCCCGCGCTCTTCCAGGGCCTGCAACTCCCCTTCAGCAGTGGCGCGGCCACCTCCGCCCACGTGGGTGTGCGGCCGTCGGGTGCTGGGCGTGAGCGTGCTGGGGACTGGTGGTCCGATTGGGAGTTGCTCGTGTGAAGGTCCCTTGGCTGCTTGTTTGTGACTGTCAAGGGGGTACCAGGGATACCTCAGATGGTAAATAGAGGTCCTTTATCAAAAGCGTATGTTTACATACTCTGCCTTAAACACATATTTCACAGTTTCCGGCACTTCTGACTTTACCTTAGAACATCAAGTCTGATGGAAACCCTAAATCTATATCCGATGCCCATGATGATGTCGTACATCGTACGTTGTACTGGTGGGGAGCAACGTTTCTGAAAGGAAAAAAAGGTGTCCTTTTCCTGTGTGCCTTCCCTGCACGCGCACTTGCAAGGGGGTGCACGGGGGTCAGTGCCCCGAGCACACACACTTGCACACGGAGATGCTTTGGTGAAATGATGGATCTCCTTGTTCCTGAGGGGAGGATACCTTTCCTTGACCATTTGCAAGAAATTCCTGGAAACGTGAAGTGACCTGCAGCCTGAGCCCAGTCCCCTGAGCACGGAAGGTGTGGCTGCAGTGCTGTCCCAGGGGCTGGGGCAGAGGGAGAGCGTGTTCCATCGACACCTTCCCGCAGAGCCCTCGGTGAGCAGGCTCGGCCGTGGCGGGCTGGGCCTCGGGCTGCTGTGCCTTCCCAAAGCCGGTCCATCGCCTTTGTCTGTCACTTGGGCTTTTTCCCTCCAGACTGTTGCCCGAGGGGCATGGCGTCTGCTGAGAAGGTGTGAGCCAGAGGGTGGCTTTGTATATGTGGGCGTTGTGAAGTCCGGTCTCTGAGCACCCCTAACTCTGGTGTTTCTTTTCTCTTGCAGCACCTGTCCCTCAAAGCGAAAAGGGCCAAGGTCCAGGACCAGTGAGCAGAGCTCAGCCGCAGGGGCCTCGGTGCCCTCTCCTCCACACTGTGGCCCCCCAGCCCTGGGTAGTGAGCAGGCCCCGGCTCACATGGAATCTTCCGCTGTCCTGCAGTGGGCCGCAGCCCGTCCGTTAGCCCCTTCCTTCCCGCTGCCCTCCGTGTTCGCGTTCCTTGCTGGGATCCCGGGGGAGTCTGTGCATGAGCAGGCATCCCGCTGTGCCGCACCCAGGCCGAGTGGGGGTGGGAGGGCCGTGCTCTCTGCTCACTCAGCACCCTCGCTGACCCAGCATGCCACTTCCAGCAGGCACAGAGTTCTGGCCCAGCTTCCTGGGGAACCAGGAGGAAAGCTAGCCACCGCAGGCAGAAGTGCTGTGCAGGGTGGATGAGGGTTGCTGGGCTGGCTTCGCTTTCCCTGGCGGGGCCACGGCTGTGCTGACCAACGAAGTCCGCTGCCAGGTGTGACAAGCACGCGTCTACGAAGGGAGGAGACCGCACTGCAGTTTCTGCTGGAGTCACTGAGGCGCGTGTCTGGTAGGCACAGGGGCTCCCCAGGTGAGCAGCTTCTGTTCTCCCTCTGTGCCGTGTCCCTGTCTGCGGCAGGAGATGTGCAAGGCTTGGTGATCGGCAGGCGGGACTCATGCGCACTGTCCTTTGTTAGCAGAGAAGATTTCTCTCTCTCACAAGTGGGCTTAGCTTTCTGTCTGCGTACGACACCACGTCCTGATGCCATCAGCTGAGCACTGGTGAGCTCGTCAGCTCAAACCCCGTCGGGAACCCTCTGTCACAGAAATTCACAACCGTTTAGAGGCTCTAAGCTTCTGTAGCTCAGGAATACAACTTGTATATTTGGTTTTTGTTTGCTTGGGTTCTGTGAGAACACCGGGGCAGTCCCTCCAGCAGGCCCTGGTCTCGGTGCCGCCCCGGGGCTTCTTTGCCGTGATGACGTTTGCGTTTCAGCACATGCCAATGCAGATGTTTTTCCCCTTACTGTTTCGATGACCTTTATTTTAAAAACATGTAGCTTGAAAATTTATTTTTGTACCGATCTTAGTTTGGATGTGCCACTTTTGGCACCAAATATGTATGTCATTTTTATTTCCATTTTGTAAACATGTAAATAATAGTGATAACTTGTTAATAACAGTAAACCTTTCTACCTAAAGTAAACATGTTCCCTCCCGCCCATGGTACTCGTGGTCTGTATTTTAACATGGTCCAGTGAATTCTGAGAGAGGGGCTGACATTCGCTAAGACACCTGATGATCTGGTGCACAGTAGCCTTTGAGGCCCTATGGACACGGGAAACCTCATAAAACGAGGTCGATGCAGCCATGTGCCCTCAGGAGCTCATTAGAGCAAACCATGAGATGTTGTTTAAATAAAGTGCGAAAGAGGTGCTAATTTTTGCCAGTTTCTGATTGGGATCATTCCGTAGAAAGGTCAGTAAGGTCTGAATTTAGGACCAGGGCTGATCGCAATAAACCGCTGTGTGAGGTGGGAGGAAGAAAAGGCACAAGATCTGAACCCTCTGGGGTGAGGCTGGGGATCCGGAATGGGAGAGTGAATAGGTGGTGGGGGTGGGGCAGTGCACAGACTGGTTGGAGCACGGCGTCACTGGCCACCTCTCCCTGGGTGTCACTGGCTCCGGACACATCTGCCCCTGTACCTCTGCCTCTCAGGGCAGCCCTCAGCAGGGCGGCTGTTACAGGCAGAGAGGGATGGTCACTGTCCGGGGCACAGCCACAAAGGCCCGACCTGGCTGAAGGCCCCCTTCCTGTGTATGAACAAGAATGTAGCCTGTCAGCCACGTCCCTGCCTGGAGGAGAAAGTGGGGACTGTGGCCATCGTGGCCGCATTGCCTGGCACCCCAAGACTGTCCCCGTGTAGTTTCACGACAGCCAGTTCCCTGGGGCTCATCAGAGGTTTTCAGGTGTTTTTAGTGACGTTTCTACGGCACTGAGTGTCTTTCTTTGAAGACAGGTGCTCAGGTGAGAGGGTGGAGGGGAGTTTGTGCTGGAAGCATCATAGAAGCGGTGGTGTCCTGTACCCCCGAGATGGAGTTTTCTTTGCTGGTGGCTCTTTTCCTGTCGCCGGTCTCCCCGAGGGTGCCATCACAGGGGCCCTGGCCCAGCGCTGCTCACCCAGTCCGTCGGCACAGCCTGGGCACGTGGGCTGTGTGCTGGTGACAAGCGACTGGGCTGGTGGGCAGGTGAGAGCTACCCCGTGGGAGGGACCGCAGAGGCCAAGGTGGCACTTAGAGGCCAGGGCAGCACCCAGAAGAGGCTTCCCCGCGACAAGACCCTTTCCTTGTGAACGTAGATCGTGCTCATGTCCCGCCCTGTCTGTGCTGTCCCAGCTGAACGTTTCACTTCGACTGTGAACTTGGCGGATGCAGGGCCCCAGCTCCGCGCTCGTCTGCTGTTGGCCGACGTCGGGGCAGCCTGTGACCGGCGCTGCTTGCTCTCGGTGGCCCGGGTGCTGCCATTCAGTCGGGGCCCCCTCGGGCCTTCTGCCCTGTTCTCAGCTGCGCTTTGCGGGCCCCAGTGCCGATGGGTGGCTGGTCCTTCGGGGGGTCACGTGGTGCCGGCCCCACGCTTTTACCAGCTGCCCTTCCGGAATGAGGGGCATGGAGTAATGAGCATTCTGAAAAGCTGAAGTGAGTCTGTAAGAGACCTTTTAGTCTTTTTTTTTTTTTTTTTCTTTTTTGGTGCTACACGTTCCTTTTAGAAAATGATGGCGACAATTACATGGTAGTTTGAAAGTCTGTTCCTTGGAAAAGTAAAATCCCAACAGCCTTACATCAGTCTCCCCGTTCAAAACGAATTCAAAACAGACACGAAAACTGGTTGATGAAATCTGCAAGGCAGGGACCCCTTGGATTGTGGGCCAAGCAGATTTGGGGCCTGCTGGTGACATCAGCACTGGGCAGCGCAGCCCTGGGAGAGCGACCTTCCTGGCGAGCAGCTGACTCTCCGGTGAACCTTGGGAGCCGCTGGGAGGTTCCCTTGTCTTGATGTAATTGGAAGGATTCGAATTAGCGGGACTCGGCCCCCACATCCCTTACCTCATCTTTAGATAAGATCAGATATTTTCCACTCTCATGACTCACCTGGAATCTTCCTCAGGCTTCTAACTCGTGCTGAAACAGGATGGTGGAACTCTGCATTTCAGTTTAATCCTTCTGTCATCGAAACTGGAAATAGCCAATCAAATCATTTTCCACACCGCTGGCCACTTCGGATAAGTAGCTGGAGCCTGCGTGGCAGGGCTCCTAAAGACGGTCCTCAAGGACATTGCTCCCTCTGGCAAGCCAAGATGACGTTCCACTGTCTCTGGCGGATCACGGAGGTGCTACCTTGTGCTCTTGGGTGGTATTGAGCTTGTTCCAACAGGCCGTCTCCCTGCTCACAGCAGAGATCCCAGTGTGGCACCTGCCCCCGGCCCTGGGGCATACGCGGCCTCAGCCTCCGCCTGGGTTCTGCTGAAGGCAGTGAGCCAGCCAAAGAGGCCGGGAGGTTCGCAAGGGAGCCAGTGTGGTGGTGCCCAAGACTTGTCTGTTAACCGTGGCCCTGAATCCGGAGGTCCAGGCTGGGCTCTTCGCTGGCCCCGGACTCGGGACAAACACTTACATGATCCAAAAGGAGCGCAGGCTCCCTGCCTCCTGCCCTCACCCCTGGACCCCAGGAGCCCTGAGGGCAGGATTGACTGATAAGGGCTTACCTGTCTGCCCTCAACTGGTTTATTTTAGCCTTTTCTTTCCGTCCTGCTTGCTTTCTGTTCTGTTCTGTTGTTACCGTGTTTACTCTTAGCACCTGTTGCTTGACTTCCACTGGGGCAGATGCTTTGTCCCTTTAGTCTTTACCTCTCTGACTTCTGCATTGTTTCCCTTTTTACCATGAAACTTGAAAGTGAATATAGATGTGTGGGATTTGCTTCATTTGTCTACTTTTTTTAAGAAGTATTTTTACCTTGGGGCGCCTGGGTGGCTCAGTCGGTTAAGCGTCCAACTTCGGCTCAGGTCATGATCTCGCGGTTTGTGAACTCGAGCCCCATGTCGGGCTCTGTGCTGACAGCTCAGAGCCTGGAGCCTTCTTTGGATTCTGTGTCTCCCTCTTTGCCCCTTCCCCGCTCGCACTCTGTCTGTGTCTCTCAAAAAATGAATAAACATTTTTAAAAAAAGAAGAAGAAAAAAAGTATTTTTGCCTTGGCCTATATTCTAACTTTTTAAAAAAGTTTTTAATGTTTATTTTTGAGAGACAGCATGAGCTGAAGTCAGATTCTCAACCAACTGAGCCACGCAGGCGTCCCTAACTTCTTGATCTTGTTTTTATACTTTATTTATTTGTTTCTAACTTTTATTTTGTACTTTTAGGCACAAAAAGAAATCTCATTTAGTTAGGTTTTTGTTTTTGTTCTGTAAATATTTCCTAACATTATTTTCGTTTTAATATTACCAGTTATTTTTTTAAACACTCATTTAAATATTTAAATGGGGCTGGAGCCCATGAACTGCGAGATCATGACCTGAGACCCTTAACCGACGGAGCCACCCAGGCGCCCCTGTTACTAATTATTTTTAATGTTTATTTTGAGAGAGAGAGAGAGAGAGATAGAGCACAAGCAGGGGAGCAGCAGAGAGAGAGAAAGAGAGAGAGAGAGAGAGAGAATTCCAAGCAGGTGCCATGCTCAGCACAGAGCCTCACGCTGGGCTCAAACTCACGGACAGAAACTCACGATCACGACCTGAGCTGAAACCAAGAGTCGGACGCTCAACCAACTGAGCCACCCAAGCGCCCCTTAATATTACTATTTTTTAAACTCCCCTGTACAATTTACTTTCCATTTCATTTCCCCTCCATTACCCGCCTTCTGCTATATCTTAGCTTCGTTTGTTTTCTGGTTGGCGACAGGCCTAACTGGTAGGTGTGGGAGCTGAGCGAAGAGGTTTGCAGTGGTTGAAATGGGCAAAGGATTCACTGCCAAGAATAGACAAGGAACTCCTACAAATCAACCATCAAAAGACAATAGAAAAAACAGAAAAATAGCATGGGCAAGGGGAACGAACAGTTGAGAAAAACAGACCCTAAAGTCTACCCCGCCTATGGAGAGATGTTTCAGTCATCTAAACCAAAGCAACTATTAGCTCTTTGCACCTGTCAGATTAGTAAAAAGTGCAAAGGTGGGTAATGCCAAGCGTTGGCAGAGATGTGGGGACCCCAGTGGAATGTCGGTGTGGCCATGCTAGAGGGCACCGTGCCCCACAGTCCAGAAATTCCACGTCTGGGTAAATGTTCCCAACAAAATGATCACCTGGGCACATAAGGAGGCACGCGGGAGGCTGCTTAACCCAATGGGAGTGTGGTAGGAGGGACCGTAGTAGTTGGGAGGGGATGAGTCACGTCCATCGGCAGGAGGACGTTCAGGGAAAAGTCTGGATGACACCGACTACAGAGTACTACAGAGCAGTCTCAAGGCACAGACAGCATACAACACGTGCCTCTAGAATAGCTGAGCGAGAAAAGTAAGAAATAGACACGACAGTATCATTTACAGACGCTAAAAATAATGTGCAAAAGACACAATACAGCATTTGCAGAACGTACAGATGTGCATTGTAAGGGTTGCCTGTTGGAGGCGGGAGAAGGATGGGGGTGAGAGGAAATTGACACACAGGACAGGATGGAAGAAGGAGCCTCAGATGTTCAAGAGACTTGGCTCTTAGGGCATTTATGCTTTCCCTATTCAGGGTTTTAGACAGGGTTACCTGTGGCCCAGACAGGCGGGGGTTACGTGAGGTTGATCTCGGTGAGCCTGGGGCTGGCCTGCCGGCTCACATCCCTGCAGGAGCCACTTCTGTCCCGGATGTGATGTTCTGATGAACACCATGGAAGGTCTTGATGCTTACATTCCTCATCACAGCGTGTTTCTGCTCAGACATCTGCTCTCGTGATGCCTGTGTAGCTAATACTAACCCTCCCCCCACCCCTCCCCCACCCCCCACACGCGGAGCTCACTGGCAATCCAAAAACCAGCAACAGCCACAGGCCTTGTATGGCCACCGAGGGGTGAGAAGCATGTGGCCCCGTGGTCCCTTTCAGTAGCGGGGAACGAATTCGCTGGAAAAGCCCTCCCCAGACTTATGCACGGACAGACTGCGGCAGTAGATGGTAGCTTGTGTGATTTATCTGGGCAAAGGGCATCCGTATGTCTGAGACAGGAACCCGTAGAATGCATGACATCATTGTGAGGGCTTCCTGCTGGTCAGCATCCTTAAGATGGAATTTATGCCTTCAACCCCCGGGGCCTCTTGTCCCTCCACTGCAGCTCTTGTCCCTCCTTGCTCTCAGAGCTGGCCTCGATCATGATGAGGCTGACAAGAACAGGATATGCCATGGCTCTGAAGATCCCTTGACGATCCTTTATCATCCAAGCAGTGTGTAAACTTCAGCCGTGTTTGCTGCCCCGAGGTGTGGCTCCTCTCCCCTTGCCATCGGCTTGCTCGTCATTTAGGACCAGTTCAATTATCGCTGGCATCCGGTTTTCCAAGAATTGCTTTGGAAGAGAAATCTGGGCCAGGTTAGAGAGGCAACATGCAAACTGGAAGAGGCCACCGGGGAACTTATTAAATTTAAGTCTTACTCTAAACTTTTTATTGCTTGGCGAAAGGGTGTTAGAAATCATCCTGGCCTGGGCTGCAGACTCAGAAGGAGGGCAGATTCTGGAACAGTTGCCTGTCCCAGCGGTGGGTGGGGTCATGGAAACCCAGCTTCTAGGGGAACGGGGAATGGAAAGGTTTCCCGTTCCGGGATTTATAAATCAAGGTCAGCTCTCCTGAACTGTGACGATGCCTGGCCCAGTTCTGAGTGGGTTCAGATGGGATAAAATTTTAAATTTGGTTTTTGCCAATTGATTAGTGCATCATTGCAGCCAGAATTGGGGTTAAAGGCTCTGCTTCCTGGTGACCTCTCCTGAGGGCTCTCCTGCCTCCTGTGCAGGTTGGGGGGGCGGGGTCTGACAGCCACTGGGTGCGGGGATAACTCATGCCGGCCACAAGGACACACACCAGTGAGCACCACTGGACGCCTCCCGAGCGATGGGGGTGAGAGCACTGAAACCTGAGTCAGGAGACCCGGATTTAAAGAGCAAAGGCCAGAAATCTTTATTAAAGTATAATTTACGTTTGATGAATGCACTCATTTTAATTGGATAGTTCAATGAGTTTTGACAAATATACGCACCACAAATGACCACCTCCATCAAGTGTAGAACATTTCCATCCAAAAACCTTCCTCGTGGCCCACAATCTTCTGTCGTCAGCTCCCTTCCCCAGCCCCCAGCTTAAGGCATTGCCATTCTGCATTCTATCACTATGAATCACTTTTTTTTTTTTTTTATTTGAGAGAGAGAGAACACGGGAGGGGCAGAGAGAGAGGGAGGAAGAGAGAAATCCTGAGCAGTTTCCTCACTGTCAGCACAGAACCCTCCAGACTCCATACCACCAACTGTGAGATCATGACCTGAGCTGAAATCAAGAGTCAGACGTTTAACGGACTGAGGCACCCAGGGGGCCCCACTATTAATTACTTTTGCCTTTTCTAGAATTTCATATCAATGGAATCATTCGTGTCTGGAGAAGACCCGGGTTTAAGCCTCAGTCCCACAAAAAGATAACTACGGGGCCCTTGGCAGGATGGGGTTTCTGTCTTGAGCTCAGTTTCCTTACCTGTAAATCGATAACAGTAACTTACAACATTCACTCGCTCACATGGGCACTGGTGCCGAGGTAGTTCTGGGCTGGGGGCCACTGGATGACGGGGCCTCTGCTCTTTCGGTCCTACTGGATCCCTGCCCCATCCTGCCACACCTATCGCAGCCTCCCACGATCTCAGGTCCTGCCCCCCCCCCCAAAGGAGGATCATTTTATTTAAATAAGAGGTACGTGGGGTGGCGCAGTTGGTTAAGCATCCAACTCTTGATCTCAGCAGCTCGGGCCATGATGTCACAGTTCGTGAATTCAAACCCCACATCGGGCGTTGTGCTGACAATACGGAGTCTGCTTAGGATTCTCTCTCTCCTTCTCTCTGCCCCTCCCCTGCTTGTGTGCTATTTCTCTCTCTCTCTCTGAAAATAAATACATTTAAGAATAAATAAACGAGAGGTATGGGGACACCTCAGGAAGACTGGGATGAAGGGATGAGGCCCCCAGATGGGCAGGGGTGGCCAAGCATGAGTGGGGGAGAAGGATATGTCTGGAGGCATCTACAGAGGTCTGGACTGGGGCCTCCCTGGCCTTGGGGACACCGGGCCTTCCCTGGGAGAGTGAGCAAAGGCATGAGGGGCTTCAGGACATTCCAGGTGAGCGGTGGCTAGTGGAATCCCCCCTCAGACCCTACATGGTAAGACACACTCACATCTGACACACCCAGAAAAACTTTGAGATCGGAGAACTGCACACACGCAGGCACACCCCTACATTCAAATACGGATTGATCATCTGCGTCCCAGGCTCCGGGAGATGCAGCCCCGAACACGGCCAAGCCCGTGCTTCCCTGAAGCTCACACTGAGAGACTAGGATCCCACGTTTAGGCTGCACTTCCTTAGCCAGGAGTATGGAAGGTCCTCAGTGTGGCCTTGAGTTCCATCTGGTAAAAATCAGTCTTGCGCCTCTGCTCAGCTTTGGAAGCCGCAGAATGGGGCTGCACCGCCCTCTGCTGGCCATATGGTGGTAGTGACTCAAGACTGGGCGGGCCGTTCCCGACAATGGGCTGCGGGAAAGGGGATGGCGCTTTTGGTCCCTTGCTTCTGGCACCCGGCAGAGCAACTATGGAGGGGGCAGGGGCAGTGAAGACCTCTTCCCCTGTGCCCTGAGCTCCTTGTTATTTCCTGCATTACCCACACCCCCCTGTGAGTACTGTAGCCAGGGCGCAGGGGTGCAAGGGCACCGGCTCTGGGGGTGTCCCAAACAGACCAGGTTCAGCCCCTCGCCGCTGACGAAGTCCAAAGGCCGAGGAATGAGTGGAGGTGAAACAAGAAAGGAATTTCGGTGAGGCCGACACCAGGAAGACGGTGCACTAATGTCTCAAAGACTGCAAAGTGCCGAAAATACTTCCAGGGACCTGCTGGACCCCTGTTTATTCTAATGGGGAAGCCATGCTTTGTGCGACATTTTGCCTGCAGGGTCTTAAGCACAGGAATGGGCACACACTGCGACCGGGAATGATCCAGTGTCAGGCACATAGCGGAGTAATGGTGGGATTGGAAATGGACCCGAGGAAAGGCAGGGACCCCGACGAGGACGAGGTGTCAGGAACACTGAGGAGGAGGCAGCTCGCCGGGGGCGCACTCCAGGGTCTTGCCTTGGCTCCCAGGGGAGCCGAGTCCTGGCGGAAGATGCCAGAGCGCAGCGTCCCGCGCGCCCACAGCGCAGGTAGAGGCGGTGCTGCGCGCAGCAGCCGGCAGGGGGCGCTGGCGCCCTGCGTTTGCACCGCCAGGACAAACCGACCTGGCCCTGGGTCCTGCGTGCGCGCTGGTGCCCAGAGCCCCCCAGACCCGTGTCCCTACCGGGCGCGCGCTCGCCACCCGGCCACCCGGCACGCTCCCCGCTGCCCTGGTGCCGGTGTGAGCGTCTGGGAATGGAGGACACCGTCCAGGACAGTCCCTTGCTCTGTCCACCCTGCTTAGGGCTGGACATGACCCACCAGGTCCTTCAATCGCGACAACCTCCTGGAGGAAGGCATGAATCTTCCCAGTTTACGGGTCTGGTTTATGATAACAATGATCAACAACAGAAATCAAATTATACCAGCTAAGCTTTATGGAGTTCTGATTACTCACTTGGCTGGCCAGGCACCTTCAGAGTGGAGTCAGGGCAGGCAGGGGAGGGGTGTAAAGCCGGCCCCCAGGAAGTGGCCATCCTCATAGACCCCTGCTCTACCGCCAGGGTCCTTGCGGACCTGAGGACCTGGCAAGAGGAACAGATGTGCCAGAGTAAATCTGAAGGTGCGGGGGGATGTCCGAACCATCCAAGGCCCCCCTGTATCAGGATTTCTGTCCATTGCAACCGTCTTTCCTGTGGCCTTGAGTGGCCAGAACGCCCGGGTCACCGCCCAGGAACAGGAGGCCTAGCACCTACTAGGAAGCAAAGGCCAAGGTCATGGTTCTCAGAGCTAAAGCCTGATCCCAGAGCTGTGTCCTTCTGTGCCAAGGCCATGTGGTCGAGGTCACGGCCATGGCTCGGCCTCACCCCAGTCCAGGCCCTGGGCTATTGGACACCAGCCAGCGAGCAGCCCCCTATGTGGGGGGAAAGTCCCCGGCAGAAGGTAGGGTGGCAACAGGGTTAAGTGCCTGGTTTTTGTAGCCGCGAGGCTTGGGTTCAAGTCCTGTGTCACCAACCTACCAGCTGTGGGCCTCGGGCAGGCTTCTTAACACTCCTGCCTCGATTTCCTCATCTTTAAAATGAAAATGAGAGTCATAGTACGCCGTATCTGCGTCAATCACGCTTTAGCCTGGCGCCTGCAAAATTCTTCAGACTAACCAATCCTGACCTGGTTACCTTGCCTTGCCCGTGCCTCCTGTGAAAACTACAACCGCGCCCCTGGGCCGGGCTCTCCCCCGGTGCCCGCCGCCTGTGGATCTGCTCTTCCCCCGCCCAGGGCCCTGCCAGGTGTCCTCTGCCCCCCCTCCTTGGGGACTGTCACAGGTTCTTCTTTCAAGGCCCTTGTCTTCGTCATCTTATCCCGCCTGATGCCGACAAAGTCCCAGATACGTTTTAGAACAACGGCGTAGGACTGTTGCAGGAATTAAAAGACTTTCCTAAGCCGCTAAGCAAGAGGTACCTTTTATTATTGCATAATAATAAAGTAAGATGCGCTGTTTGTAGCAAGAGCGTCCCTCTGGGTGACTTGGAGCGTGAATGCGGCGTGAGGAGCGGCCGGGGCGGGGGGAGCGGGGGGGAGGGCGGCCAGGTGCTCGCTTCCCTTGGCAATGGCACTGAACGCCCAGGCTGCAAGTGAGTGCCGGGCGAGGAGGGCTCTAGAAGCCAGTAGAGGGAACGGCCCCACCCCGTTTGGCTGCAGGGACTAAATCCCCAGTCAGGGGCCCTGGCAAGTCCCCCCACCCCAGAACCCTCTGCCCAAGTGGGGAAATCGCCCATCGATGGTTCTGTTTAATACGAATTTACTGAGTCCTTTCAGTGACCAGGCACTGTGTGGTTAGCCTCTTCTATCAGCAACGCTCAAACTTTTTAGTCTCAAGAGCTCCTCATACCCTTAAAAATTACCGGGGAGCTCTAAGAGCTCTGGCTAGTAGGGGTCGAATGTGTCACTATGGAGTTAAAACTGAGAAGTTGTAACCACATTTGCCTATTTAAGACGGCAATAATAAACGCATTACATGTTAACGTGAATACTTTATGAGAAGTAACTACATTTCCTAACACAAAAAACTTAGGGAGAAGGCAGCGTGGTGGTGGTGTTTTACCATTTTGCAAATCTCTATCGGGTCAAGCTTCACAGAAAACAGCTGGGCTTTCATAGCTGTGTCTGCATTCAGGTTTCTGAGACATCACATGCCATGTAGTCTCTGGAACCCTCCGCTGAGAGTTAAAAGAAATCTTTAATTGGGAGCAGAAAAAAAACAGATAGCATCTCCGTATTATGAGCATAGGTTTCACGGTAATGGACACGCTGGAAGGGTCTCAGGGAACCACAGAGGTCCCCAGATCATACTTTGGAAACTGCTGCCTTGTATACTCAGGGGTAGGTTCTAATATGTCACACAAATGATGGAACTGAGGCACAGGGGGTTGACGCAAGGTCACACAGCTGGGGTTCAAAGCCAGGCCGCCCGGAGAAGGGAAAGACCTTGACTTTGGTGTCTGTGGCCCTAGCGCTCAGCCCCGAGAGTCGGGGCAGGGGCTGGACACAGACAAATGGAGACAGGCAGGATGAGCCAGCGGAAAGGGGAGCCGGGTCTGTAGTTGAGGGGGGGGGTTGGGAGGGGCCCGGAGGGATCAGTTAGTCACCAAGTGGTCTCGGTGACAGGGCTGGAGACGGCAGCTGGCCGCGGATGCAGCCTCGGGCTGGAAAAATCAATAGGTGATCAGCGGTCCAGGGGCACCGCTGTTCATCAGGTGCGTGGAGAGGCGGGGGCGGGGGTGGGGGGCCTGGAGGAAATATCACTGACCCCCGGCAGGATTGATCAAACAGCCAGACACCCAAGGCCAAACTCACTAATAAAGTGAGACGTTCAGCTCAGCCAGGCGACTGCTGGCTGAAGGTCTTAAAAAAACCGCTTAGCTGGGGAGTTCTTGCTAAACTGTCTTTGTTTCTTGAGGCCAGTGGGAGGGAGGACTGGCTGGGGGCAGGGTGGGGGGGAGGTGCGGCGTGGCCGGGCTGCTGTGGGGCCAGCGTGTTGCGGCTTGAGGCAGGGCCCGGACCGCAGACCCCGGGAGCCCGCGTGGCCCGTGTGCACGGGCATGTGCGGCCACTGCAACGCGCACCGTTTACACGCAGCTTGTGTGTGCGCGCAGGTGCACGTGCTGCAGCCAGCGTGGTAAGCACCTACCGTGCTCTCACGACACGCTCACACGTGCCCGCACGGTCCGCACAAGGGTGCCTTGCAAGTGCACACGCAGGTGCACGTGCTACAGCACCCACTCCGTTTGCATTTGACCGATGAGCACGTGTGCTAGTGGCTTAAACTCTTTCTTCTTTTTTTCACGAATATCACCACTTCCTCCAAGGTGTCAGGTTTGTTTGTTTGTGTTTCGAGAGAGGGAGAGGGAGGGTGCTAGTGACGGAGGGGCAGAGAGAGAGAGGGAGAGAAGGGGGGGAGAGAGAGAGAGAGAGAGAGAGCGAACCGGGAGACCATGACCTGAGCCGAAGTCAGATGCGTAACACCCGAGCCACCCACGTTTGTAATGACAGTCATGGTCATTACCGGGCGACTGGAGGGACAAATAGAGATGGGAAAGCAGTATCTAAACAGCTTAGATGTACCGTAGAGACTGTGGATGTGAAATGGGAGTTAAGGAATGTTTTGGCCAGGAGTTGAGAGAGAAGAACCTGGGGAGGGGGGAGAGGTGCCGGGGTCGCTGGGATGGGGGAGAAAGTCGAAGAAGAAGAAAAGGACGTGCAAATGGCGTGTTAAGCAGTGGTGTGATGGGTGATGACTTTGGCATCCTCGTCTCCCTCTGAGGAATCCGGGCAGAGAAAGAGTAGACGGACCCCTAGTAACTTTCTGAGCGTTCGACTGTGTGACTTGTTAAATGTGCCACCATACAGAGCCTGGGCTTATGGGCACACCGAATTTATTTGGGTTAAATAATGGAGTTATTCACATTATGGATTACGTTTTACGGAATGCTCTTGTGGACCAGAGACTGTGCCAAGAGCTTTCCGTGTCTCATCTCCTACTAGCCCTCAGGGCCTGGTATTACTTTTATTTCCATTTTGGATGGGTTCTTTGGAGCTCAGAGGAGTAATCGCTTGCTTAAGTCATGTGGCCAATAAGGGACCTGCAGCCCTGGTCATTATTTCAGAGTCCTTGAGGGGTGCAGTGTGGGTGCTGGGGGACCCGGTAGGTAGACCGAGCCTACATCTGGATGGAGGAGGGGACATTTCCCATCATTGTACCTTGCCCTGAATTTGGGGAGCAGTGCCCTGGTGTGAGGGGCTGAGCATCTGACCTGCACACCTTTCAGATCCTTCCCCCCACCAGCAATTACAGCCTCTCCCATCCTCCGCCCCCCTCACCCCAGAGCCCCCGATGGGCCCCATGTTCTGTCGGTATTGACGAAGGCCACGTGGGTGCGTAGGAAGGTGTTGGGCGGATCCTCTGTGCTCTGGTCGCTGACTTTAACTAGAGTGTGTAGGTCTGAAACGCTGAAGCTATTGGGGTTTTATAAAAGCATAGGATAGATTCACTGAGAATGATTGAGGATCTCAACCAGGGGAGAAATGTAAAACCATGTTTTCTCAAAATATGGTCCTTGGACCACCCGTATTGATGAAAATGGGGGTAACTGGGTCCCTCCCAGACTTACTAAGCCAGAATTTCTGTGGCGGGGACCAGGGATCTGCATTTATTTTTATTTTTATTTTTTTTAAATTTTTTTTTCAACGTTTATTTATTTTTGGGGCAGAGAGAGACAGAGTATGAACGGGGGAGGGGCAGAGAGAGAGGGAGACACAGAATCAGAAACAGGCTCCGAGCCATCAGCCCAGAGCCCGACGCGGGGCTCGAACTCACGGACTGCGAGATCGTGACCTGGCTGAAGTCGGACGCTTAACCGACTGCGCCACCCAGGCGCCCCGGGATCTGCATTTAAAAGACCGTCTTGAGTAATTGCTCTGCACATGCTCATTTGGCCCTTTTTATTTGCTGTTCCCTCAGTGTGGCATGCCCTGCCCCGGGTCCCCCGTGGTCACGGACTTCTTCAGATCTCTGTGTGATGTGATCTTCTCAGAGACATCTCCCCTGCCCGCCTTACCTAAAATAACACCGTTCATTCTCAACCCCCTTCCCCTGCTTTATGATTTCTTATTTATTTTCACTGTATGGATCACTAGCTAAATATATGTATGTATATATATATATATATGTATATATATTTTTATTAGCTAAAAATATATATAAAATATAAATTAAAAATATATAATATATATAATATAAATATATAAAAATATAATATAAAAAATAAAAATATATATAAAAATATAAATATATTTTATTAGCTAAAAATACATATTTATATATATATAGCTATATATATTAGCTACAATGTATATATATATAATATGAATTACACACAGCAGTATGTGTCATGCATTATGTTCTATATATCGTGTGCTATATATCACATATATGATCTTTTCATCCGTCCTCACTTGTCAAGGTTTGGGGAATGGGAAGGGCTACAAATGAACTACGTGTGACCACATTTTCCAAAGGCAAATCTCACGGAATTCTAAAATGGTAAAACAGACTTAGTTCAGAGTCTCAGGTTTTGGCTTCCTTAAGGCCAGGGTATACAGAAATGGAGAGGTAAAGAAAGAAAACCGTGTTCTGCCTGTTTGTCTGGTTTTCTGACATTTGTCTGTGTTTGTTTGTTTGGTTTGGTTTTTGTAGGTTTTGACTGGATCATGATTTCCAAATAGAACTATAGATACAGATTATGAACTCAGAGAGAAAATGATAGTGACAATTTTGTGAAAAACATGTATGCATATACACATATGTACGTACAGGTTTCACCTCATCTTATTCCAAAGGGAATAGAACAGGCTTGACCTTCTGCCTTCTGAAGAATGTCAGGGAGACAGGCTGTTTTGTCTGTAGAATGAAGAGCTGAGAGGGTGTATTGGCTTGAGTAATGGAGCCCCCAAAGATATGTGTGCTTGGAACCTGGGAATGTGATCTGCTCTGATCTAAATGTTTATATCTGCCCCCCTATTCATGTTGAAGTCCTAACCCCCAAGTGTGATCACATGAGGAGGTGGGGCCCTTGGGAGGTGATTCAGGTGTAGCCCTCCAGAACAAGGTCAGCGCCCTTATGAAAGAGCCGGCGCAGAGCTCCCCAGCCCCTCCTACCGCGTGAGGACCCAGCAAAAAGATGCTGGCTATGAACTCGGGGAGAGGGCCCCCACATGGCTTTGCTTAGCACCCTGATCTCGGACTTTCAGTCTCCCAAACTGTGGCAAACAAATTTCTGTTGTGTATAAGCTACTCGGTCTGTAGTATTGTGTTAATGGCAGCCTGGACGGAAGAAGGGTCTTTGGAGATGTAGGATCTTAAAGTAAGATCATTCTGGATTATCTGCATGTGCCCGAAATCCCATGACCAGTGTCTTTAGAAGAAGGGGAAAACAGAGGAGAAGAAACACAGAGAAGAAGGGGACGTGAAAACAGTGCCGCAGATTGTAGTGCTGCCTCCAGAAGCCAACGAATGCCGAAGATTCCCGGCAGCTGCTAGAAGCTTGGACAGAGGTATGGAACAAATTCCTCAGACCCTCCAGAAGGAACCAGTCCTGCTGACATCTTGATTTTGGACTCGCTTCCAGAGCTGAGAGAGAATGCTTTTCTGTAGTTTTAAGCCATCACGTTTTGGGGAATTTGTTATGCCAGCACTAGGAAACTGACATAGTGGGGTGGGGGGGGCTGGTAAGATGCCCTTCTGGAGAAGATGAGTCTTGGCGTGTGAAAGGGGGTTGCGTTCACTCTGTGTGTTCCTGCAGGAGCATGGAAATCACAGGTACCCAGCTCCCAATGGCGAGGACTTTCTACAGGCGGGGTATTCAGGATGGAATGGATGCTGTTGGGAAGGAAGGAGCTCTCCATCACTGATGGGGCCATGGGAGAGTTAAGGCATCTGTTATGTAGTTGAACCTGACAACTTTGAGGCCTCCCCCAGCCTTAAGCACCTATGCACTAGTGCAAAGATAGAGGTAAAAGTCTGATGGATGACAGAGGACTGAGACTGGATGCCCAGGTTGGTGCCCAGAGGCCTGGGAGATGGTGACGGTGGCTGGGAGACAAATGGGTCTGTGGCAGGGGAGAATGCTGAGCTTGGCTGCTGGGCGGGCAGGGGCATCTCCCCAGCTCTGGAGCTTCTGCAGGGCTCTGTCCTCGGTGAGCCTCGTAGACCATCCCACAATGCTCCCTCCCGGCTATCTTCTGATAAGCTTGTCTCCATGTGGATGCTGCCTTGGACGCGATGTTCACAAGCCCTCGAGGAACAACATCTCTCAACAAGCCCCAGTATTTTCCCAGCCAAGAACTGGTTTCCAAGTTCATTAACACTGGTTTGGTATTCTCTTCCCATTGTGTGCCAGGAGCTGGTGTGGACAGATTTGGTGACATCACGGACCGGTGCATGTTAATGACTGATTGTTCCGTCAGAAAGGAGTGAACTTAATTTTGTTTTTAAGTGTACCTTTTGGATTGGCAGTGGATGTTGGCATGGGTGAAGGGAAACGGTACACTTTTATGTGTTCGGCCCAGCTCTTACGGAGAATGGTTTGAAAATGCCATTGAGATACAAACTGTGAGCGGTGGTTTGGGGTTCTCAGCCTTCAAAACTCAGCTGGGCAAGAAAAGCAAGTGTTTAGATTATTTCGTGGTTGAATTTGGTTTCTGTCTCAGTACCGTCCCCTCCCTTCCGAATGCACGTACCCTTTCACCATCTGGCAGATAATGAAATCTAGTTAATTCGAGATAAACTCACTGCTTATGGGGTTTCTCTTACCCCCTTCTTCCTGAGGGCTCCCTGTCTTTGGGGGTGGTGGGTGCTTATGTAGTAGGTCCTCGCTGGGTGGTGAGCCCTCACCCCCAAGATGGCATCCATGGGGGTATCTGCGGACCAGCCCTGGATTGGTTGGTGACATTTGCTCATTGCCACAGGACGCTGAGACTCCCTGTAGGGTCTCAGTTCACTTCTCTGATGTTCTCAGAAGCACAGAGACAGTGGAATGTTGCAGACTGAGGCTGTGTATCCCCCTCGGCCATCGCGGCTGACATGACGAGGACTATAGACAGGAAGTGGGTCCAGATCACTGCCACCTTCAGATGCCAGTCTCATCCAAGGCACTACCGCTCCTTCCCCGTCCTGTACTTAGCACTAACCCTGAGCAGGTGCCCCGTGAGACCTTTCCCTGGAGGCCGTCAGTATCAGCTTCTTACTCCCCACCTTCCCTACTCCTCTAAGTTTTCTTGGTTTCAATTCTTTCTTTGCAGGAAGCAAAGCTCCTTCAGGATGCTTCCAAATATTACGTCCTAAACCCCAAAGCCAGAATTTCCTGCTCTGTTCTCTTCTGCTGCACTCGCCCCTGATGGCAGGCTGGTGCCTGAATGGGGAGAGCCTCCGGGGGCAAAAAGCAACAGGGCTGACGTGACGTTTGTCCTGTGTATTCCACTGTTCGGCGACATCCAGAAGAGGCACAATCACAGAGACAGAAGGTGGATTAGGGGTTGGGGCTGGGGGAGGGGAATGGGGAGTTCCTGCTTAATGGGTACAGAATGCTGTTTGGGGGGCAAAAAACACTTTTGGGGATGGATATTGGTGATAGTGACACGGCGATGCCAATGTACTTAACATGACTGACCTGCAACTTAGAAACGGTCCGCATGGTACATGTTACCTGATACATATTTCTTTCCTTTTTTTAAATATAATTTATTGTCAAATCAGCTAACATACGGTGTATACACAGTGTGCTCTTGGTTTCGGGGGTAGATTCCTGTGACCTGATACATATTTCACAATAAAAATAAGTAAAACAAACAAACAAACAAAGAAACAGGGCAGGAAAATCCCATCTTGATGAATGCTGGACAACAGCTTTCTGCAGCTTTCTGACACCGCCCAGAGAGATGCTCCACTTGGGGAAACTGAGGCTACAGAAACCCCTTGCTGAGGTGTACAGGGTTGTGGGCGAGGAGGCGGGTTGCAGCCTGGTCTGTGACAGTGGGACCCTGGGGGACAGCTTGCGTATCCATCGGGGGGGTGCAGGGACTGAATCATGGTGGAGCCACACTCGGAAAGGAACGAGCCCGGCTCTGAGCAGGTGTCCGAGTGGAAGATGTCCACGGCAGAGTGTCTCGGGAGCAGAAGAGTCGGGCTCGTGCAGAAACACCTCTGTGTATGGGACGGGATGAACTTGCTGGATGTTTGAGGTAAAGGGGGTGTTATCTCCCCGCCGCTCTCTCTTTCCTCTCTCTTTACCAGATAAATGTTTTATTTTGCCTGCAATAAAGAGGCGTTTTCCTCTTTCACTAAGCTGGGAGGCTTCTATTCTCCATCTCTGCTGTGCATGGTGATCTCTTGTCTTTTTTTTTTTTTTTTTAACATTTAACAACTTGCGAGAAATAGCTAATATACAGAAAAGTGCATAAAGTGTAAATGTCCAGCTTAAAGCAAACAGCCTGGGACCCAACACCCAGAATTAAGAAATCAAGCCTTGCTAACACCCCCGTGTTCTTCTCTTGAGTCAGTTCCTCCAGGAGGTAACTGTTATGCCTAATGTTATAGTAATCATCATTGCTTTTTTATCTAAATGTTTATTTATTTTTGAGAGAGAGAGAGAGAGAGAGTGTGTGCCAGTGGGGGAGGGGCAGAGAGAGGAAAAGATTGTGCTGACAGTAGAGAGCCCGATGCAGGGCTCGAACCCATGAACCTTGAGCTCATGACCTGAGCTGAGGTCAGATGCTTAACCCACTGAGCCACCCAGGCGCCCCTCATCATTGCTTTTTGAAAAAAAAGTCTTTTTTGGGGAATGATTTTATTTTGATTATTATATATTTTCAAAGTTTAATTTAAATTCCCGTCAGTTAAAATATCGTGTAATATTAGTTTCAGGTGCACAATCTAGCGATTCAGCACTTCCGTACATCACCTGGTTCTCGTCACGACAGGGGCACTCCTTAATCCCCATCACCTGTTTCCCTACCCTCCCCCCCTTTCACCTCCCCTCCAGTAACCATCAGGTTGTTCTCTACAGTTAAGAGTCTGTTTCTTGGTTTGCCTTTCTCTCTCTCTTTTTCTTCCCCCCTTTCCTTGTTTGTTTTGTTTCTTAAATTCCACATATGAGTTAAATTATATGATATTTGTCTTTCTCTGACATTTTGCTTAGCATAATACTCTCTAGCTCCATCCACGCTGCTGCAAATGGCAAGATTTCATTTTCTTTTATGGCTGAGTATTATTCCACTGTGTGTGTGTGTGTGTGTGTGTGTGTGCGCGCGCGTGTACCACATCTTCCTTATCCATTTATTATCGATGGATATTTGGGCTATTTCCGTATCTTGGCTATTGGAGATAATGCTGCAATAAACATAGGGGTGCAGTGCCCCCCCCATTTTTATTTATTTATTTTTTTAATTTTTTTTTCAACGTTTATTTATTTTTGGGACAGAGAGAGACAGAGCATGAACGGGGGAGGGGCAGAGAGAGAGAGGGAGACACAGAATCGGAAACAGGCTCCAGGCTCTGAGCCATCAGCCCAGAGCCTGACGCGGGGCTCGAACTCCCGGACCGCGAGATGGTGACCTGGCTGAAGTCGGATGCTTAGCCGACTGCGCCACCCAGGCGCCCCCCCCCCCCATTTTTAAAGTAGGCTTCACGATCAGTGCAGAGCCCAGCTCAGGGCATGAATCACAACCCTGAGATCAAGACCTGAGCTGAGATCAAAGGTAGAGGCTCAACCGATTGAGACGCCCAGGCGTCCCCCATGTGCCCCTCTGAATTAGTATTTTTGTATTCTTTGGGTAAATACCTAGTAGTGCCATTGCTGGATCATAGCGTGGTCCTATTTTTAACTTTTCGAGGCACCTCCGTACTGTTTTCTGCAGTGGCTGCCCCGGCTTGCATTCCCACCAACAGTGCCAAGAGGGTTTGGGCAATAATTTTAGATTGACAAAATCATTGCCAAAAGAATATCGAGAGTTCCTTCACACCCTCTCCCTCTGTTGAAAAAATTCCTCTGTTGAAAACATCTTCCATAGCCACAGCACGTCGACCCGACGAAGAGATTCACATCCGTACGATGCTGTTAACTGAGTTAACTGAGCTACAGATGTTATGTGGGTTTTATCGGTTTTTCCACCAATGCTCTTTTTTTCGGTTCCAGGATTCAGCCTAGGATCCTGTGTTTGTCCAGTGGTGGTGTTCCCTCGGTCTCCTCCAGTCTGTGACAGATTCTCGGTCTTTCCTTGTGCTTCGTGACCTTGACCCTTGTGAAGAGAACTGGTCAGAAATTTTGTAGGATCCTTGCTTTTCTTTATAGCCTTCCTCTCCTGAGTAGGTATCCTTGAACATCGTAGTTGAGTTTTGGCTTTTTTTGAATTTTATGTGAGTGGAATTACATCATAGGTATTCCGTGTCCTACCTTTTTTATTTAACAGTATGTTTTGGGGGATTCATCCATGGTTTTGATACACAGTCAAGGTTCGTTTTCTGTGCTGAATATTCTTCCATTGTCTGGCCATACCGTATTATGATCGTGACAATACAGTGGCTCTATTTGAACCATTTTACATTTGATAGGCCTGCTTGATAGGGTTATTTCCAGTTCCGGGCTATCGCAAACAATTCTACGAGGAACCTTGTTATTACAGGTACCTCCTGAGGTACCCAGACCACACTTCTCTGGGGCAAATTTCCAGGGCGGAAAGGACTCCCGGATCACACTGTCTAACGTACCTTCCACTTGACGAGGCAAAGCCACACCGTTTTCCAAAGTGGTCGTGCACCTTCCAGCCCCGCCTGCAGTCTCTGAGGGTTCCCTATGCGCCACACGGCTGGTCTCTGAAACTGAATTGAGTGAGTCAAGTCCCTGGCAGGAACGAGTGTACATCCGGAGCTTAGAAGAGCGGCAGGGTTTGATTTCAGAGAAGTTAATGAAGAGACCAGAGGTGCGTGGGCAGGATTAAAGGGGCCATAAAGGCTGTTGAGGTGCCAGGCACCAGAGACAACAGGGAACTGTCACGCCTGGGGCTGATGCCCCCCCGGGAGACAGGAGAGGAAACGGGCCCCCCACCCCCACCCCAGGAGCTGTGGGCACAGAGCCTCGCTTCTCAGCTGGTTTCCTCACTGCCCGGTTGTAGGTTGATTTGTGCCCCTCTGCTCCCCCAGATCTGTCCAAGCCCACCTTATTGGAAATAAGTGGGACCTTATTTGGAAATAGGGTCTTTGGCAGATGCAACCCAGTTAAGATGGGAGCTGTCTGAGTCAGCTCGGGCCGCTGTCACAAAATACCACAGACATGGGGCTTAAACATCCATTTCTCACAGTAATGGAGGTTAAGAGCCCAAGATCAAGGCGCTGGCAGATGTGGTGCGTGGTGAGGAACCACTTCTGGGTTGTAGACGCCAGGCTTCTTGCTATGTGCACACATGGCCTTTCCTTGTGGAGAGACAGGGAGAGATTGCTCAGGCTTCCTCGTCTGGTACGGGACACTAACCCCATGGTGACCTAATCCAGACCCAAATAGTCCCCAGAGGCCTCGCTGCCTACCACCATCACGTTGAAGGTGGGGCTTCCGTGTGCGAATTGTTGGGCGACGCAAACATTCGGTCCATGCCCAGGCACGTTGGATTCGAGTGGGTCCTTGTCCAGTGACTGGGTGACTGGTGTCCTATTGAGTGATTGATTGATTGATTGGTAGGTTGATTCCTTTATTTATTTATTATTCTGAATCGTATTTAAACCCAAGTTAGTTAACGTGTAATGGTTTCAGGAGCGGAATTTAGTGGTTCGTTACGCACCCATAACACCCAGTGCTCATCCCAACAGTGTCCTCCTTAATGCCCCCTCACCCACTTAGCCCATCCCCCCACCACCTCCCCTCCGGCAGCCCTCAGTTTGTTCTTTTATGCTTTGTTTCCCCCTCTCAGTTTTTGTCTTATTTTTCCTTCCCTGCCCCCTGTTCATCTGTTTTGTTTCTTCAATTCCACATGAGTGAAACCATATGGTATCTGTCTTTCTCCGCCTGCCCCATTTCACTTAGCATAATACCCTCTAGTTCCATCCGTGTTGTTGCAAAGGGCAACATTTCATTCTTTTTGATGGCCGAGTAACACTCCATTGTATATATATGCCACCTCTTCTTTATCCGTTCATCCATCGATGGACATTTGGGCTCTTTCCATCCTTTGGCAGTAGTCGGTAGGGCTGCCATGAACGTGGGGGTGCATGTGTCCCTTCGAATCAGCACGCCTGTATCCTTTGGATAAATACCTAGTAGTGCAATTGCTGGGTCGTAGGGTAATTCTGTTTTTCATTTTTTGAGGAACCTGCATACGGCTTTGCAGAGTGGCTGAATTCCCACCAGCACGACGACTGGTGTCCTTATAAGGCTACAGGGACAAAGGCAAGGAGGCCTCGTGATGATGGACCAGGGGCTGGAGGGGTCTCGCCACCAGCCAAGGAGCGCCAGGAAGGGCAAGGAGGGAGCCTTTCCTAGAGCCCTCAGAGGGAGCACGGTCCTGCCGACACCTCGATTCGAGACTCCCGGCCTCCAGAACTGAGAGAGAAGGCACTTCGGTTGTTCCAAGCCACCCTGTTTATGCTGCTGTTATAGCAACCCTGGGAAATAAGTCCACCCCCTCCCAGCAAGGAGACTTTTGAGACATCCCCCCACCCCCACCCCGTTACTCCCTCCTTGCCCCTGGGACATGTCAATGCCATGGATGTACTATATGTCTGTTTTTGTGCTGTGGCTCTTTGTGGGGGCCACAGTCCATTGTCACATGTCAGGTTTGTACTCCCTGAGTGTGGTCAGTTCTATCACTGCAAGGATTGCATACAGAAATGCAGAAAACAGGATGGAGGTTGGTGTCTCAGGGATTACACGGGGCAGTAGGGTATCTACTTAGGGATTAGGGATTAGGGATTACACGGGACAGTAGGGCAGATGAAAGTTTGGATTCTGGGCCAGACTTCCCGGGTTCTGATCCTGGTTGTGCTACTCACTGGACTCTGTGCCTCAACTTTCTTATCGGAAAAGTGGGGATACAATAGTATCTACCTTATAGGGTTATTGGGAGTATTAAGTGAGTTCATGGACACAAAGTGCTTAGAACACTGTGTGGCATGTTGTAAGTGCTGTGTGAGGTCTGTTATTACGCTGTAGGGTGTATCTAGATTTGTATGTGCCCACAGAAAGTTCTAGAGTACCCGTGCTACCCCAGGGGAGTAGAGCTGGGCTTACAGGAGAGACGCGTTATATTTCATATTCTTTCATATACTTTCCGTTTTTAAAAACAAGCGTCTAGCCCATGTACTCGTCGGTTAAAATACTTTTCTTAAAAATTTTAACTCCTTGGAAGCAAAAGATAAGCTTTTGGAAAAAATGATAAGATTTGCACCATTTAATGTGGAATATAAGACGTGACAGACCTTCATCAATCTCTTTTTCACTGCATGTGTGGCTTCAAAAGAAAAATTTATGAGCGTGCCTGGGATTGGGGTTTGACACGCCTCGTCCCCTAGAGTCAGGGTTCTCCAAAGTTCTGCTGGATATGTGCAGGGACTGAGCTCTGGCCCGCAGCTCCCCACACCCACCCCTTGTGGGCCTCCTAGGCCGCCCCCCCCCCACTCCCCACCTCCCAGCACCTGCCCTGGTTGCCAGGGAAACGGTCCTTTATTGAGTGGAGCCATCCCCAACTCAGCCCAGTGATTTGTCCTTGTCTAATTATTATTACTCTCTGCATTTTGCCTTTGGATGAGTAATGGGGGAGGGTCGGGGGGTGGGAGGGCACAGGAGCCGAGGAGCAGTGATTTGTGGGGTCGGCAGCTCATCTTTGAGAGGAGGATATTTATCTTTCTGGGAGCAGAAAACAGCCCAGTGGAGACCAATTCAACAGTTCCCGTGTGGGTCTGTTTGTGCGTTCACGCGCGCCGGTGGGGAGTCCCCCACCCGGAACGTGTGTGCACGTGAACCCGTGCAGGAAGGTGTGCATGGTGCGTGCAGAGCCAGCAGACCCCCGATAGCCACGAAGCCTGTGTACGTCCACATGTGTGTGCACACCGCATCCGTGCTTTCGAACCTGGGTGTGGCTGCTCGCGTGCATTCGCGGGGTAGCCTGCGGGGGTGCGCGCTGTAGACGAAGCAAAGGCAGCCCGCCTGTGTGTGTCCATCCGCGTGCATACACGTGGGCTACATCGCTATCAAACCTGTGTGCTTCTGTGTGTGCACGACTACCTTCTGTTTTCAAGCAGGGCGTGTCCTCGTAGACGAGGGCTGGGTGCTTGTCTGTGTGTGAACGCATTGCAGATGTCGTTACGAAAACCAGAGAACCGACCCTGAAGTCGGGGTGCCCCCCACCCCCGGAGTCACAGACCCCTGAGATGCAGACCGAGAGGTTGAATAGCTTTGCACACCTCACAGAGTGGCGGCTGCGATAGATTGCAAAAATGTTCTGACTCCTTCGCTTCTGCTTGAACGCATGCCCTTCGGACGTGACTTTGCAATAGAAGGCAAAATGCAGGGGCGCCCGGGTGGCACAGTCGGTTAAGCGTCTGACTTCGGCCAGGGGTCATGATCTCACGGTTTGTGAGTTCGAGCCCTGCATCAGGCTCTGCGCTGACGGGGTGGAACCTGCTTGGGATTCTCTCCCTCCCTCTCGCTGTCTGCCCCTCCCCTATTCTTTCTCTCTCAAAATAAATAAATAACTTAAAAAAAAAAAAGGTGAGGTGTATTTCCTCACCCCCTTGAACTGGGCAGGACTTGAGACTCTTGGAGCGATTTGTTATGTAGCCTCGTTGTGGCAAAATACACACCCGATGCTGCATAAAAGCCCCGCCTGGGCACGGAGATGCCTACACACAGTGAAAGCGTGCACAACACATGTGCACGTAGGAAGGGGTAGCTCAGGGTACTAGGGTTACTAGTCAGGTCTCTATTGCTGCACAAAAAATTATCCCCTGATTAGGAAATTTAACTCAACAGTTAGATCTCTCCTGAGCTCACCGTCAAGCTCCTGGGGCTTCTGTCTGCGCTGGCTAAACCCTCCTCCTCTCTGGGAAGCTGAGGATTCCTGTCCCTCCTCAAGCTTCAGGATCCCCTGCCTGGAACCCTAGTTCAGAGGTCCAAATGGAGGGCTTCCTTTCCAGGCCAAATAGCCCCAGCCCAGTGCCAGGACCAGGGCTCGGGAGAAATGAACGCGTCCGTCTGTCAAAAGCAGACACGTACGCGTGGGTGTCCACAGCAGCTTTATTCACAATAACCCAAACTGGAAAACATCCTCTCGTGTCTGTCAGCCGTAGGATGGAGAAACTGGGGCCTGTTCCTTCACTGGAATGCGCTGTGGCAGTGAAAAAAATAAAGTACCGCCCCGCACAACACGGTGAGTCTCCTGGGCATGATGTTGAGCCAAATAGGCCTATACCGCGCGAGTCCCGCGTAATCTGCGGCCAGAAGGTGGGAGAGCGTTCACTCTGGAGGGGTAGGGCTGGAAGAGGATGTGAAGGGTTTGGGGTACGGATACTGTTCTGTCTCCCCGCCCCCCTCTCCCCCCCCACTCTTAAATCTGGCTGCTGGTTTCAAGGACGGGTCAGTTTGTGAAACTCCACACAGAGCTTTTGCCTTTTTCCATGCATACGCTGTGCTGGAATAAAAAGTGCACTGAACACAAAGCCACACTACGGAAAATAAAACAGCGGGGTGTGGGCTGCCGGGGCGTGGTGGGGGAGGGGAAGGTGAGTTACTCCAGGTTGCTCTAGAGCATCAGCAGGGACTAGGTCATGCTGGGACTGTCAAGGCAAATTCAAGATGCCGAATGTTCCCCGGGGAGCACTGGGGGTGGGGGTGGGGTGTAACAAGCAAATACCGTGTTTCGACTTTTGTTTCAGAAAGCTCGCCCTGGAGCTGGGGCGCCGAAAGATACCAGGGGCCGGAGTGGAAGCTGGAGGCGGGTTAGGTCCTTGACATGGTCCCGGGGCAGATGGCAGAGGCTTGGGCTCCCGGGAGGCAGGCGGGGACCCGGAGAAGCGCCGGAGTCTGGGAGACATCTGGGAAGTTGAGGGGACAAAGCTGGAGGAAGTGACGTGGGGGCTGGGCGAGGGGACAGCGCGGGAGGAATTAAGAGACGCATCTCTTGTGCAGAGTTTACTGAGGATAACGAGCACCGCTGGCATTTGACTAACGAGCGTAGTGGCTTTAGTGCCGGGTCTGGGGTTGGAGGCCGGCTCCCAGGCGCTATTGATAGGCGCAAGCTGAGCTTCCAGAAGGGCAGGCTTGGAGAGGAGGCTTTTGGGAAGAGTGGCGAGGTGTGTGCCCTGCACGCGGTCTCTGGGAAGTTGGATGCCGCGCATCCTGAGACTCGGGGGGTGGGGGGGGGGAACCGTCCAGGTTCCACCCTTCTCCCCAAGTCCTTACCCATTCAGATCGTCTCTCAGGACTGACCGCCTCCTCTGTGCCCCTCACCTCTGCCCTTTGCTTCATTCCTGTTCCCGCTTCGCTTCCCGAGCTCTGAACTCTGTTATTTGTGAGGATTTTGGTGACTTGCATAAATGAGATACCCAGCATCTGCCTTCGGGATGTGACCAGCGACACCAGGGATCTGCTTTGCTTCACCCCTCAGCGCGTCTTTCCTGTTCTTAATTCTCAAAGCGGCTGCTACAGCCCTCACTCACACCTTCGCTGTTCGGGAACCCAGAGCTGAGAAGGGTTTTAAATTTTCAGGGGCGCCTGGGTGGCTCAGTCGGTTTGGGCATCCGACTTCGGCTCAGGTCACGATCTCACGGTCCGTGAGTTCGAGCCCCGCGTCGGGCTCTGTGCTGACAGCTCGGAGCCTGGAGCCTGCTTCGGATCCTGTGTCTCCCTCTCTCTCTGCCCCTCCCCCGTTCATGCTCTGTCTCTCTCTGTCTCAAAAATAAATAAACATTAAAAAAAAATTTAAAAAAAAAATAAATTTTCAAGGTGGTTCCAGCAACTATCCCAGGACTGACTCCCGACTCTCATTGCTGTGAACCAGCCACAGGTCGGGCAGAATGGGCATTTTGCCTGGCCGGGCAGGTATGGGTGCTCACTAGGAGGGCAGGCTGGGTCGGCCTAGCTGAAACCTGACACAGAGCCAGAGGGAAGAAGAATGGACACGGGCAGGCGGGACCCGTAGACATGGACCCCAGACCTCGCCTCATCCCTGCCTCCTGCTGGATCTCTGACTTCCAGGATTGGAAAGCTGCCCTCTTACACGTCCTCATGGTTGGGCCCTGACACCTTCCTTTGGTTGTTTGGAGCGGGAAACTTTGCACTAACCTTATCAAGCCCTGTTCCCATCCTGATTACCCAGGAGCACTGTATGAGGGTTCGCTCCGGGGAGACAGGGGTGGGATGCATGGGTATGACTGATTTACAGAGAATATACACATGCAATATGTAAAGAGATATATTATAAGGAATTGGTTCACGCTGTCGTGGAGGCTGACAAGTTTTAAGGTCTGCAAGGTGAATTTGTAAGCTGGAGCCCCGGGAGAGCCCACGGTGTAGTTTCAGTCTGAAGATTAGCAGACTCGACCTCCAGGAAGAGCCAATATTTCAGTTTGAGTCTGAAGGCCAGGGTTGGGGGTGGGCGGGGACAGGCAACTGATGCCCCAGTCCGGAGGCCATCAGGCAGGAAGAATTCTCTCTTACTTAGGGGAAAGTTATCCTTTTGGCTCTGTTCAGGCCTTCACCTGATTGCACGAGGCCCACCCACATTAGGGAGGTCAATCAGCTCTACTGGGCTCACCAGTTCAAATGTTAATCTCATTGAAAAACATCCAGAATACTATTTGGCCAGGTGTCTGGGCACTCTGTGGCTCAGTCCGGTTAACACGTAGAATTAACCGCTGAGGGTACCGAAAGGGTTAGCTCTGACTCTACAAGGCTAGGTCAGAGAGCTGGCCAGAGGGCTGGGCTGAGGCGGGACCCTGGCAGAACGTCCTCTCCGTGCCCAGAACAACCTTTACGCCCACCTCTGAGCAGGCTGTGTGGCTCGTCTGCCTGTATCTCACCCCTAAACATCGTCTCTATTTTCATCAAGGCCTAGGTGGAGAGCTGGGAGCCCCAGGGAAGGCCTGTTTCCAGATTTTCTGCACAGGCCCCAGCCCTGTCATCCATTCCCACCCTGTTCTGTGCTCCACGGAGGTCCACGGAGGGCTGATCCCCGTGAGCTGTGACTCCGGGGCTCCGTGTGCCCTGACGACGAGGAGATGGTAGGAGCCCCGGCAGGGTGGGAGGGCCTCACCTCCTCGTGGAGGTATGCACCGGTCCCCTGCTCTGACCTCTTCTCACCCTGCAGGCCCAGGGGCGGGAATGGCTCCTGCAGGCTCCTCTGTCCTGCCGACAGGCCCCTCATTATGTCTCCTCAGAATCCCAGGGGGTTGTGCAGGTGGCCACCCAGCCCTGAGAGTCTTCAGCCGGCTGTTCCCTTCCTGTCCCCTCCCCCCGCCCCCAGGCACAGGCAAGAGTGTGTGTTAGTGCTTTGTGTTCTTCTTGTTTAATGTTTATTTATTTATTTTGAAAGAGAGAGAGATTGTGTGGACGAGGGCCAGAGAGAGAAGGAGAGAGAGAATCGCAAGCGGGCTCCACACTGTCGGTGCAGAGTCTGAGGTGGGGACTCGAACTCATGAACTGCGAGATCATGACCTGAGCTGACATCGAGAGTCGCCCTGAGTGCTTTGTGTTCTGAGAAGGCTCCAATCGGCCCCGCTTAGCTTGGTTTGCTCTAAACTAATCCCCTCCCTACTTTATTGTGACAATGAATTGGGGCGGTTGGCTGAGCCAGGGTCGCTTTCCTTCACTGCCTCTTATTAGTTGCGTGACCTGTGGCAAGTCAAGGCGGGGGAACTTTCTGAGCCTCACCTGCCTCGTCGGTGACGTGGCTGTAGCAAAACCTTCCCAGAGGCCCCGCTCCACAGCTTACTTTATCTTGAACAGTAGACTCTGTTTTGGGGGAGAATTAAGGTTGGCCCCTCATTCATTCATTCATTCATTCACTCATTCAGTGGACTCTCCGGGCTTCACAATGTGCCAGAAGGTGTGTTTGACCATATTGTCCATCAGGTTAGAAGCAATTTCCTTCCCTTTTCCCTGTCTTCCAGTCTAAGGACTTAAAAAAAAACCCAACAACTCTGTTGAGGTATGGTGAACATATAATAAAACTCATACATTTTATGTTTATAGGTCAATGACTTTTTTAAAGTTTATTTTGACAGAGAGAGAGAAAGAGGGAGAGCATGATGGGGGGAAGGGCAGAGAGAGAGGGAGAGGGAGAGAGAGAATCCCAAGCAGGCTCCACACCGTCAGCAAAGAGCCTGATGTGGGGCTGGAACTCATGAACTGTGAGATCATGAACAGAGCCAAAACCAAGATTTAGACACTTACCCACTGAGCCACCCAGCTCCCCTAGGTCAGTGACCTTTGACAAACGTATACACCTGTGTAACTCCCACCCCAGTCACGACAGAGAACATCTCCGGGACTCTGGCAGGTTCCCTCCACCCCTCTGTGCAATCCCACCCACCCCCTCACCCTCAAACAACCACTGATCCGATTTCAATCACTTTCCCTCAGCTTTAAGTTTTCCATTTGCTTTCATTGTTGCTAGTATGTTTCTTTTCCCTTTTTCTTTAGGGTGCATATCTCCTTGGTAAAAACAATATTCTTTTTTCTACCATCTACCTTTTCAAACCGTGGTCGATCACGGCCAGATACAACAACATTGTACACAGACACACATCCATGGTATACCTTCACACACACATACATGCAATACACACATCCACACATATACACGTATATTTTAGATTCAGGAAACTTTTTTGAGGCTCAGAGAGACATATACCAAGCTAAGGCAAAAACCACAGTTTTGTTTTTATCGAAACCCCTCACGTTAGTGCACACACACACACACACACTCACAGCCCCTGAAGCCAAGGACCATTTGCTACCACCTTCTGCTCCCCTGTCAGAGTCAGAGCAAGAAGAGAAAAATCGGAATTCTTGCCCTGTCTCAAAAGTAAAAGGGACAAATTAGTTTCTTGTCAGTGCACTGCAATAAATACGTTGTCATTTTTATCCCCCAGTGAATCATAGTCTCCATTTCTCCCGTAACTATTATACAGTCTGCTGGCACTATATCATTTTTTGGTAATTTTATTTTCACCAATTGTTTTATGAAATTTTTGAGTTTTATGGACACTAAAACAAATCTAGCCTGCGAGTGTTATAGCCCTTTAAATCATCGGCAGGAAATCTCAAGGTTCCTCCAGACTGTGGCGGAAGGAGGCTTTAGGGAAGAAAGATTGCCCCTAGCTTATAAACTGAGCAAAAACCCAGAGATAAGTTTGTAAAAGGGACATAGATCACGACGGGTGAGAACTGGGGTGTAAAACATCTCCCTGCTCAGCTCCTGTAAGAATAAAAATGGACTTTTATTTAGCAGAAACGCTAAAGTAGTAGGAGGGAAGGAACACACAGTTCTGCCCCTGTTTCTCGGCCATGATGGCCGAGTGTGTGTGAGCCCCACATCACCTCTTCACTGCAGGGTAGGGGGGAGAACAGCCAAGTTAGGGACCCCCTAGGGGGACGCTGAGTGCGTCCCTGCCACTCTCCCCTTGCAAATCTCAAAGTCACATCCCCGTGGTGACCAGTGAGAAAAGCGACGGAAGCAGATTCTAAAACGAGTGGTGAAAAAGAAAAAAAACCTCCACGAGAGGAGAATAGCTAAACCGATTTGGAAAAAGGCTTGCCTTACCAAGTATTAAAATGCATTATAAAGCTACAATAATAAAACCAGTACGTTACCGGCATAAGACTAGATGGACAAATCAATGGAGTGACATTGACAGCCCTGACTGAGAATTGGGTCCGTGAAAAATGAAGGATCGCGTATCAGCAGAGGAGGGATGGATTATTCAGTAAGTGCTACCCGTAAATCTGGTTATTTGGAAGGCAGTCCATTTAGATCTTCATCTCCTTGTAGAGCCCCCCAAAAATAAAAACTAGGTGGGTGAGATGGTTAAAAGTAAAAAATAAAACAATAAAAGTCTAGAAGAAAGTATAAAAAGAATTATTTGATCTCTAGCTGAAGAGTGTTTTATTCTTGACCTTGGATAGAACTGCCAAGGGAAATGATGGACGCGTTTATCTTTGCAGATGCTTACACGCCTGTATTTTCAAGACATATGCCCCAAATAAGGTCAAAAGTCAAAGTTACAAGATTAATTTTTGACATACGTGACAGCAAAGGTTAATGTCCATAAGTTCATAGAGAATCACTGGCGTTTAATAGAATGGACAAAGGATAAAACCGTATAATTCATTGAACAACGTATATAAATACCTCTCAAGCATAGGAAAACATTTCCAACCACACTTGTTGTAACGGTTCATTTTAGGTGTCAACTTGACTGGGCCAGGGGGTGCCCGGACATGGTCAGACATTATTCTGGAATGTGTCTGTGACGGTGTTTCTGGATGAGAGATTGCCTTTCCCCAGTGTGGGTGGGCCTCGTCCAATCAGTTGAAGGCCTAGCTAGAGTGAAAAGCCTGACCCTCCCGTGAGTAGGAGAGAACTCCTGCCTGACAGCCTTTGAGCTGGGAAATATCGGCGCTTCTTAGCTCTTGAACCTGCTGGCTTTCAGACTAGAACTACCCTATCTGTTCTCCGCACATCCTGGGACCTGTCAGCCTCCATAATCACGTGAGCCAATTCCTTATAATAAATCTTGTGTTATATATGTCTCTCCATATCCCATTGGCTCTATGGTTCTCTAGACAACGCTGCCCAGTAAACTAGTCGTCAAAGAAGTCCAAACTAAAATCCCCATGATTTGCTAGTTTTTCTCACGCCTCTGGATTTATCGAGGATTCTCTGGGATCCTCCCCTTCAGCATCTAGACATTCTCAAGACCCTGGCGACGTAACGAAAGCCTCTCTTGAGTCTCTCTCCAGCCCTCCCCAGCCACTAGCCTCTCCCTCGGGTCCCTCTCACAATCCACTTTCTTTAGGCTGCCCTCAAGGTGGGAACTCCCCCCTGTGCCGTCCAGTTGTCCAGTCGTGAAGCACGTAGGCCTGGCTTCCCTGCCCCCTTCTTCCACTGGAACTGGTCTTACCGGCAGCTCTGGGTCCAGCCACGCAACTCCAGGGGGCGCCATCCGCGTGGGCTTCCCTGAGAATGATGTGCCGGGAGGCGGGGCAGAGATGAGATTCTGCAGGGAGGGAAGAGAAGAGCCCCGGAGACAAAGACCCTTCAGGCGGGTTTGGAAGCAGCCGTTCTGCTCCGCGGTTTGTAGGTAAATGAGCACCTGTCTTCAAAAAGGCTATTTCTGGCAGCCTCGTCTCAGGTGGGAAACAGAGCCTCCAAGGAGTCAGGCTTTTCGATTTCGTTTAACTTTGCATTTAAAAAAACGTGGCAGATAGTCCGGGGAGCCTTTGAAAACGCGAACACATTGTCCCCCCTTCTCCTCCACCGCCTGCTGGGCTCGGCCGATGCGCGCATCACTTCATCCTGCGCCCTGGAAGGCCACCCGCACCCAGGTGGTCTCCCTCTAAAGTTTGCCACTTCTCCCCTGCACGGTGCCTGCCTCCAGCCCCCTCCCCGCCCCCCCTTCTCTCCCCCACGGCAGCCGAAAGGAGCTTTCTGAGACATTACTCAGAAAAGCCCAAGGGCTCCCCCAAAGGTAAGCCTTCAGAGGCTTCCATTTGCATTTATGTCTCCCAGGCCTTGTTTCTTGCCCCGGTCTCCAATCTTGCTGTCCCCTGCCCCCATGGATCACTCCGGGTCAGCCTCATTGGCCTTGTTCATGTTTCCAGAACACCCCACGCTGTCCCTGCCCCCCTGCCTCCACTGCTCGTCCCCTGTGCTCCATAGGCTGGTTCCTGCTCGTGGTGGGGTTACGCAGGACCTTCCCTCACCTCCCCAGAGCCACCCCAGCCGGCCGCTGTCTCAGGGGCTGCGAGTGCCCTTTCTGGTCATTAAAAATGTACTTCTCCGAACTTGTGATTTTTAAACAGTCGATTTGATTGCTCACCTGTTTTGCCTCAGTGTCCATGGGAGGGTAAGCACCTTGAGGACAGGCGTATCTGTCCGTGGCGCGCCGAGCACCTAGCACAGCACTTGGTACGTAGAAGACACTCGATATAGATTTCTGGACAAACTGAGGGAGAGTAAATGATGGAGATAAAATGGCTGGAGAATGCCATAGCTTTTGGAAAGCACAGCTTCCCCCCCCCCCAAGCTTCTATGAACTCGTGGTCCCCAAACAGCACATTTCCAGGAAGCAGTCAGGGTGGGAGGATGACAAGTGGAGAACTTGAACTGGCAGGAGCTGTTGGTGGCCGGAGGTCTGCGGAGAAGGGGGAAGATGTGTCTTTTCTAACCAGCTCCTCCGGTGATACTGATGCCGTTAGCCCAGGGGCCACACTTAAAACAGCTCATTCTCGAATGTGGACCTACCCTGAGTCATCTGAAGTGGCGTTAACAATACCTAGGGGTTCTGATGCATGGATCTGGCAGGGGGCCTGGGCGCCGGGGTCTTCTTAAAACCAGGTGATGCTCAAGTGCAACCAAGTTTGAGGACCTCCGTTCTGCAGTGTTTTACTGCAGAAGTAATTGTGACAAAATGAAGAAGTTTGATTTGTCAGAACTCTTTTCAGGAAGAGCACTGCCTTTTTATGGAAAAAGAAACCTCCCTGACAAGCCTGTGACAGACCCTGGGTCTGGGAGGGGTGAACACTTCGGCAGGATGAGGCGCAGCGGACCTCTGCCTGCCCGGGGGAGAAGGGGAGGTGGAAACAGGTGTGAGCCTGTGGATTCCAAGATAGAGGAAGATTCCTGCTCCTTTTACTCAGTTCAGAAAAAATAATCAAGTAGTGAAATGCTTGGAAAGAATGGCATTTATTTCAAAGGATGCCAGTGAAGGCTTACCTGCTCATTGAAATCTCTTGGCGATCTTTGAGAGACACTCCAGATTAACTCACTGGGATGGGACGCAGGCACCAGAACTTTCTGAAGCTCCCCGGGGTATTCCAACATGCAGACACATTTGGGAACCACCGGGTTCAGGTGATGAGTCTCCACCAACCCTTCACCAGGGCACAAGGCAGGGAGAAACCAAGCTGGGTCAGCTCTGGGGGGAGGGGATCCCCCAAAGGCTGGGAGGTTTCTGGACTCTCAGAATTTGCGGGGGGCTCAAATGCAACCAGGATTTCAAGCCCAGGAACGCTCCAGCCCTTGGTTTGAGAAGAGAACTACTCCTTTAAGCCTCAGTTTCCTCCTCTGTGAAATGGGAATAACTCCCGCGCATTGGAAATGTCAAAGAAACATAGGAGAGGACGGGGGAGGACGGTGTAATATGCTGTATGAAGAGGAAACTCCACAGAGGTAATTTTGAGTATGGTTTGCGATTTTACAATGCATGGCTTTTGATAGAAAAGCATAACGGAGAATAACTTGTTAATTTAGGCTCAGATTTATCCACCAGTATAGAGACGTGCTAGCTCAAGCGCCACCTTGTGGTATAAACTTGAATTGCAGGAGTGGGAGCTGGAGGCTTCTTTCGGTAGATGGACCAGTTTAAACAGTCTCAACTCCAGAAGTTTTTCAACCTCTCTGCACTATTGACATTTTAGGCCTATCATTCTTTTGAGGGGAGGGGCTATCTTTTGCAAACTAGGATGTTGAGCGACATCCATGGCCTCTGCTCGCTAGGTAGCACCCCTCCCTGCAGGCATGACAACCACAAATGTCTCCAGACTTTGCCAAATGTCCCTCGAGGGGCTGAACGGCCCCCGGTTGGAAACCACTGAGCTACGGCAAACGGCAAACGACAAGGTAACAATAATAATATCCGCTAACGGTATTTCCAGCAGGTTGCCTAAATGTGGGCGAAGGCAGCAGCCTTGTGGGGAGGGGACACTGACCTCTCCACCCCAGCCACGGGGAAGGCACCTGAGTCCTGCAGCTGGCAGGACGGCGCCCCTGGTGGCTGGCGGGCTGTGCACGTGCGCGTGCGCGTGAGGGTCTGCCCTCGCCTAGCCAGGGTCCCTGTGCCTGAAGGAGCCCGACATTAAATAGCAAATCACAACACCACGACAGATGGAGGCACAGAAAGAGACCACGGGAGACCACGGAAGAAAGGAAAAAAAAATTTTTTTTAATGTTTATTTATTTTTCAGACAGAGAGAAACAGAGCATGAACGGGGGGAGGGTCAGAGAGAGGGAGACACAGAATCTGAAACAGGCTCCAGGCGGTCAGCACAGAGCCTGACGCGGGACTCGAACTCGTGACCACAAGATCATGACCTGAGCCGAAGCCAGACGCCTAACCGACTGAGCCACCCAGGCGCCCCGGGAGGAGAAAGTTTTATATTCTAGCGCTTCAGTGGCACATTTTTCTTGCTTTTTGAACCAGGGCCACACATTTTCATTTTGCGCCGGGCTCCGCGGAGTCCGTAGCTGGCCCTGGTGACAGAGACGGGTGAAGGGTCGCAAACGTGCGGGGACGTTAACATGACGGCGGAGGAGTGGTAGAGCTCGGGAGCAGCTTTGCGGGCTAAGGAGGAGGTTGGCCCCAACCAATGACCCTGGACAGGCCGACTCTGTAGGGCCTGGGGCAAGAGGACACTTGGAACCGTGAAAGTGTTATTTGCATGTGGAGGCCCCAGCCCCAAATCTGACCTCAGTCTCCACCCCGACTGCTGCTCAGGGGCCACCCCCAGGCGAGTGGCCTGTCCGTCTTGGGACAATGGACCTGGGAGACTCTGGAAGTGAGCTTGAAACCACTTGGGTGGAGGGACAGGAACCGGGAGCGTGGGAAGCCCGGGCGTCCTAGTGGCCCTGGTGCGCGTGCACTACCCTCCGTGGTCTGGAGAAGAGGGGGAAGCGGTCCGCTAGGGGGTGGGGAGGCAGCAGGTTCCGCCGCAGCGCCCCCTTCCGTTCCCGACGGGACTTTCCTCTCTCCTTCCCAGCAAAATCTTTTCTTCCTTAGCAGCTCCTTTTCTAACGCGGCCAGGCATACTTTTATACCTACTGCAAGGTGGGGCAGGCGTGCCAAGCGGAGGGCAGGGCAGAGCAAAGGCCCCGGGGCAGGAGAACATGTGGGCAAAAAAGGAGAGGCGGTACAGAGAAGGGCGGGGGGGGGGGGGCGGGGGCCGCCTGGAGAAGGTCTCTCCGTGTGGGTGAGAAGGGACACGCGCTGTGTGGGTGTCGGGGCAGTGCTGCAGTAGATGGGGTGATGGCTGAGCGTGGGGGCTGCGTGGGGGCACAGGGGAGGGGTGCTGGAACTTGGGGAGCGGCCTTGAGAAGGGGGACAGGTGGATAACGAAGGCGTGGGGAGGAGATGGGGGGATTGGAGTGGAGGGTGGGGGAGGGAGCGTCCGGGAGCAGCCCCGAGTTTGGGGTTAAGAGAGAGCAAAGGGCAGGTGTAGGAATCGCTCTGCCCAGGAACCCGAGGCATTTTCACACCAGTTAGCAGAGAGCAGTTTAATGAACAGGCCATTTGCATGCAGGCTGAGGGAGCCATGGGGTAGTTCGGTGCCTGTCCCCAGACTGGGAGGGAGCCTTCATCACCTGCCGGGGAGCCCGGGGAAGTGGTTATGGCGGGGGAGCTCCATGGAGAGGGCTCCTTGGCCTTGGGTGGACCCACGGTTACCCGCAGGTATCCTGCAGGGCAGGGGCCTGGGAATAAATACCCCAACCTCTTTCCTCTTTCATCTCCCAGTCCGAATCCAGCCAGAAGCCAGAGGGCAGGAGTCCCTACAGTTCACACTCCTTGGTTACCTAGTGGGGGAAGTGGGGGCTGGTGAGAGGACCTGGGGATCCAGGGGACTTCTGGAAGGAATCCCAAGGAGGGTCAGGTGGCCAAGGTGAACCACGTTGAGATCGCGGCTTGCGATCCGGGAAGAGCTGGACTGGGGAGGGGAGGGCTCTCAACACTTTGGGTCCCCCCACCCCACCCCCGCCCCCGACTGGCAGACCCAGATGCGGAAGGGGAGGTGGGGGCCTCTGCTAGCCCGACCGGTGGAACTGACTTTCCACTTTGCCCTGGCGGTCTTCGAAGAGCAGCGTCTGGCTGGGGAGGGCTTACCCAGACCCTCCGGCCTGCCCCTCCCAGCTGGGCCCTGGCCTTAGCCTCAGTCTGGGGTTGGGGGGGGGGGGTGGCGCAGTCTCACCGCTCCCTTGGCCTCAGGCTGGCCCGGCCAGCAACAGCTCTGTCTCCTGCTGTCAGGGCTGCCGTCATGTGACAAGCGGCAGATGGGCCTCTGATCAATGGAGCCCGTCCCTGAGCAAGGACGGTGGGGCTGGGGGCAAGACGGGGGAGCGGCCGCTAATGGATGGGCCCGGGAGCAGTGATGGATGGGCAGGAAGAAGCTGCCATTTGTCTTGGGAAGTGAGTGGCTCCAGGGAGGAGGAGAAGGGAGGGTGGCCAGTGGGCTGGAGGGTGGGTGGGGGGTGGTGGCTGGGAGCCCAGTGGGACTGGGGAGGTGGGCGCTCTCTCCTGTCTTAGCACCCCCCCCCACCCCGCCCAGCCCTGGCCAGGGGGACCCGCACACAGCGTGGAAGGCCCAGAAGAGTCCTGTGAAGATGGAAGTCAGATCATGCCCTCACCTTGCTCGTTCAGGGTAAGTCAAGTCCCCGCAAGGCTTTCCTTGAAGACCCTCGGATTTTCCCCGCCTCCGCCGTCTCCCCTCTGACCTCGCCCCCCACCAGGGCCCCTGCTCATGCTCCCCTCTAGCCAACTTGCTTCCTCTTTCTCAAAGGCCTCTGGGCCTTTGCCCCGGCTGGACACCCCCCTGCCCCCCCCACCGGACCGCCCTTTCCCAGATACCCGCTCGACAGACTCCCTTCCTGCGGGTCAGATGTCAGAGAGGCCTCTCCTGGGCACTTGTAAAACAGTAACGCCCCTGCGCGCATGTCTGTGCCCCTGCCCAGCACACGCGGTCACCTTTACTCTGCCTTATTATTATTGTTTTTTCAGTACCAGTCACCTTCTGACAACCCATTTATTTGTTTACTTGCTGCGGTCTGTCTCCCTCACTGGACTGTGGCCACCACGAGGGCAGGGAGTTGTCACTTCTGTTCGCCCCTGCAGTGCCAGTGCCTAGAACAGCACTCCGGAGGGGCTCAAAGAATATTTCTTCTCGGTCTAAGCGAAAGGGTTCAGACCCCAGCTCCGGTGCCTGCCGGCTTTGTGAGCTTGGACCATCTCGCTGAGCCTCAGCGTCCTCCCCTGCACAATGAGGGTGACTGACTGTCCCTCTTCCAGAAGCCCCGTGAAGATTCCACTGGACAGGTGCATCCGCCGGGGGCTGGCAGTGGCCAATGCCTCTAACGCGGAGCTGGATGTTACCAGCATCCTCCCGGGACCCTGATCACGGGGTCGTCCCTCTGTCTGTTCAACCCAAGTCTCCGCCCCTCACCTTGGATCCCCCCCCCCTGGAAAGCTGGCCTCCCCTGCTCCCCCAGCCATCTCTGAAGGAGATGCTGTGACCTCATTCCTCAAACCACCGTCTCCCCTGAGGGTCGGCCCTGGTCCTGGTGGCTCCCAGCCCTCCCCCGCCAGACTAGAAACTTCCACGTCCCAATAGCGTGGTCCAGATGGAGCACTTTGAAGGCCGGAAGAGCCAGGTTCGGATCCTTGGTCCACCCTAGCTGATCGATGCGTGCAAATCACTTTGTGAGTGCAGTAGATGGTCCTGACCCCTCTCCTATTCTCTCCTAATAACATTTACCTTTATAGATCGAAGGCTGCTTTCTGCAAACACCTGATACAGCCTGCGGGCATTTTTCTGGCCTTGGGGTGCTCGGGGTACAGGAGAAGCCAAAAGTAGCCTACAAGACTACTATAGGACTAGCCCCCCAGCCCCACCCCCCCGGCCTTCTGGGTGGGTCGCGTCTCTGAGGTGTGGCAAGACTCAGTGGTCCACACTGCAATCCGCTCAATAATTCTCTTTCCCGGTTTCCTTTCCTTCTCTCGTTCACCTCCTCCCTCGCCCGGTAGTGTTTCCAGGAATCACCGCCCACGTCAGTCACCTGCACTTGGATTCTGTTTCGTGGTCTGCTTCGGGGGGACCCCAAACCGGGATGATGTGGCGCCTCGGTCTTTTCACCCTTCGCAAGAAGGTAGCAGAGTTCCAACCTCCTGAGCTTGTGGTTAATTTTGTGCTGGCTTGATTGGCCCCCGGGGCCCGGATTATACGTTCCTTCTGGGTGTGTCTGTGGGGAGGTCTCTGGATGAGGTGAGCTTTGGAACTGGGGGACCGAGCAAAGCGGAGGGCTGTCCCCAGTGTAGACGGGTGCAGGCCAATCCACGGAAGGGCTGAGCAGAACAAAAGGTAGAGGAAGAAGGAATTTCCCTCTTTTCTTCCTGCCTCGCTGTCGGGGCCTGGAGATCCCGCCTCATTTTCTCCTGCCCTTGGACTGGGGTTCACACCATCAGCCCCGCTGGCCCTCAGGCCTTCAGACGCAGACTGAATTAGGCCATTGCCCCCAGCTTGCAGATCATAGATTGTGAGATTTCTCAGTTTCCATAATTGAGCCTGTACATCACACTAAATCTCCATAGGGATACACATCCTACTGGTTGTGTTTCTCCGCAGAACCCTTATAATCTCCCAACCAGTCTCTGCCATTTGGTCCTCCCTGGATGACATTCTCTCTCCTCTCCAGTCCCTAGTCCTCAGATATGGCCAAGTACTTCTTGAAGTTTGGGGTCTAAGTTCTAGGTGAGGCCAAGAGGAGCATAGAGCCAGCCTGTCACCTCCTTGCCTTATACCTCTGTTGATGAGTCCCTCTGTTAATGAATCTCCCAACATCAGATTCCGTTAGCCCCAGTGGTTCTTACTGCATTAATGAGGGAACTTAGAGCGCTTGTCTTTTTTTTTTTTTTTTTTTCTTGCTGTGCTATGTTTAGTCCCAGGGGCCAAGTTTCTCTTGTCCCCGGGCACATTGGTAGACTGATGGTGAGGCTTAGAGCTCCAGGCTGCCAGGGTTCTTACAGAGTCAGAGTCTATCAGCCCAGACAAGACCACCAGCCAAAGAATCTGTCAAGCTGTAGAACTGTGAGAAATAATAAGTCATTATTATTTTAGACCACTCAGTTCTGAGATGACTCATCACACGGCATTGGATAATGGGCACGGAAGTTGATATGGGGAGTAGAGCGTTGCTGTAACGAAACCCCCGAATCACTGGGGCCTTGACTTAGGGACTGGGTGGCGGGCAGACTTTGTGGAGTTAGTGAGGGGCTGTTAGAGGCTGGGGAAAGGGCAGCGTGTGTTGTCGCGGGTGGGAGACAACAGGCAGATCTGGTGCCCGTGGAGCTTGGGAGATAGAAAACGTACTTGCGCACTTGTGGGTCTGCCCAAGGAGACCTCTGGGTCTGTCCGCGAAGATCGCGCAGGGTTGACGGCCTTCTCCCAGCGGTATCTGATAAAGCGTGAGAAGAGCGACGTGACCTCAATAGGCAGCAATTTGGTTCGCAAGCAGGTTTTAGAGAAACACAGAAGGTCGGGGACTTGTTAGGGTTGAAAGCCCCCTGGTCTCCCCAGTGGGTAAAAAATTCTTTAAGCGAGACGAGAGCTGACCTAGAGATAGAGTCAATGATGTTATTGTAAGACCCCTCGTGAAGGTGTCTGGGAGATTGAAGGTGGTGCTAATAAACCCTCTTGGCGAGACGAAACGGCTTCTAAGAATCTTCAGGACCCAAAAGGAGAGGGAAGGAGAGAGAGGAAGGACGGGAGGGAGGGTGAGAGAGAGGGGAGAGAAACCGGTCTCAGCTGGAGCGAACCCCAGCAGATACACGGGAAACCCATCAGGGTTTCAAGAGAGCGCATCTGGATCCGTGAAAACACCGCGTGCTTGAACTTCAAGGGGCTACAGTTGTTCAAAGTGAAACTAGCCCACCTTTCTATGAGCATGCTGAGAAAACTATTCAGAGGCAAATACCAGCCATTTCTGGAGGAAAGAGAGGGATGATAAGAAGGGAGAGACTCCAGAGTTCGGAGAGGAAAGCCAAGAGCCATGGAGATTTCTTGAGTCTCCCAACTCTTGATTTTGGCTCAGGTCGTGATCTCGTGGTTCACGAGTTCAAGCCCCACATCGGGCTCTGTGCTGACGATGCGGAGCCTGCTTGGGATTCTGTCTCTCTCCCTCTCTCTCTGCCCCTCCCCTGCTCATGCTTTCTCTCTCTCTCAAAATAAATTTAAAAACTTAATAAAAAAAAAATCACACAAAAAAGTTAAAAGCTAAGGAAAAAATTATCCAATAACAACCCAGAATCTGGCCCAGGATAAGACGCTTTTGTCCCCGGCCCGTTAGTGGAAAGCACAGTGTCTCTTGGAGGGCACTTCTCGGGGGCTTGGAACATTCCTTCTCTGACCCTGGGGACTGTCATCCACCCTTCCCGCCATCCTGGCTGTCGGTTCCCTCCCCCCAGCACCCGTGTCCCCTCTGCAGCGGGAAGATCACTATCTCGCACAGAAGGCACAGAAGCTCCCAGGCTGGGCTGAGCTCCTGGTGCCCGCCATCCATCACTGGCACGGCTTCGGCCCCAGCCCTGGCCTCCCCCTTCCCCCGGAGCTTCTTGCCCTCCTGTCACTAAAACATCGTATTGTGTTGTCCTGAGCAGAGTTTATGGGGCACCGGAGTGATGAGGACGGAAACAGAATAATGGGGGCTGGCTTTTCACAAGGCCCCAACAGCTAGTTGTGCAACCTTGGGCCAGCCACTTAAAACCTCCCTGCGGAATGTGCCTTTTGTGAAATGGGGCGACGGGAGTGTCTCGCTCCTGGGGCTGCTGGGACAGGCAAAAGGGGTGATGCGGGTGAAGGGCCCCATGCCATGGCCGCCACAGTCCGCGTGCTTATTAAGGACTTGCCCGAATTCTAGCCCTGGTTGTGAATCCCTCCGCAGCTGTGTGACTTTAGGCAAACCCCTTAACCTCTCTGAGCCATTCCTTTCAAATGGCAATAGTAACACCTACCCCAGAGGGTGTGTTCCTTGATTTAGCAAATGTTTATCCCAGACCTTCTATAGGTCGTGCACTTTGCTAAGTATTGGGGATACAGTGACGAGCAGGACAAAGTCTATGGTCTTATGTTGTCGATTGTCTATCGGCAAAGACAGAAATAAAATGCACAACTGGGCTGATAGTTGTCATGAGAAGCAAGAAAATCCCTGGCACCTAGAAGGTTCTTAAGGGAGGCAGCCTCCCATGACCCACAGCCCCCGGCCACGTCTGAGCCTCATGAAACGGTTACCTGCGTCCGTCCGGTTACCTGCGTCTGTCCGAGTACAAAGCTAACTCCCACCATCTCGGTGCTGGCTCATCACTGCCCCGGGGAATCTTCTGTATTGTCCTGAGTGACCTTTTGGAAGATGTGGCCTCTCCCCTGGGCCAGAGCACTGCTGTTCTGAGCCACCAAGATCCTGAGCCTTCATCCCAGACTTTCATTGCCCTTTGCTGTGGGCTGTCTGGTTTCTTGTGACACAGTCCCTCTATTCTCTAGGAAATTTTCCCCTTCTTTGCTGATGCGGAGTGTGGCGAGGTCCCCAAGGACCCCTCCTCCTTGTCTACGGAGTAATAACCATCCATTGAGCATTGTGGCATGCTAGGGCACTTAATATTCATTATCTCTAATCTCACAGCAACCCTGGGTGATATCATAATTCTCTTTTTACAGAGGAGGAAATGGAAGCTCAGAAAGGTTGAGTAAATTGCCTGTGGTCACACAGCTGGTTAGTGGCTGTGTTGAACTCAAACCCAGTCACTCTGTGCCAGTCTGAGGATGATCAGGAAAAATATGATTGGATCAGAATTGGAGAGGGTCGGGATGGGGTCAGGACACAGGAGAGAAAAGTCCAGAAGCTGGGTAGGAAGTCTGGAGGTGGGATCCTGGCATTCATGGCCTCTGTCCCTTTGCGAAGGTATCTTCATGCCCAGAGAAAGACAGGAGGGGATGGAGAGGAGGAAAAATGAGACATTCTTTAAACACGTTGGTTCCAAGACAGCATCTGAACAGTTGCAAAGGTTGTACACTGCACAACTCTAGATAGCAGCATTCACACTAGTCCATGAGAATGGCATCACGTAGGGATATGTGGCTCACATCCTATGTTATAGGAGGACTTCTAGGCAGTCCTGCTTATAAGGCCATGGAGGCAGAGAGAGTCTTTCTCTCCCTGGAACAGCGCCCCTGGGCTCCTGCAGAAGAGAGAGATCAGAGAGGGTCAGCTCATAGCAGCCATTGAGCATCTCAGGAAGAATGAGATGGAGGTGTGGGCCCTTTCTCCCCCAGCAAGCTGTCTTGGGTCTCTCCTTCACCACAGTTACCTGCTCATAAGGACCTGGTAGTCTCACCCTCTGCTACCCAGAGTCTGAGGTCCCCACATGCCCGACCCTCCCTGCAGGGTTGCTGGCTTTCGGGGCCTTGTCCCCAACCCAGCGGGATCTCTCCCGGCAAGTTCTCCTCCACAGCTATGGAGTCTACCTCCCCTTTGCCCCAGGATAGCCTCAGGGGCCTAACCTGCCTTTTTTTTTTTTTTTTTTTTTTTTTTTTTCCAGAAACCCTTCCTGCAGCCAACCTGGGAGTTCGGGAGGCCAGGGCGGGTTGAGGGAGGGACTGATGTGTCAGCCCAGCCATTCATCTGCCTCCCATCGACTCAGCTCTTAAGAGTGTGCCTCTTTAAAATGCAGGGGAGGCTTGAGGCACCGGGCAGTCTCACTGCCCTGTGGCCTCACCCACCCATTCCCCCTGCTGTGTAAATCCCCAGGCCCGCTCCCCTCCCTGTCAGGGACTGATTTCAGCCCACAATGGTGATGCTTTATTACAGCTCACTTCCTGCTGTGAGTAAATAAGTTTGTCTCCTTTATATTCCCTGGGCAATTAGGAGAATGAAAGACTGAGCTTTGGATTAGCATTTATTTCCTCCAAACGTTTATATGAGGCCATTTTCCCACTGACAAATTGTGGGGCAAATTGTTCTCGAGAAAGTCTGTCTGCGGCAAAGGTGCTATGATTAAACGGCTGGTGTAAATTTGGGGCCATAAATCCTTTCCCTGGGTTAACGGGATTTATTTGCAGCAACTGCCATTATGGGCTCAAAGAAATAATAATAAACGAGGTTGATTTTGCACCTGTTTCAAGGTAATTAATATGCACACTAAAGGGAAAAGAGATTATTTTTACAAACTGCCCGGTTTGTGGCTCAAAATCTGGAGTCGTTCTGGGTCCCCCAGCTAGGCGGACAGCCTCTTTCAGGACGACTGGGCTTTCGGGACTGACGGCTGGAGCTCCGAGGTGGGGGGGGGGGGCATCTGGATCTGACCCAGAGCTCTGGTGTTGTAGGTAGGAGAGCCCTCGAGTCAGCCTGAAGCGTGGGGGGTTGTTGGAAGGCCCAGGGCCAGAGCAGGACATCTGCGAAACTCGAAACTCCTCGAGTGTGGAGTGCTGGACCCAGCTCAGTGGCTGCAAGTGACAGAAGCTCATGGTAACATCTCCCAGGACTGGAGGAGGCTGCAGGACGCCGGGCCCTAGGGATGGGGATGGAGACTCAGGACCAGTGGGTCTCTCTCTCTCTCTCTCTCTGCCACTCTGCTCTGTGGACATTCAGGGACCTTGTCCATCATGCATTGACCTCCACCCCGGCACCACTGTCACGCCTGTCCCCATGCCTAAGTGCCCTGCCTTTTGCTTACAGACCTCGTCCTGCTCTCCAGCCCAGGCCTGCTCAGATCCCTCCCCGGGAACTCTGAGCCTACACTCCAGCCATTGCCTGCATTACTGCTCCCGACAGACTCATCCCAAATCCTGCGATCTGAGCCCCTCCCAAGCGGGGGCTTCTTTGGGGGGGAGTCTGGACCCCGGACTTCGGGCTGGGAACAGGAGCAGCTCTGATTGCCTCTGGCTGTTCAGGTCCCGGCTGGTCCCCATCTCTCCTCCCACCTCCCAGGTGAGGTCCCAGGGGACTCACTCGATGCCCAGAGGAAAAAGCTTGGAGCGATCTGTCCAAACGCAGATACAATGGTGGCATTTTCCAGACGGGCAGGGAACGTGTAACAGGCGTGGGCCCGGGTCTGCGTCCTAGCTCCCCGCGTCCCAGCTGTGTCTTCTTCGCTAAGCCCTTTCACCTCTCTGACCCGTGGTCTCCTCCTCTGGGAAGTATGACAGCAATGTCCAGCTTGCCTGTCTTCCCCCCGCCCCCAACGTATAAATAAGATGGATTTTGTGCCTGTGCCCTGGGAGGTGGAGAAGCGAAAGATGAGCGAGTGGAACTTGGGCGTGGGGGAAGGGTTCGCTGCCCCTTAAATTCTTCCTGGAAAGGCAGGATACCTGTGTATCTTGAACTCAGCCCTACCTTCTAGAAGCTCCTTGGAAAATCTGGAGAGTGACTCGCACAGCCTGGGGCAGCTGGAGAAGCATTCACAGAAAGAGGACACCGGAGATGGGGCTTCACGGGTGAATAGGAGTTCTTCAAGCAGAACCAAGGGGAAAGGACCTATTTCAGGCAGAGAGAGCTCCCTGCACCGTGGAGGAAAGAGCCAACTGTGTCTGCGGGGAATGACGAGCAGTTGGGGTGAGTCCCTACAGGGGTGTGTTGTTTTCAAGGTTGTGGCAGAAACTCAGATGGGAAGAAAACATCCAGAGAAATCTTTTCTTTAAATCGATGAAAGTTGACTCTAATCCCTACCCTCCGGCTCCCTGAACTGGCAGGAGATTCCATTTCCGTCAGAGCCCAGGCCCTGCCCCTTCTGGGGTTCTACCAGAAGAATCTAGAAGAATCTAGCCGTTCTTCAGATCTGCTCTCTGTGTGGCCACCTCACGGGCATCTGCCTGGTCTGGGTCCACAGAGGTCCCTGAAGCCCCGTGACTCTCTCCCACCGGGGGATTCCCACTGTGTCCAAGGCCACAGGGCCTGGGGTTTTTGCTCAGTGAATGACACGGCTGTCCCCTTGGTTGTCTATGGAGGGTGGCAGCTGTGAGGAGTCCTCCCACCCCCCTCCCGCTCCTCCTCCTAGTCTGGGAGGAAACTCCCTCTTCTCTCCCAGGCTAGGGTCACCTCTCCAATGGCTCTGAGCTTGTAAAAGCCAGGGTGACAATGGGCAGGGCCTATTTTTTCATTCTACAGAATCCCAGGCTCAGGGACATGTAAAAGGCTCTGGATACAGGCTCAAAATGCACAGAAACAAAACGAGGAAGGAAGGAAGGAAGGAAGGAAGGGAGGAAGGGAAGGGAGGGATGGAGGAAGGGATGAAGGGAAGGAAGGGAGGAAAGGAAGGAAGGGAGGGAGGAAGGGAAAGAAGGAAGGGAGGGAGGGAGGAAGGGAAGGAAGGGAGGGAGGGAGGGAGGAAGGGAGGGAGGAAAGAAGGGAAGGAAGGGAGGGAAGAAGGGAGGAAGGGAAGGAAGGGAGGAAGGGAGGGAGGGAGGAAGGGAGGGAGGAAGGGAAGGAAGGAAGGGAGGAAGTCAAGAAGGAAGGAACGCAAGAGAGAGAGAAAAGAGGGATCGTGCATAAAAATTAATTTCTCAAGTACTGGTCCCTCCACCGTATGATGCAGGAGGGAGAGTGGAGGACCGCAGCCGGTCAGGGTCGCCAAAGCCTGAACCTGAAGCGGCTTCACCCGAGGCTCCTTACCAGTGAGGACATGACGCAGGGAGGGGCACGGTTCAGCCGTGAGCTGGGAGAAGGTCCGAGAGGGGCCACTGTAGTAGCCAAGGAGGCATCAGGCTCCCGAGACTCTTTGGTCCTGGGGACAAAGGCGAAGCCAGGTGTTCAGGAGGAAGCTCTTGACGCGAAGTCCCCAGTCCCCCGTCCTCCTTTGGGCGACGGCAGAGGCTACGCTTGCTGCTGTGTATGTCTGCGACCACGTTGGCAGTTGTAAGAAAGGACCCGGAGGGAATGGCTCGCATCACAGACACTTTCTCACAGCGGGTCCCAAATCAAGGTGTTGGTAGGGTCGTTTCCTTCTCTCTCCTTGGTGTGTGAATCGCCGCCTTCTCACTTTGCTCCCGTGGCCTTCCCTCTCTGTGCCTGTCGTCGGGGTCCAGATTTCCTGTCCTCATGGGGACACTGTCTATTGGATTAGGACCGACCCTAGCGGCCTCATTTGACCTTGACTACCTCTGCAAAGACCCCACCTCCAAACAAGGTCACCTTGTGAGATACGGAGGGTTAGGGCAATTTGGGGCGGGGGGAGCACCATTAACCCCTGACACTTCCAGACGAGCCCACAGAAGGGCAGACATGGTTATTATTTTTACAAACGTGGAACTGGAGGTTGAGAGAGGCCAAGTGGCTTATTCTGGGTTGCAGGGCCAGCGAAGGAGCAGACTGGCCTGAAAGGCTGCCTTTTACGTGGCCCTGGGGTGGGTCCCAGGGGCCCCTGGAGGGCAGAGAGCTGGACTCCTGGGGGGCAGGAAGGAGGCAGGGAGGAGAGAGAAGAAAGTCCACTCTGAGAGCCACTTTGCTGGCCTTTTGTCTCTCTGCTCGTCGCTGGCCATGTGCTTGCCTCTTATTACCCAAGCTAGGTAGATTTTTGCTTGGCTGAGCTGAGATCAAAAAGTAATTTTTCTTTTTGCAACAGCCAATTAGAAATTCATTTATTTTCACATTACGGACATTTGGCAAAAATTTCTTTGGCAATTTAGTTCCATTTATATAGTCTGCATAAAGGGAGACAGTGAGGCTGGGAAAAAAAAAAAAGGCAAGGCCCCGGGCAAAAATTAAATGCAGAATCATGTATTAGAAATGAGATGTATTTACTATTGTTTTTGAAAATTAATGGTGCATTTTTAGCTTTTATAATGTAATTTAATGATGCAATTCATCTAATAAAAAAAAAAGAATGCATTTTAACTCAGTCACACAGACCTACTGGGGCACAGCACACAACACCTTTTTCTTGGAAAGGGTTTGGAACGGAATGCTTGGGGCCTTTCTCTTTCTCTGGGAGACAAAAAAAGAAAAATGTGTGTGTGTGTGTGTGTGTGCGCGCGTGTGCGCTCCCATCTGGGGTATCAGCAGGAATCCAATAAAAAGGACATTTTTCTTTTTCCATATTGGTGTTTGTGTTATGTTTCCACAGTGTAGGTGTGTAGGTGCAGCCGTTGATTCTGGGATGTTGGAGGGTGTTGACCGCCCCAGCCTGGGAAGTAAGCCCTGGGGCTGAGATCCTGGTGGGCGGGCTGGAGGAGGTGGCCCTGGTCGCTCTATGGGGCTCCGTCCCTCTTGGGTTCTGAGTGGAGGCGGGCAGAGTATGGTCTGGCCGTCCATCCTGAAGGGTTGGCCACACTTGTGAGTTTGGGGTCCTGTTGGCTTCCTGACTCCAACACATCTCTCTCGAGTTCTTGTCAAAGAGCCTGATTTCCACTTTTGCCGTTGGTCCTATTTGGACTTGAGGCAATGGAGGTCCATCCTGTGATGCACAGGGTGTCTGGGTGACAATCAGGGCAGGGGAGGGAGGAGGGACAGAATGGGCGGGCACTGACCTTCCTATCCCGTAGACTCCCCCCACCCCCCCGCCCCCAGAACCTTTGACTGGCAGGCTGATGGATGGACCCCGGGCTAAAAGCATGATGCGGAGCATCGGATCTAACCCTCGCTCCCATGCAGTGAGGACGTAGGTCTCCCTGTTTTATAGGAGAGGACACACTGGCCCAGAGAGGTTAGGGAACTTTCTCAAGTTCACCCAGCTAGGAAGCGGCATAGCAGGGACCAAACTGGGGCCGTCTCCCGCCAGAGCACTTGCTCTTAGCCATGTGAATATATGCAGTGAATGAATGAATGAATGAATGAATGAAAGCATGAAGGCACGATTGGAAGGATGGATGGCTTTTCCCAAGGCTGCCCAACCAAGGAGCTGGGATTTGAGCTCAGATTTTCTGATTCCCGGTTGAGAACTTCTTTCTTCCACCCCCTTTACCCTTAGGAGGGAGGAGGGGTATAGACAGAAAAAGGGGCTTGGGGGCTCCTTGTGATCATGGGGTGGGGATGAAGGTCATTACTGTAGAGGAGGTCCAGGTGTCCTCTGGAAGCCCGGGTCCCTGGGGAGGTGACCAGGGATGGGGCACAGCGTTGTCCCAAGGGGTCAAGCAAGTGTCCGGGTCATTTTTGCTCATCAGTTCCACGTTTACTGAGCATCTACCTGTGCCCGGAGCTCACCTGCCCTCTTCGAGCCCCAGTCCCGTAAAATGAAGCCAACCCATCCCCGTCACAGCGTCGCTAAGCAGGGTGCACGCGCCGTCGGCGTCATGAGCGGGACGGTGGGTCTGGTTCCGTCGGCAGGATGCGTCCCCAGCCTCCCATGCAGGTGATGTCCTCCGGTCACGGGAAGACCCCAAACGGGCCCCAACACTCCCCTCAGTTGCAGATGGCAGACTCATGGAGATGCTGGGGGAGCAGATGAGGTAGGCTGGATGTAGCCGGGCCCTCGGTAGGTTTTTACCTTTTCCTGCGCGTCTCCCTTCCCCACACCTCTCCCTCCTCCTCCTCCTTCCAGCCCCACAAATGTCTGCTGCTGTCTGGTCCAGGCGGTCAGCTCTCCCCTCCTGCCCGCCGCTGTCCTCCCCTGCCCTTGCCCACCAGGCCTGCCTCTGGCCGCGGCCGCCAGCCCTGATGCTCTGCAGCTCCACCCGCTGCCCCGGCACTGAGGCTTGAACTTGGGTCTTGCCTGGCTGCTGCAGCCTCGGCAGGAGGGAAGGAGAGGTATGTGCCCCCTTTCCGGGAGGGCAGCTCGGTCCGCCCTTACCCCTGGGTGGTGCCAACTCCCCACGTTGGCGCGTGGCACTTTGGGGCGGCCTAGAGAAGTTGCCGGGGACCACGGCAGATAGGCCTCGGCGTTTTTGGAAGTCTAGAGTTGCGCTGTCCAATATGGTAGCCGTTGGCCACACGTGGCTACTGAGCACCTGAAATGGGAATTGAGGTGTGCTGTCGGTACGCAATCGGCGACAGGTTTTGCGGACTCTGTGCCCCTGAGGGCAGCCGTCGAATGCCACGCGTCTTCACCTTCCTGGGTTGAACTGGACTGGCTCCTCACCGGACTGATGAGAAACCCGTCGCCAGTTATGTAGAATGAATCTTCCTCCTCCTTTCTGGGCCTCGTACATCATCTCGACACTCAGACATATCCTCAACCAGACTCCCTAAGTTGGGATTCTCACCACCTGCCCTTGAGGGCCCAGAATGTCCTCACCTTCAAGGGGGCAGAGAGGGCTTTGAGGGGGACACCGAAGCCCCTCCTCCCTGGGCTCCTAGGGTTTTCCTGCTTTCGTTCCCCGAGGCCCACCTGGAGAGCCAGCACTTGAACAAAGGTATTGCACTCCTGATGTGGGGTTAAGGCTTCTTCTGTGGGACCTCAGGGCACCTTAGGGACCATGCGTATTTCATTCTAGACCTTTCACCCACCATGCCCTTCTAGGCTAAAGCTCCTGGGCAGAGGCACGCTGTCTGATTCACCTTTGCACCCCTCCACAGACCGGGGGCGTGTCCCACACCCAGCAGTACGGTTGAAAGCAAACTAAGGACGTCGGCTCCACCGAGGTCCCTTTGCAGAGGCCCTGCGTGGAGGTTCCAGGCATGACACGGGTTCAGACGGCAACCCGGAGCTCAGGCGGGTTAAGAGCCGGTAGTAGGACTTTCCATTTCTTGGTGTGGGGCCACCACGTCTGACACATACTGAAAGTCGCCGTGTAATGACCCACGTGGACTGAGCTGGGCTCAGGGGGCTCCATGCTGCACGCTTTGTTCACACCAGCCCACGTAATCCTCCTGACAGCTCTGTTCCTTAAGGCTATAGTATCCTCACTTTGCAGATGAGGAATTGAGACCCGGAGAGGTTAGGAAAACGGCCCGCGGTCACACAACGCGAGGGGCAAAGCTAGTATGCGTCCCCGGGCCTTGTGACCCTGGAACCCGGGTTCTCACCAACAGGGCAATTCTACTTCTCACCAACGCATGTGGAGACCCAAGGGCCGGCGGGGACACAAAGACACGTCTACATATATGAACACGCGTGGGAAGACGGGTTCACACAGATATGTAGACAGACACACGGACACACCCACCTTCACGTGGCTGTACGGATGGAAAGATACATGGACACACGCACCCACATACGTGTCTACCTGTACATATCCCCAGCCACACACCTGCACACGCTCCTGCACCTATACGGGCACATACACAAATATCCGCGTGGCTGCTCGGGTGTGAGGCCGTCTCTCCCGGGTGCACAGAAGCCCCGCTCCCCAGGCGCACGGCTCACCGACCCTTGCGCAGGCACAGTGACCCGATTTCCACCGAAAAGGAAAAAAAAAATGGAGTTGAAAATGAGAGGGGGGAGGAAAAAAAAGTCCTTCAGAAAGTATAAAGCTAATAAGCTGGAAGCGGTGAGCCCGCTGCCTTCGCGATATCAATAACTCAGTATTGGGTTTCCAAAAAGACATCACATAATTTTTCAATGAGAAATCCATGAGCCCTGGAGATGCTGTTATGGTGTGAATTACAATGCACACGGCTTGTCAGCCGCCCCCGTCAGCACTTTCTCGGACGCCTTAACGGGCGGGAAATGCTGTGGCTGCAGCACGGATGGTTATTGTTGTTATTATTTCTCTCTTTTGGAGGCTCAAATTAAGAACCCGGGAAGCCAGCAGGTCCATTCCTCCGCTGTCCCCTCCTCCCTTTGTACCCAAATGGAGAAGTTTCCCACCTGATGTTTTCTTGAGTGGCTTCCTGGCTCTCTGCACCCCCCTCCCCTGTCCCGGAGCCCTAATTCTGGGAAGGACTGACTCTTGGGGCTTGGGAACCAGGGTCAGGATGTGTGGGTGGGGCCAGCCTACGGTTCAGAGTTTGGGATGCTGGAGACAGCCTTGGGTGCTGTGTGATGCATAAAACGGTATTTTCTTGGGGCGCCTGGGTGGCTCAGTCGGTTAGGCGTTCCGATTCTTGGTTTCGGCTCAGGTCGTGAGCTCACGGTTTGTGGGTTCGATCCCTGCATCGGGCCCTGTGCTGACAGTGCAGAGCCCCCGCTTGGGATTCTCTCTCTCTCTCCCTCCCTCTCTGCCCGTCCCCCACTTGCGCTGTCTCTGTCTCTCTCAAAATGAATAAACTTAAATTAAAAAATAAAAATAAAAATAAAACTGTGTTCTCTTGTTTCTGTCACCCGGACCTGGGATTTCATTTAGCAGAGCCAGCCTACTGGGCAGTGGTTTCTCCTGAGGTTGCCTTTGGGGCAGGATTTTAGTTTAGGGAGAAGGGTGGGGTCGGTGGGAGGGTCAAGAAGAGACGATCCGGGTTAAGGGTGTAGATGGTCTTTGCAGAGCACAGAGCATATTAGGAGGAATTGGGCGGCTACGGGGAAGTCGCTGAGTAGACAAAGCGCCTGGGAGTAGGGAAAGGGGACCGTGGGCACTCGAGACGGAGCTGAGCTTCAGGACTGTGGTACGGACCATCCTGCTTACCCCTTGTGTGCACCTGCTGTTTGCCATGAGAGGAGGATGCTCCAGTTTTTCACTGGTCCCAGACTGTGAGCCTCAAGGAGCCTGTAGCCAGGAGCAAAGCCAACCTCGCTGACCGCAGATCTCTGAGTGTTGTTATGTGCCACGGACATATGGGGCTGTTTCTTACACGGCGTCGAGGCAGCAGAAATGTGACTGACACAGGGGCCTCTCCTCTGTATTTCCATGACCGCCTGGGCTCAGTCCACCATAGCACTTGTTGTAATGGTGGCTCAGGGTCGAGAACCACCCCTGTCGCTAACCAGTATGGTGCTTAGGGTTAAGAGTGAGACACCCTCCCCACCCCCCCTGCCCCCCCAAGTGTCTGCGTTCAAACCCTGGCTCTTCCACTTGCTGCCTGCGATGTCTTGGGAGGTCATTTAACCTTTTTGTGTGCCTCAAGACCCATTTCATAAGGTTAGTCCCTCCTTCCTCCGCACTTCACTCAGATGGCCTCCGGGCCTGAGAATCAGGAGAGGCCCAACTCCTTCCCTGGCAGCCAGCTTAGCCTGGCCAGCAGTGGGACACCAACTCCACATGGTTTTTTGTGCCTCTAGGCCACTGCTAAGGTTGTTCCCTCTTCCCAGAACTCCCTGCTTACCCGGACATGCTTCTACAGAACCCTCGGGGGCTGGGCTCAGGTATTACCTCCTTCCCCCGAGCATCCTGAAGCAGTTGCTACGTCCTCCAACACCTCTCTGCCACTCCTGGGCCATGCTGTGGTATGGTTACTCGGTCATTGCTTTCTGGCACCTCTCTACAGTTTTTAGCAGGAGACGCAGCACCCTGTGCCTTCTCTTCCCCCCATTCTTAGATTGGATGTGTTGCTCGTTAAGGGAAGATGCACCGATTCTGCCCCCTGAGCTACCCAGCACATAATCACGGGCCTGTCACAGCGCAGGGCTTTCCAGGCTGGGAGTACCGGACAGAGGTGGGTGGCCTGTGCTGGACCCCTGTCCTGTGGGAGCCCCAAGAAGGGAAAGGCCCTGAGGCAGAGGAGGGGAGTATCATTATCATTATCGGTTTATAAAAGAAAGGATATTTTAATAGCAAGAACTGGGAAAGGATACGATCTCAGAGTTAAGCGGAATCCTCTCAAGAGAAGAGAGAGAGCCATGGTTCACAAATGTGAATATCTTTTATATTGTGGGGAACGACAGAGGAACATCAAATGCCCCCAAAGAGAACTCAGGGAGAGAGAAATTTGCATTGACTGCAGAAACAAGGACGACCATGTCGATACTGAAAATGGTGACGATGGTGAGGGTGATGAGGGGGATGAGGGTGATGGGGATGATGGGGATGATGGAGATGATGGGGATGATGGTGATGGGGATGATGGCGATGATAGTAAAGAACTGTGAATTTAGTATTTTGTTGTCCTGTGGGCCATTCTCCTTTATTCACAGTAGCTTCCTGCAAATTCTGCCCTTCTGAGATCCAGTGAGGGTAAGAGTGGGCAAAGTGGCCTAGGACATGCTGGAGGCAACGCAAGCATTTGGCCTCTGGGGTTGGCTTGGGGAGGGGAGGAGAGGGCTGGGTGCATCAGGTCTGGGAGTGGTCTGAGAAGGAGTTCCTGCTTCCTGTCTTGTGCCCAAGGCAGGGGCGGTCTCCTCTTAGGGTCTCCAGACACCCAACCCAGCTTGTGGGGAAACGAGGTATGTGCCCTGTCCATGGTACCTCGCTTCCTTTCGCCTCACCCTCAAGTGTTCTGAAGTCCACCGGGGCAGGCTTGGCAGACTATTCTATTCAGCAGGAGCAGCTTCATCTTTATGAGTTGGTTTTCATGGATGATTCTATTTGAGGAAAGGGGGTGAACAAAGATTTCCGGAGCACTGCGTGTCAGTGATCTGTCTGGGAGTATCCACTCGCACTGCCTGGCCCCAGCTGGAGCTGGGGGTTACACAGGCTGTGCCCTGTGTGGCCCTAGGGGCACCTTCGCATGGTCAGTGATGTTACCTTCACTCCCCAGAGATGTGCGCTGCACTGGTCCTGGGTCTGCCTCGGCTCTAAAACCTTGCTTCTGGCCTTGGTGCCTTCTCCAGTGGGGGGTTGGCTGTGGTCTTGATCTCGTAGCTTCATCGAGAGTTCCAGAACTGGGAGCAGGCATTGCAAAGCCTGAATCCCTAGGCTGACTTTGGGAACGTTCATTTAATAAGTAGTTATCGACCACGTTACTCTATGCCAGGCACTGTGCTTGTCACAAGAGGAAAAGATCTCTCCCTTTTTTTCTCCCTCCTTGAGGACAGTCTAGTCTATTGGGAAAGGTAGGCTGTGAGCAAGAAAACAAAGAAATGTGTGATTAGAAACTGAGATCAGTGTCCTAAAGAAAATAAATATGGTGCTGATATACAGATAAAGGAGTGGGGGTGTCAGCTGAGACAAGATGGGAGAGGAGGCCTCTCTAAGGAGGTGGCATTGAGCTGACACCTGAGGCGTGAGGTGGCAGCCATGGGAAGAGTGTGGATAAGAGAGTCCTAAGTAGAAGGAACAGTGTGTGCAAAGGCCCTGGGGCATGAGAGAACTTGAGTCCAGGGAGCCAGGGGAGTGCCATTGTGGTTGGAAGGTCATGGGTAGGAGGGGCCGGAAGCTTCAGAAAGCATCTGAAAGGTGGTCCAGGCCGGTGGATGCAGTGTCCAGGCCAGCCCTCATGCTCCACGTCTGAGTTCCCACTAATGGAGCAGAGTGTCGGGATGAGAATCTAGAGATGTAGGCTCTGAACCCAGCCAAGGAGCTTCCAAATATCTCCCACTGAGCCAATGACAATCCGGGCCCAGTCCCCTAGCACATACTCCAGACAGGAAATTACCTTAACACGAGTGAAAGTAATTCCAGATCGCGTAACAGAGAACCTTCCCGATGTCAGGCACTTACCAGCACCGATGCTTAATTCTCCCATGGATCCCACCTGGGTGTTGGCAGGTGGCTTTCCACGAGGTGATGGGGGGGACCCAGGCCTCCCGCACAGGAGGGCCGTCATCTCTGAGGACCTTGGCAAACAGTGACACGAGGGTGTAGAGCATTGCGCAGAGGTTTTTATGGGCCAGGTTTGGATGCGCAGGTCTTTTCCATTCCCATTCCACCAGGATTCAGTGACTTGGCCAATTGCAAGGGTGACGGGAAAAGGCAGTCTACTTGGATGCCCTCCAGTCAGAGGGTTCTGGGGCACGCAAAGCCATCTCCGCCACGGCCCTCTAGCTTTGAGTGACAGTGACGGTGTGGAGCCAAGGCTCTCCGCTGTGACTTCGCAGGCGGCCCCCAGGCCAGGTCCCCACCCTAAGCACTCGAATCAGGATCTCTGGGAACGGGGCCCAGGCATCCGCACTATGTAAAGCACTCTGAGTACACTGTGGAGAGAGGAGATTTGGGGACAGGGGTCACTTCTGGGCCACCTTCCCCATGCTCAGTAATCAGAATAGTTACCATTGGCGATCAGGGGACAGGCTAGTGTGGCAGGCAGGAGAGGAAGCTGTTCAGAAATAACACAGCTGCACTTCCGTGTTCTAGGGAAGGGGGCGCCTGCACCTCAATCGTGAGCCTCTTTTGCGGTGGACAGAGCACTGAATGGGTCCTTGTGGTGGAGACAAGTGAGGGCCTCACCTGGGCGGGTCCGGAGGGGTGAGGGCAGAGAAAAGAGGATTATCTGCTCAGCACGGGTAGGACCCTGAGCTTCTCAGGAAGCCACACGGGGAAGAGAAGGGAGATGTTCCATGTAGCAGAGTCGAAGGCCGATGTGAGCAGGAGGGAATCTGCTCTCAGCAAGCATCATGTCCGGCAGCAGATTTGAAATTGTTCCTTGTTCTACAGGGGTTCCCTTACCCATAGACCCTTAATAAGACCCCCTCATCCAGCTGCCTGTGTTCTTGTGTTGACGGGGTCCTGAAGGTGTGAAGGAAGCTGGCTGTGCGTGTTAGAGTTCAGGCAGGAGAAAACGAATTTTTTTAAATGTTTATTCATTTTTAAGAGACAGAGAGAGACAGAGACAGAGCACGAGCAGGGGAGGGACAGAGAGAGAGGGAGACACAGAATCCGAAACAGGCTCCAGGCTCCGAGCTGTCAGCACAGAGCCCGACGCGGGGCTCGAACCCACGGACCGTGAGATCATGACCTGAGCCGAAGTCGGACGCTTCACCGACTCAGCCACCCAGGCGCCCTGGGAAAATGAATTCTGACTGTTTTTAATCAGCAAAGGATTCTGTGAAGGGACTATTGGGCGTGCCGGTGACACTATGACACAGGGACTCAGGAGTCACGCTTCAGCCACCGCGTGGCTCTGGCTGGTCATAGACACCTTCCTGCTCCGTCTGTCCAGAGCAGACTGACACCGGGCTGGCCATTGTCTGGTCCTCCTCTCTGTCCCTGGCAGACCTCACTAATTGATGGGCGGCTCCCTAGGCCCTTTCTGGTCCCTGCTCTAGGCAGTCATTACCAATAGATCACTGATGACACAGGAAATCAAATTTATTTCTATTCTGGGGTTATTATGACGCCCCGTTCCAGGCAACATGTATGCAATCTAAAGGAAATTGTCATTGTCTTAGCCCAAAGGTGCCAGGATTTCATGGGGGAAGAGTGGCCCAGCTGGGACCCGTGGCTGCTGACCCTGCTGAGGTCTGGAGGCGGCCAGTTGTCCACACTACCACTGAATCTTGAGTGGCCCACCTAAGGAAATCTGAGAAGACAGTTCCTGGTGGCTGTCACGCCCTCCTCCTGACCCTGCGTCCATTTGGGGAGGCCTGAGCTGGTCTCTTGCCCTACCGCGGTCCCCGGGCCCTGCTTCGCTCTGACTTCACGTGGGTCCTGACCTCATGGGTTCTGGTCCACGGGCAGTTATTTGCTAGCTTTGTGCCCACCCCCATTTCCCAATCAGGCCCCGGGTGACTGAGAGTCACAGGGCTATGCTTTGGCGAGGTCCAGAGGGAGCTGGAATCAGACACATAGGAAGGCAGCGATCACCTCGATCGTCCCAACCTGGCCTCCGGTTCGTTTCTTTTTCCACCTGGTTTTTCCCCAGCCTTCCTAACTACTGTTATGCCCTTATCCCTAGACTTATCTTGGACAGTGCCCAACAACGGACTGTTCACAGAGGGAAAGTGAACAAGACAAGAACATTCAGAATCAGGGCGTGGGCTGAGTTTATATCCTGAGTCATCTCTTACTCGCTGTGTGACCTTGGGCAGGTTAGTTCACTTCTCTGAGCTGCCCTCTGTAAAATGAGACTAAGAGCCTCCTGCTGGGATAGTGGGGGGGGGGGGGATCAATGACTGAAGTGTCTGGCTCTTGCCTCTGGCAGGTTCTAACTGCTCAGTAAGTAAAGGCTGCTATGGCTCCCTGTTACTCTCATCCTTGTTGATTGGGGTTGAGGTTTGAAGGTCTGGCAGGGCATGCTGGCTGGAGACTTGTAGTTCTTTTTCTTTGTTTCCTCCCAGAGCTGCTGGAACTAAGCTTTCTCTCATCTCTTCAAGGAAGATATGACACCAACTTTGCTTTAGCAGAAACAAAACCCAAATAAATCATCCACAGAGGGACCGGCAGGCTAATAGAATGTTCTTAAAAGGGCATTTTATTTTGTCAAATTGTTCTAGTGCTGCTGATTTTTGCTTGCCTTTTTTTTTTTTTTTTTTTTTTTGGTGTGTGTGCAGATTTCTGGAAGGTCCGTTTGCAGGGTTTGGGGAAAGGGGCTGTCCTGCTGTCTGTCCAGGGGCACGGGGCGTCTTTCCTGTGCACCCCGTCACTCTGTCCGCCTGTTCCTGCCAGCACCCGTGCCCCCAACATCTGCACCCCCTTCCGTGGGCCCGAGGAGCAGCGGGAGACGTGCGGGTAGATGGGGGCCGCTGGAGAAGAGCCCCCGAGTCCTCAGTGGGGGCCACCGTCAGTGCAACGCCAGAGCCCCCGTCCCCGGCCCCATCCCGGCTTGTTTTGTGTTCTTTGCTGAAAAGCCATGTGTCAGCACAGGCGCTGCAGGTGTGCTGGCTCCCCGGACTGCGCCTGTGCCCCAGCCTGGGAAGGAAAATGCCGACTCGGGGAGAATCTGGAGTCAGGCGTGGTGCTCGCCTTGGGGGCAGGAGGGGGTCGGTGGGGAGGAAGCGCGGGAGGGGCAGGGGGGGGTACTGGCATCCAGGGGTGCGGGGGTGAGAGCTGCCTCCTGCCCAGCTGGCCCGGGGCCTCCTCCGGGCTGAGGAAAGGGGCCCCCACAAGGTGACTGCGGGGAGAGGAGCAGCTGGCTGTCTCCCTCCCTCCGTCTTTCCTCCTCTTCCTCCCTCCCTCCCCCCTCCTTCCTTCCTGCTTCTCTCCCTCCCTTCCTCTTTCTTCCTCTCTTCCTGCCCTCCCCCCTTCCTCTTTTCCTCCTCCATCCGCCCTTCTCCTCTCCTCTCCCCTCCCTTCTTCCCTCCCTCCCTCTTTACCCCATCTCCTCTCTCCCCCCTCCTTTCCCCAGCCTCCCTCCCACACCCACTAAGGACCTACTGTGCTGCTCAGCTCCAGGCTGGGCCCAGCTGCAGGGTGAGAGCACTGCCTGGTGCAGATCCTGGGGGTTTTGGGGGGGGGTGTGCGATCCACGCCCTACTGAAGGCCTGGGCAGTTCTTCTGGGATCCTCAATGTGCCTGGAGGGGCAGAGAAGACCCTTGAAGAGCAGGGAAAATTCGGCCTGGGTCTCAGTTTTCAGGGGGAAGGGTGTTCTCAGCAGAGGGAACAGCTGGTACAAAAGGCTGGGAGACAGGACAGGGTTTGGTGTATTTGAGGAGGCTGGGAGGTTCAGGGAAGCCTGAGCGAGCACGACTATGTCAGGAAAATGGGGTTGCACAGACCTGGCAGAGGCATGGGGGTTACATGCAGGGGTGATGAGCTGTGAAGGGCCATGGGGATACTCTTTCTTCTCCATGGCTTCTTACCATCCCATCGGTTGTACTCTCCTAGACTGTGGGGTTGGTGGGAGAGAAATGTGGCTCATGGAGGGAGGGAGGGAGGGGCAGGTGGGTGGCAAGTGGGAAGGAGGGGTCCCCAGAGGGGTCTGCCCTCGTCCCCCATCTGGCTCTCCCTTTCACCAGATCCTCTGCACCAAGGTGTCTCGGGGGCCCAGTGCTCCAGCAGGGGCCATGTGGGTTTCCATCATCCTAGCTGTGCTTTTTCTGTTCACCGGGACTTTCGTGATCCGGATGCCCTTTCTTCTGGGAACTTTTCAGCTTTTCAGATCAGTCCTGTCTAGGGGGCCTCCCATACTCCCGGGGCACACCTTCTGAGCCTGTGCTGTGACCTCTGCCTTCTGTTTCTCCTCTCGGCGCTGCCTCTATTCCCATCCCTCCCGGAGGGTGGAAAGCGGGGCTCCTGAGGTCTAAGGAAGCGCTCGGGCACAGCTTTATTCCCGGGTCAGGGATCAGGTCCCTTAGAAGGAGTCCACACTGCAGGGTCCCTGGAAGAAAGCCCCGGTCATGACAAGAACTGGCCACATGATGGCGCCCTGGGACCACCAAGCACGGGCCTCGTCTCTCCAATGGGCTACTGTCATCCTGGGGCTGGTCTCTCCCTTAAACGTTCCGCTGGCACCAAATGGTCTGTGCTTTATCTCATCATTGTCATCCTCCCCTGCCTCCGCTCCCTCCTTTCCTCGTCTCTGTTCCTCTGGGTCTCCTGCTTACCCTGGGCGGACAGCTCTCAGACTCGGCCTCTGCTGGCTGAGCTAGGGAGGAGGGGAGAGGAGAGAGGAAGGAGGGGAGAGGAGAGAGAAGGGAGGGGAGAGGAGAGAGGGAGAAGCGGGGAGGAAGGGAGGGGACCGAGGGGCTGGCAAGGGCCTCACGGCTGCAGTGATGAGGAGGGAGTATTTGGAGTTACTTACAGGCTCAGCCCTGGAGCTGGGCTCTGGGAAATGCTTATGATTGGGAAACACAGTATGTCCATCCCGGGGGACATCCGGCTGCCTGGCTTGGGGGCCCCAATACAGGTCTCTCCTCCTGGAAGTCTGAGGACCAGGGGTGACACAGAAAACGAGGCCATCAGGGACACCTGGGTGGCTCGGTCGGTTGAGCGTCGGACTCTTGATTTCGGCTCAGGTTTCTTGCGGTTCTAGAAGTTCGAGTTGCACGTCGGGCTCTGCGCTGGCAGCACGGAGCCTGCTTGGGATTCCCTCTCTCTCCTGTCTCTGCCCCTTCCCAGAATGCCATCAAATTGTGGGAGTTCACGGCTCCAGCTGGTGGCAGCTTCCCTGGCAGGCACGGCGGTGGCCGGCGGTGGCCGGCGGTGGCCCTTTCCGGGGCACGGCTGCAGCTGGTTGAACCACTGGCTGCATGGCAGGGTGTGGCCTGACCTGGGCACCGAAAACCGAGGCTTACCTATATGGAAGAAAAAAAAAAAAGTCTCAGGCGCGGGGGCTGAGAGTGAATGTCACACGTGCCCAGAGAGCAGGGACAAGTTGGGATTATAATGGTGGGATAACCATTTGTGGTGCCCTTACTACATGCCGGGCACTGCTCTAAGCACTTTACGCGGATTATTTTATTTGCGTGGACCACCCCCAAGATAGGTGACGCCCGAGGGTTTCTAATGAAAGTCAGGCCTGGGAAGGAGATAGACTGGGTTTTCCTGCCGTGAAGCCCAGGACGCTTGCAGGGCGGGCGTGAGCTCCTTCTGCTTGTGGCGGTACAGAGAGAAAAGCCTCGCCTTTTAGCTCACATCGTACGCTGGGAGCTGCTGCTTTAGCCTCTTCCGTTCCTGTTTTCTTTCCAGTGGAAGGAACAGTCTGCGGCTGGAGTTGGATCCTGATTTAATAAGGCAGTAACCAGAGAAATGCATTTCAATTGATTATTAAGCGTTTGTTTATCAGGGCTCAGTAGCTCTGACCCAAATAGCGGCTAAGCAGTCATTAAACATCAGCGATGTTTCTGTGTATACATTTTGTTTATTTACCATCATGAACAAGCATTACTGCATCAATTAAATGTCGATTAGGGCCCATGATTTGGATGAGATTATATCCATAGCGTCCAGCCATTTTTGTGTCTCTTTTGGAGATATACTCTGTTTCCGTTTTAATGTTCAAACATGGTTCAATCCAAGTGTTAGAAGCTGTGGCTGGTGGGAGGGACAGGGTCGTTTCTGTGCAGTTTGATGGCTGGTCTTTGCTTTTTGGGTGTTTGCAGCCCAGAGCCCTGTGACGGTGATAGTCAATCATCCTCGATGATTTGTGGAAGGAGGGCCTTTTCTCCAGTATGATTCTTGGCTTTTTGGGGGGGTTAATTTCTTTCCTTTTTTTTTAATGTCTTAAAAGTTTACTTATTTATTTTTTTAAATCTTTTAAAAGTTTACTTATTTGTGTTGAGAGAAGAAATAATCATTCTTTATTAATATTTTGCAAGCCGATGCCAGCGAAGCTTGAACTCATGAACTGTGAGATCACGACCTGAACCCAAATCAAGAGTCAGACGCTTAGCGATTGAGCCACTCAGGCGCCCCTTGCGGAGTTAATGTCTTGAACCACAATGCAACCCAGCACAGAGCAATAACCCCCCCATCGCCAAGCCCTTAGATATTTATCTCCAGGTTTGCACGGGTGAGCTGCCGGAATGAAACTAAGTTCCCTGAAATCGGCGTTGAAATCAGCAGCATTGAAATCAGGAAGGGTGCGCTGAAAGGGTGTACACAGTTTTCCTAGTCACTTAATTCAGAAGGACTGAAATAACAGATCTCAACAGCTTTTTAAAAATAATTCAAGGAAAACTTGGCGGAAATCTCTAAATTTATGAGAAAAATGCTTTTTAGAAAATGAGATCACGTGTAAACCTTCTTGCCTTTTTGAGTCAGAGGAGGGACTTGAAGGAGGTTATCCTGGCTGGGTCGGGCCTCGTTGGGCTTAGAATGGGAACCTCCTAGTCTCTAGATCTACCCTTCTTCTCCTGTAACCCCTGGCTTGGCTGAAGAAGGACTTTCCATGGGAACACGGGGTGCGGCGGGGGGACTCAGATCTCCTGGGGCGGGGGGGCAAAGTTGAGGCTGATTGAGGCTTCTCCTCACCCTGACCTCCAGCCCAGGGAGGCCACTGAACGAGGCCAGCCCCGGGGAGGCTGCGCTCAGGGGGTCCTGGGTCAGGCGGAGGGGAGGCCTGCAGGGTGGGGGGCAGCGGGGCCAGTGGGGATGTGCTCCAGCCTCGTGGAGCTGGGAGGGCCAGCCCTGCAGCTGCAGGGTGGGGTTTATTCTGGGGTAAAGGAGAGAAAGAAAGGCTGGAGGGTGGGGGACAGTGGCAGGGAATGTGTGACCTGCCTGGAGAGGCTGGTCTGCTGGTTGAAAGGCTTTTCCTGCTCTTCCAGCTCAGACGTTTTCAAACATTTGTTTGTTTGTTTGTTTGTTTTTAAAGCAGTGGAACTCTCTCGGCAAAGGACATCCTAGACCAAAGCTTGATACGTAAACATTTAAAGTCGTTGAGGTGCGGGCAGGGTCCATCTCACTCGCCCCCTTGGCCCTCCGCCCCATGACACCCTCCAGCATCTCTGCCGAAATCTTGCTCTGCAACCCCCCACATCAGCACACGGGACTGCCCCAGTCTCAAAGCCGGTCCCCAGCCAAGGTCTGGGCTGTCAGCAGAAGGATCACTGGGATGGGACCTTCTTCTCCAAGTCCCAGGCTGCCCGTGCATATTCTGCTTCTTTTTCTTTTTCTTTTTTGAGAGAGAGAGAGAGAGCGCGAGAGCAGGCAAGCGTGAGCAGGGGAGGGGCGGAGGGAGAGGGAGAGAGAGAATCCCAAGTGGGCTTGACTGGCTGAGCCACCCAGGCACCCTTGGATATTCTGATTCTGGAGGGCTGGATTAGGCCCAAGAATAAACTGTTAACACGATGCCCAAGTGATCGTAATGCAGTAGACATCACTGGGATGAGAGTGTGGGCACAGTCTGAGGGACTGACTCTAGAGCTGCGGGTCCCTGAGAGTGACGCCTCCCGAAATGTGACACCCTGTGGGGTTGCTTGCACACAGAGTTGCTCAGAGAGGGCTTGGATGATTGAAAGCTAGTCAGCCTGCAGTGGAAAGCCACCTTCCGGTTCTCCGCGGGGCAGACGGTACGGAGATCAGGCCGGTGGCAGTATCCGTAAGCGTTTCAATCACTGTCGTTCTAAATTTAAGTTTTGGTGCTTACAAGACACAAGATACCGTGCGAAACAATATAGAAACATTCCCGTATTCTACCCTCATACCAACCCTGTGATATGAAACCCATTTTGTAAACGGGGAAACTGAGGCTTTGAAAATTAAGGCCTTGGACCAGTTCACACTCTAGTTGGTGGTGGAGCCTCACACTCACGTCTAATGTTCCCCCAAAGCTTGGAATCTTGACTTTTATGTTGTACTGAGAACCTGAGCCTACGGACTCTTCTCAGCAGTGGGGATGGTGGCCCCAAATGACCCTCATTCTGAAATAATAGCCCCCGATACGGACGGTGGAAAGAGTGTATGTCTGTCCAGAAAGTGTCCCCATCTGCCTTCTCTGAAGCAAATCCCACCCCAGCCCTGGTCACAAAGGTCACATGCCCCAGAGTGGGCCAGTCAGAACACCCCGTCTCCCTCAATGCCACGGTGAGTCTTGGGGGGGAGGTCAGTGGACCCAAGTCAAACCAATCACATGCCTCCCCCCAGCTTTTTCCATTAGGAGCTGGAGGAGGGGCTATCTTCCCGAGACACTGCGCTGGAGGGAGGTGAGGGACCGCTCACAGCCAGAGCTCTAGGGGAAGGTCAAGGTAAACAGAGATTAGAGGAGAGGGAGCCACACCCGGGGACCGGATCTTGCTGGCAACGTCCTCCTGGGACTTTGGAATTGCCCAAGCACGTCTCCTTCTCGGTTAGGTCACAAGACTTCATTTTCTGCTTTAGCCTCGTGCGCGTTAGTTTTCTGTCACTTGCAACCAAAAGAATCCGGTCTAATTCAGCATCCCACGTCAACATCCCAGTGACGGCGTCCTGAGCCCCCTCTGAACCACCCACTTCCAGGCTATTTGTGCCTGATCCTCCCTGCAGACCATGCTTTTTCTCAGAGTGGCAAGGGTTCTCTGAATACGAGTTACTCTCAGCAAGTCCCCAGCCCCGCCCTAATGCATTTAGTTACAATTTTAATTGTGGTAAAAAAGGCATAGCATAGCATTTACCATCTTAATTTTTTAAATTAATTTTTTTTAGTTTTTTTTTTTTTTTTTTTTGAGAGAGAGAGACAGAGTGCGAGCGGGGAGGGGCAGAGCGAGAGGGAGACACAGAGTCCGAAGCAGGCTCCAGGCTCTGAGCTGTCAGCACAGAGCCCGACGTGGGGCTCGAACCCACGAACAGTGAGATCACGACCTGAGCCAAAGTCGGACACTTAACCTAGTGAGTCACGTCGGTGCCCCATCTTGATTTTTAAGGGTACAGTTCAGTGGCATTAAGTACAGTCACATTATTCTGCTGCCATCACCACTGTCCCATTCCAGGACGCTTTTCATCCCCCACAGTGGAAACTCGGAGCCATTAGAGACTGACCCCCTCCTCCCCCACTGTCCCTAGCAACCGACAACCACTGTTCTCTGTCTCTACCGATTTGGCGACTCTAGGGACCTTATATATATGGAATCACGTAGTAATTTGTCTTTTTGCGATTGGCTTATTTCATTCAATAAATGTCCTCAAGGTTCATCCACGTTGTAAGCACGTGTCAGAATTTCCTTCCTTTTTAAGGCTGACTAATATCCCATTGTATGTATATATATATATACACTTTGGCTTATCCATTCATCTGTACATGGGCTATTTTGACTAATGCTGCTATTAACATAAATGTCTAAATCTCTCTTCTACACCTTGCTTTTAATTCTCTCGCTGAATCAAAAAAGTGAAATTGCTGAATCATATGGTAATTTCTATCTCTAATTTTTACGGAGGAACCACCATACCGTTTTCCACGATGGCCGCACCATTTTGCATCCCCACCAGCGGTACACGAACGTCCCAATTTTTCCACATCCTCACCAACATTTGTTATTCTCTACTTTTCTCCTGCACTCGCTCTCCTGATGGGGGTAAATTGGTCTTAGTTAATCCTTAATGATGACCGCTGTATCAGTTTGCTTCGTAAATACCACTCCAAAATCAGTGGCTTAAGACAGCCCCCGTTTGTGCAGCTCATGATTCCCCGACTTGGCAAAATGGGCTGAGCTCAGCTACATGGCTCTTCTGGTCTTGGCGAGGCTCACTCATGTGTTCAGGGCTAACTTCAGGGTTGACCGGTCTAGGGTGATTTCAGCTGGGATGACTCCTTGGTGCTTTGTGTCATCTCTCCTGGTCACGTGTGGTCACGTGAGCCCTGGACGGGGCTCCCAGAGAACAAACCGAAGCATGCAATGTTTCTTGTCGCCTCCCATTAGAAGTGGTACAAAATGACTTCCTTTGCATTCCATTGGTCGGAGCAAATCACACCGGGCCAGTCCAGAGTCCAGGGGTGGGGAAATTTACTCTACCTCTTGGTGAGAGGACCCGCCACGTCTAATTGCAAATGGATATGGATACAAGGAAGTGAATAATTACCACCATTTCCCAAAAAGCTATCATCACTTTTCAACACGTTTTATCAGGCAGCAAAGAGTTGCGTTTAAGATTCACTCCGATGGGCTCACCCAATTCATGTTTCTGAGCCTCTGGTTCACCTCCAAGACTGGACTCTGCTGGGAATCATGGGACTGAGGCCATTAATTCCTCATCCGTTTGTCAAAAGCAGTTGACTCAAGGTTAGCTTGAGCCCAGCACGGTTAGTGGCAGCCATGGTACAAGGGGCTTTGTCATCATCTTTAGAAGATGCCAAGTCATACTGCCTCCTCAAAGCCTATAGAGACCAGGGGAGCCTCCACTGGGCTCCACACGCTGCTTAAAGGCTCAGAAAGCCAAACCTAAATGAAGTCTAAAGGCTTCCAAAGCTCACAGCCTCCCCAGAAACGAGATAAAGACCGAGGTAGATTCCAGTGGAATCCAGTGGAGCTGTTGATGGCAAGCATGGGGGAGCAGGTACCCCCAGGCATTCTCTTCAATGCTTAGTCCCTGGAGGCTAAGTTTCCTGCTCCATTATTTCAGTTCCTGCTACAGTAACGCTGCATGACAAAACTCTCCAAACTCAGTGGCAAACAACGATCAGCATTTATGGGCACGTGGGTCGGCTAGGGTTCGGCTGACCTTGGTCGGGCCAGGCTGGGCTCCAGGAAGTGGGCCGGGTTCAGGTCTGCTTCATTCTTGCACCAAAGCGCGGTCTTCTAACGGAGGGTGGGAGGAGCACAGAGGACCGACGATGCATCCAGCACATTGGAGGCTTCTGCTTGGTTCGTGGGCCTAAGTGAGTCACGTGGCCAAGCCAAACCTCAGCCACGTAGAAACATAAATTCTCCCTTAGGAGGGAGGGTCCTGAAAGTTACACGGAGAAGGGTGGGGTGTACGATCTTAACACTGACTGAGGCCCACGGTGCGCTCTCCTGTATTTACTCAGAGGGGTTTGGAGGTTGAGATGCTGGGGTTAAAGCTAAGGTCTGTGCAAGTGAAGCTTCATGCTTGTTGGGAAATGTCTCACAAAGGGTTGGCCTGGAGCAGCAGAAGGCGATTTACAAAGGGGGTGGACGACTCTCATGAAAACGAGCTCCTTTGGGGGTTCACACGGAGCTGGGCCAAGGAGCTCACCCAAGTTAACAAAACTCCATCTTTGAAGGAAGGGGTAGCCCCGATTACTGTATGGGGGAGTTCTCTGCCCTCTTGGGGGTCTAGCCTTGGAGACAGCGCACGACTAGTCTTAATTGGCATGCTCTCCAGGACGTGCAACGGTCCCAGCCACACTCAGGTTAAGGCCGAATGCCTAGGCAGCTGTCCCCGGACTTTAGGGATAAGAAGGGTTAATTCAGTCCTATCAGGAGATGAAAGGGCTTGGAAACACTGTTTTCAACACCTTGCCTTTGTTCATTAAGTATCCAGTATGTTCTCTGCACCAGGCACAATGGCGGGAACATTGAATAAAGAAACAGTTCCTTAGTTTCAGGTGTTGTTGATAATGCGGAAGGTGAGGCATAGGGACAGGGGTGCCATTTACACGTTGTCTGCAGCTGCTTTAGCACTATAAGGGCAGAGTTGAGTGGTTACGACAGAGACTGTAGGACCTCTGATGAATAAACTATTGACCGTTGGTTCTTTTCAGAAAAAAACTTGCCAATTTGTTGTCTAGTAAAAGACAAACAGGCCGTGACAGTATAGCATGGTAATCCTGCGACAGAAGTAAGTACGTGGCTTTGGGGGTGGGGGTGGGTCAGGGAAGGCTTCCTGGAGGAGGCAGTGTCTAATCCGAGACCTATAGGGGAGAGACTGCAGGCAGAGAAAAGCATGAACACAGGCCAGAGATATGAACGAAGGTTGGTTTGGGTCCTCCCCTGGGGGGCCAGTGGGATGGGGCTCCCTGAGCTGTGGGCTTACCTCTTCCCTCCCATTAAAACTGTGCCCTTTGTCCTCAGGCCCTGCCTCTTACGCCTGGGTGGCACAGTCGGTTAAGCGTCCGACTTCAGCCAGGTCACGATCTCACGGTCCGTGAGTTCGAGCCCCGCGTCGGGCTCTGGGCTGATGGCTCAGAGCCTGGAGCCTGTTTCCGATGCTGTGTCTCCCTCTCTCTCTGCCCCTCCCCCGTTCATGCCCTGTATCTCTCTGTCCCAAAAATAAATAAACGTTGAAAAAAAAAAATTAAAAAAAAAAAAAAAACTGTGCCCTTTGTCCTCAGGCCCTGCCTCTTGGGCCAATACGGTCTTCAAATCTCCACTCAGGAAAAAGCCCTGTGACTCAAAGCAGCCACCCTTCAGTGCTTGACTGGGGGGCCACAAACGTCATCACTCTCTGTCTTGTGCCCAGAACCGACTTGCTACGCGATCTCCAAACTCTCCCACCGAGTCCAGACAGCTTCAGGATCCTGCTCAACACATCCTCCGTGGGTTAGCCAACGTCCTTCCCAGCCCTTCGTTAATCCGGAGGAGAAGGGTTGGCTCACGCAGTTCCTTCAGCACAAACGTACTCGCCTCCCGCAGGCAGCCAGCCTTTCCATCAACTCTGCTTCTGACTCAGAATTTAACACAAGTCAACAAATGTTCACCGAGAATCCACTAGGTGTCAAGGAGCAGGGATGAATAAACATGGTCTCTGTGCCCTAAGGAGCTCACATTCTGATGAGAGAAGTTACTGACTTCAGCTACCTCTGAGGTGGCAGCCGCCTTCCGCTATTGTTTGTGCTGGCACGGGGCACACTCTGGGTACAAGTGTTTCAGCCTTTCCTCCTGAGACGGGGCCATCCCTGCATGTGGCTGTGTGGCTGGGAACTCAACATCTTGGACCCAGGTGGGGAAGGATTCCAGGGGAACGGCAGCAGCTCAAGGTAAATGATGCAGTCAGGTTTGGGCCAGGCTGGGATTAACGAACAGAGCATCTGGCCGGAGCAATGGGTACAGCAGCAGGGTCTCCGGAACGTTCTGATTAGGAAGCGTACTCTGGGGCTCCGATCACTGATCTGCTGAAGACAGAGGGGGGCAAGAGTGGGCAAGCAAAGAGATGAAGTGTCAGGGTCTCAGACCCCCAAATAGGAACTCGGCAAGAAAGAAACCAAGGCAGGGGACCAGCCAGTCCAGTGCTGTGCAAGGGTGGGCACACACGTGTCAGGACCCCTGCAGATTGGTTTTTAATGTGCATTTATTTTTGAGAAAGAGAGAGACAGAGTGCGAGCGGGGGAGGGGCAGGGAGAGAGGGAGACACAGAATCCGAAGCAGGCTCCAGGCTCTGAGCTGTCGGCACAGAGCCCGACGCGGGGCTCGAACTCACAAACCACGAGATCATGACCTGAGCCGAAGTCAGACGCTCAACCGACTGAGCCACCCGCGTGCCCCAGGACACCTGCAGATTTGCCAGGCTTTAGAAAGACACCAGTTCTAAGGAGCTTGGAGGCTGATTCCTCTGGTCTAGCCCCACACTGCCCAGACCTGGTTCAAGGATCCTGGGCAGCGGGGTCTCCCTGTGTTAGAAGCCCCATGTGAACCTCTTGTGACTTGCCAGGTTTTTTCTCCTTCAAAATGCAGTGGCTGTTTCCACAGCCCCTGAGAGCCAGCAGTCACATCATCCCCCAGAAGGAGCACCCAGGGCTTCTCAGACTCTGTCATAGCCTTTGACTACTTGCCTTTCCATGGAAATTTCCAGAATCTACTAAGTAGATGCCATAAATAGACAGAGAAGGGAGTGTGTGTATGTGTGTGTGTCTGTCTGTCTGTCCTTGTCTCTACTTACACCGCAGACACAGACACACACACACACACACACACACACACACAGAATCAGATCTACTTCTCAGAATCAGTTTGCAAACTTCATTTCTTTAGGATGAAGGGAAGAGGAAATTATTATTAACATATCAATGGCACCTCCATGCTGGGAACAAGATTACTCTCAGGCACACACAAGCGCCCAGGGAGGCACAGACGCTGTATTTTAAATGTGCTCGGCTCCGCATCGCGCTCTCCTCCACCCTGCCCCCACTGCCTTCTTATTTTTATTTATTTATTTTTTATTCCTCCAAGCTTGTTTCTCTTGAAATTTCCACCTTGTGGTTGTGTACTGCTGACTTCACATTTGCTGTGGTGTGAACTCCACATCTGTGAATGGATGACAGGAAAGATTAATGGCCCTGCTCCCTTCTCCTTGACTGTGGGCCCAGCTAATGAATAAATAAATAAATAAATAAACAGAGCTCCAATCCCCTAAATAGAGACCCAGAGCCGGGGAGAAAACAGCCTTTTGCTGAATCCATTCTTTAAGGAAAAACCCAACCTCTAATGATCTCTGATTTACATAGTCGGCAGTTTTTCGCTAAACATTTTACAAAGACACAAAAGTTTGGGGTGGAGGGATTGCCCCCACGCTCTTGGCAGACGGAGGCTGGGGCCCCCCGAGAAGCCCACAAGCCAAGCCGAGCTGGCGCAGAGCTTGGGCTGGTGATTAGAAGGAGCTGATTTCTCACCCAGGCCGTGTCAGGCCAGGGACAGCGGAGCCAACTGATGGCAATGAGGGTGACAGAGTGAGCCCACGGGGGTCCCAGCCGCTGTGCTCACTTCCCAGCCAGGGGGAAGCTCCCGAGGCCCCGTCAGTCAGCTCAGCAAGCCTCTGCATACAATGAGGGGGAGATGATCCTCTCCTTTCTGCCTCCTTCTTGCTCCCAATTCCTGCGAAAGAGAAGCTTAGATGTTCAAGGAAACTGCTTCCCAAACCTTGAACTTCATCATTTCCAGCCAGCTCCCAGGGGATGCCGACGCTGCCGGTCCAGGGACCACAGGGAGAGAAGCCAGACCCTGAGGAGGCCGTGTCCCCTCCTCGGTGGCTCTCGTCATCCCCTGCCCACCATCCCTGGGGCTTGGCCCTTATCTGGTTCTTCAACCTAGGCTAACTCTTTGGCTTGGTGATTCCAGGCAACCTCAGCCCACACTGGCCGGTCCTCTCTAGAGCGGGCGTGGAGAGTTCTGGCCTTCACTGGCTGTGTTTTAGAGTCATGCTGCCTCTCATCTGCTCACTGAATCTCAGACAAGATCAGTTGTTTGATATCGGAGGATATGCTGCGGCTGGGTGACCGGGTCGAGGGGCGGGCGGGTCCCCAGGCAGCGAAGGCGTCCACGTGCCCCGGGTTGCGCTGACCAAGAGGCTGGGGGTCGAAGGCAGTGGATGTTGGAGGGGCAGCGAGAGGGTCTTTTCCGCACAGCCCGGAATCTGGGGAGCCAGACTGCAGGTGCTTTCTGCTGTTGACCAGCTCACTTCACCGTCTTCCATGACAAAGCAGGGATGAGAACGTTGCTGCAGTTAGGAGGGACCGGAAGCCCCCAGTGCCGGATGCTCTCTCACATTCATGGTCCCTCTGGCTCCAGCAGATTTGCTCCCAGGAAACCAGGTAACACTCAGGTGGGCCGACTGGTCCATGCGGGGGTGAACGGAGCAGACCCGGCTGACTTTCTGTTCTGTCTCGATGCTCAGCCGGGACGTCTGGTACCTCCCGGTCCTGGATTCCCAGCTGTGAGTCAGCTTGTGAAAGCCTTAAGCTTTGGGTTATGAATCACCCCAGTGAGCTCACCCTCTGACGGCCTGGATCGTCCTCAGATGACCCCCATCCAGCCAGGGGTGCTGATGCCCCTCCCGTTCCGTCCTGGAGCCCCTGCCCTGTCGGCTCTGCCTTCACCCCCTGCATGTCCCACCATGGCTCACTTCTCAGAACCTCAGTTTGCTGGTCCGTGCCACACCTCCAAGCAGGGCAGCGACCGTGCCTTTGGCCTTTGCCCGGCCTCGCCTTTCTACCCCTCTGTCCACGCCCCCTTGCCCTGGAGCCTCCCGTGTCCTGTCCCATCAGCTTAACTGGGCAGCATTTCCCCCAGGGGTGTTTCATGAAACGAATCCCATGGGATACTTTGCAAAAAAAAAAAAAAATCCACAGTGAAAAATAAACTTTTTGCGGGGGCGGGGGCGCTGGTGGAGGGGAAATTGTATAACATTCCTCTCTTGAGGAGTAAATCTGTTTAACCTGGCTTGATTCTGCCTTACCCAGACTTGTTTGACCGTGGAGTGGTTTCAGTATAACACTTACTAACAACTGAGGTGTCAGGGGATGGGGGATGGGAGAAGCTGACACTGTCCTCTTCCAAAGCCTCAACCTGAAGGTGTGGCTGGCAGCACCCAGGGCAAGCCTGGCACCTGGAGAGGCTGTGATTTGTGGGTGCAGGTCCCCGCCCCTGTTCTAAGTTGCAAGCATTCCTCTCCTGCTTTTGTCCCCTGGGCTTTCTGACCCAGTGATTCTCCGGAGCTTTCAGCCTCCAACACCGGGCGTCTTAGGCTGTTCCCTGGCCGAGAAAGGTGGGACTTAACCTTGCAACCACCCAGAGGGCCCTGCTCTGTTCAGCGCCAGGGTTAACGCAGTGATACAGTCCAACCCAGACCCTGAGTCTGAGCCCGATGTTGTCTGTGACCTGCCCATATCCCCTTGACCTTGGTCTGGGAGCTGCTCACTGACATCTGGCCTTCTTCCAGCCAGGGGGATTCATCTCTGCTGGCCGCGGGAAGGCCATGAGTGCGGACAGTTAATGCCCCTGGGAGGTGCCCTCAGCTAGTGCCTGATGGGGCGTATTAGTTTCCTGTGGCTGCCGTAACAAATTTCCACAAGCTCTTGATGGAGGAAGAGGAAGTGTTCTGTTACAGTTCTGGAAGCCAGAAGTCCAAAACCAACATCCCTGGGCTGGGCTGAAATCAGGGTGTCGGAGGACCAAGGTCCCTCTGGAAGCTCTCGGGAAGAGTCCTTTCCTAGTGTCCCTCCAGTTCTGGCTGAGGCTGGCATTGGCCACTGAAATCTCCGCCTCTGTGGTCGTATTGCCTTCTCCTCCTTTGTTTGTGTGAAATCGCCCTCTCGTTTTGATTGTATTTAAGCCTCCCCCGCCCCAATAATCCAGGATAATCTCTCTTATCTCAAGATCCTTAATTTAATCGTATCTGCAAAAGTCCTTCCCCACCCCCATCCCCCCTCACCCCCATATAAGGTAACATTTGCAGGTTCCAGGGATTGGGATCTGATCCCTTCCAGGGCCATTATTTAGCCTACCACGTGGGGGCTGGAGGATAAACAACCAGCCTCTTGCCCCCTGGGTAAAATGATGCTGAGACTCCGTTTCCTGTTGTCTCCTAGTGTTCCCGGAAGGCACAGAGGGTTTGTGCCTCAGTTGTCCATAGCAGCACAGGGCTCAGCAACACACCGTGTTGGTTTTCTCCTTCCCTTCCCTTCCCTTCCCTTCCCTTCCCTTCCCTTCCCTTCCCCTCCCTCCCCCTGCCCCTCCCCTCCACTCCCCTCTCCTTCCCTTCCCTCCCCCTCCCTCCCCCTCCCTCCCCTCCCTCCCCCTCCCCCTCCCCTCCCCGCTCCTTCCCTTCCCCATCTCGCTTCTGTTCTCCTCTAATGGGTGGCTCCTGGGATCCCTGCCTCAATAAACTACTTGGCCTTGAATCTTCCTCTCCAGGTTTGCTTCTGGGGGACCCAGCCTAAGAAACCCATCTATCACCAGTCATCTGCAGCAAAGGCAATAACTCGTCAATTATCTTTCAAACTCCAAGAATCTAGGCGTAGACACCCTGGGGACACGGTGTTTGGAGTCATGAATGCAGTGGCTGGGTCAGCAGCCAACAGTGTGGCTGCACTGCTTCCTGTCCAAGCGGACTTCATTCGGCAGCCAGATGGCATCTCTGCGTATCTACCTTGACATTCACCCCGGAACAGAAATCTTGGTGGGACATAAAGAGCAGAGGTTCCACCGTAGCCGCCATCATCTGTTTGATGCAGAGATTTGACCTGCTCCAGACGCTGGGGTAGCAGAAGCCCTCGTTAAGCCAAGCAGCTTGCAAGGGACCTGAAATCTGACAGCTGCTTAGAAGAGACGAGTATCACACGGGCATAGACCTGCATGGGGCCCAGGGAACCAGGAAGAACGACACTGTCTCCACCGGCTCCTGAGGAGAACGGGCCCATCCAATGATATTCTGGCAAATGCACTACAACTGGCTCTCTGGGCTCTCTTGGTTTATAACATTTGCCAGTTTCTGTGGTGTAAATATTCCCGCGATGGCCAATTTCAAGCTGCCAATTTGTCCACTGGTTTGAAAAGTTCCCGGTACTTAAAAAAAATTTGTTTAATGTTTATTTATCTTGAGAGAGAGAGAGAGAGAGGGAGAGAGAGAGAATCTGAAGCAGGCTCCAGGCTCCGAGCTGTCAGCACAGAGCCTGATGCAAGGGCTCGAACTCACAAACCGTGAGATCATGATCTGAGTCGAAGTCAGATGCTTAACTGACCGAGCCACCCGGGTGTCCCCCAAAATTCCTGAAACTTTAACAGTGAACTCTTGCAAGCCAGCATGAGCTAACTCCAGCGTGTTATGACCTCTGCCCTTTATTTCATTGTATTTTTTAAAATTGTTTTTATATTTTATTTCTTGGAAAGATTCTTATTAAATTTTATTGAAGTTCAGGCTTATAGAAAAATTCCCCAAACAGTAAATGAGACCCCTGTAGACCCTTTAACTTGATCCATCAAATGTCAGTATTTTGCCATTGTTGCTTTATTTCTCTTTCCAAACGTATATATTTGTTATTGTTGTTTTATGATCATTGACCCATTAGAATAAGTTTCAGGCACACGACTCTTGTTCCTAAGTACTTACTCATCTTTTTCTCCTGGACCCCACACCTCCCCAAACCACATTATCATCTGATCCGCTGCTGGTATTTAAATTTTATCTATTGTTGGGGCGCCTGGGTGGCGCAGTCGGTTAAGCGTCCGACTTCAGCCAGGTCACGATCTCGCGGTCCGTGAGTTCGAGCCCCGCGTCGGGCTCTGGGCTGATGGCTCAGAGCCTGGAGCCTGCTTCCGATTCTGTGTCTCCCTCTCTCTCTGCGCCTCCCCCGTTCATGCTCTGTCTCTCTCTGTCCCAAAAATAAATAAACGTTGAAAAAAAAAAAAAATTTAAAAAAAAAAAAAATAAATAAATTTTATCTATTGTCTTAGTAATGTCTTTTATTACAATATAATGCTTTTTTCAGATCCAAGATCTGATCCAGGGTCCTGTGTTGCATTTCTTTGTCAAGTGTCTTTTCTCTTCTTTAACCTGGAACCATTTCCTCACACTTTGATGCCTTTTGTGAAACTGACATTTTTGGGAAACATCCAGAAAAGTTTTGTCGGATGTTCTTTAATTTGGGTTTAGTTTAGCACAGAGGTACTGTTTTTTTAAAAAAAATTTTGGTAAAGAAATACGCTAGATTAGTCATTATTCATTTAAGTTGTTTGAGGAATATATAAAGAAAAACAGGTAGGAGTAAAAATATAAATACCATTCATTAGTACGCTACTCAGAAAGGGCCACTCCTGACATTTCACTGTGTATCCTCTATGTTTTGTCTATGTGCACACACTTACTTGTTTTCCCAAATCCAAAGAGGGAATCGTAGGTACACGCAAACATCAAGCTTTTACTAGTTAACATCATGGACGTCTCTCCGTATCATTCAGTATCTCTCTACACCGTCTTCTATGGCTACAGGATATTGATCTACATTTATATCGTTTCTAATTTTTCTTTTGAAAGAAATTTTTTAAAAATTAAAAAAAATGCTTTTATTTATTTTTGAGAGAGGGACAGAGAGAGCAAGTGGGGGAGGGCAGAGGGAGAGGGGACAGAGGATCCAAAGCGGGCTCTGTGCTGACCGCAGAAAGCCTGATGCGGGACCTGAACTCACGACCCGTGAGGTCATGACCTGGGCCCCAGTTGGATGCTTCACCGACTGAGCCACCCAGGCGCTCCTTTTTTCTTAGAAAGCTCAACGCTGGGGTACACTCATGGTAACTTCCTTGGGAAAAAAAAATTCCCAGTGGTGGAATGGATACATCAAAAGGTTCAAAAACATTCAATAGTTATTGCTAAATTGTCTTTCGGAAATTTACTAATTTCTATTTACCAGCAGGACAGGAAAGTTGCCATTGCCCCACATCTCCCACATCACTAGGAGTCATTTTATTTTAACTTTTTGGCGTGGAAAGTGAATCCTTTTTTGTTTTAGAAATATTTTATTATGAAGTATTGCATTCAGAAAGATAATGGAGATTAATAAAAGGACTGCTTATAAACCTTCATACGTGGCCAACTTTATCAGATCTTAACATTTTCTGGTCTTACTTCAGATTTCTTTTAGTAATAAAACACCATGGACACGGTTGAAGGCCCCCAAACGCTTGCTTCCTGATACGTGTCCCTTCCCTTTTTCTCCCCCAGAGTAGACGTTGGCACGGGGTTGGTGCTTGTTTTTGTCCTATTACTAGGTACATATGGTTGTTTCATTCACAATTCTGTGATGACTAATGACATCGAGTATGTCTTCAGATGCTTATTAAACGCTCGTACTCTGTGCGTTGACTGTTTAAGTCCTTCTCCTATTTTTGTTTCGGTTGCTACTTTTTTGTAGGATGCTGCGATGCTGGAGGAGGCCTCATTTTTCTTCCCTGGACTGTTTCTCTGCACTTCTAGTCCCCTTTCTTCTGAGCTTCTTATAACACAGGTCTGGCCATGACACCTCCCTCATGAATTTCTTATTTAATTTTTCTTTTAACGTTTCTTTATTTTTGAGACAGAGAGAGACAGAGCATGAACGGGGGAGGGTCAGAGAGAGGAAGACACAGAATCTGAGACAGGCTCCAGGCTCTGAGCTATCAGCACAGACTCACGGACCACGAGATCATGACCTAAGCCAAAGTTGGATGCTTCACTGACTGAGCCACCCAGGCGCCCCATGGATTTCTTTAAGGATTCCCTGCTTTCTTTCAGACAGAGTCCTGACTCCTCAGTGAGGCCTGTGCTGATGTGACCTGGCCTGTCTGTTACCACTCCATATTCAACTCTACCCTGTGTATTCTCCCAGCCTTCCAGGCGCCCTGCACCAGCTGGCATTCTCAAACATGCGCCTTGCTCATGACTGTGCTTTTGAACATGCCATTTCTTCCCCCTGGAATAAATGGCCTTGCAGACTGAAAACTTACATCTATCTGCCACGGCCCACATGGGCGGTCATCTTTTCCTTCCTTGGTGGTCCCATTCGACCTTGTGCAGATTATAGGGCTACACTCTGGATGGAGATGACTCGTGGACCCTGGATGCCAGCTGGCACCTGCTGGTCCTTAGAGTTCTAGTGAAGATTGTTTGGAGCCTCTATTTTGTATCTGACGTTTATCCCAAACTCTCCCGAGTTCTCTGCCTCGACACCTTGGCCCTGGGCCTTCTGTCTTCAGGGTTGAAATCCATGGTTAATGCTTACAGACCCAACTGGGAAACACAGTCCCTGCCCCGAGGCCCAAGAAGGACCCCACTTCTTCCAAGCATTCATGAGTGTGCCACGCTAGCAGAATTTAAGTAAAGCTGTATTTTGGGAGCGAGGGGTTAACGACCAGAATACATCCTCTTCTTAAATAACTTCAAGCCACTTAATCAACAGCGCTTCACCAGATGTCACAGGGTGCCATTTTCCCCAGCTTTCCCTCCTTTCCCTTCTCAACTGTTTTCCCTTTTTTGCTCTCCTGCCCTGTCCTCCCAGGAGTAAGGACCATTATCTTGCTTGTCGTGTGCAGAGAAGTTCAGTTCTTTTCCTTTGTGGACTCCCTGCCATGCCTCTGGGTCCTCACTGTCCATCTCAGGTGGCTCGTTGAGGCCTTTGCACAAAGACGGTCTGCCCCCTGCTCCCAGAGGGGCTGGCTGTTAAGAGGTGCTAACCTCTGTCACCCTTGGATGCTTGTCTGTCACCACCAAGGCACTGGGGGCCCCTTGAGGACAAGCAGGATGAAAAGAACCAGCTTCGTTGTGGCAGCGATGGTTATAAGGATGAAATGAGATGTTTTCCTCCATCTGTTTCTTACTAGATATTGCTTTTCACTTTTCCTTATTTTGACTGAATTGACCACACTGGTCGTCACGTAGACCCAGCTGTCTCTGTGTCTCAGGGCTTCTCTGGCCCTTGTGGCCTTGTCCACTGACAGCCGGCCCTCGGAGAAGGAGGTCGGTGAGCCCAGATGCCAGTGTATTTGGGAGCAGAAAGCTGGTCGTGGCACTCCTTGGCATTGCGGGGTTTGGAAAACGCCCGCCAGCAAAGGTGCTCTCTGGAGCTGTTTTGCCCTGGCCTGACCCAGCCCATACTTGGCATCTACCTCTCTATTCCTTTTTTTTTTTTTGGTCTGGCATTTATGAGCTCCACCTCGGTGTTGCACTTCTCCTCATCTTCCTCTCCAGCACTTCTGCCCTAGATCAGTCATCACCATCTCTTTGAAGTGGGTAGTATTTTTATGCCCGTTTTCGTGATGGAGAAATTGAGGTCTAGAGATGTTAGAGCAGAGCTAGGACTCAAATTCAGGCAGTTCAGTTCTGTACCCTCTGCATAAAAAGTAGGACAGGGTCGGGGGACCTGGATGGCTCAGTCGGTTAAGCGTCCCACTTAGGCTCAGGTCGTGATCTCACAGTTTGTGAGTTCGAGCCCCATGTGGGGCTCTGTGCTGACAGCTCGGAGCCCGGAGCCTGCTTCGGATTTCGTGTCTCCGTCTCTCTCTCTCTCTCTCCCCCATCCCCCGCTCATGTTCCTTCTCTCTCAACAATAAATAAACATTAAAAAAGAAAAGGCAGGACAGGGTGTAGTAAGATGGGCTGGACCCTCAGCCCCAAGGACAAGGGACAGTTGCACACTGACCATTGGGGTCAAATATGCGTGAGTAGAGGACGGCCCAGGTGTTTAGGGGCCGTGCAATAGGTGAGTCAGTGGTCAAGCCAGGACGTGAGCCCGATTCTCTCCACTTGTCCTATGCCCCTTCTAATACCTTATGCAGTTTTATTAGGCCACACCAGGTAAGGCTGAGTATTTGCCTTCGGTCCTACGATTTCACCGTGGGAGGTGGGCTCAGGGTCCAGGCCTCCTGGGTCCTGGTCTAGGATTTTCCCACCACTCCGAGCGACCCTCTGCCCACGACCGTCCATTTCTTTGCCTGGTTTTCTGTCTCTGCTTCTGCCTTCTCTGTGGGGCAGTCGGGCAAAGACACATGAAGACTCCTCCAATTCAGCGGCCGGCAGCCTGACGGTATAGTCCATCCGCCGATGCCACAATCCAGCTTTCAGAGACGCCAGTGTTTACGTGAGCTCTGGGCTGAGGAGGGCATCGGTGCTACGTGTGGGGGCCCTCACCCGCTCGTTGCCTGCTTGCTTGCCTCATCTTGCCAGCATGTCATCACGTGACAGGTCAGGCGGCGTTTCTGACTGTTCCGTGAGACCCGGGTAATGATGTCAGCTTCCTCCCCCCACCTTAACACGCACTCACATGCACACACACACACACACACACACACCCTCACTTCTAGGCACCAAATGGCAGAGGTCGGTTCCAGGGCAGACCAGCCCTTTAGTTCTGGGCCTTCCAATGTGATCTGGGGTTTGGGGGGCAGGTGACGGGGAGGCTGAGCTGTCACTTTGAATTGCAAAGGCTCTATCCATAATGCATAAAGGGGCCTCTGCGAGTGGCCACAGCCTCCTGTCGTCCTGCGGCTCAGGGAAATTAGACAGCTTCAGAGCCCCTTATGAAAATGCAATGTATTACCGCTGCTTTTTGACTAGTGAATTATGCATTCAAGAGTGACAAATTCCAAGATGCCGCCTTTATTAGGAACTCAGTGGCGGGTGGGGTGGACAGTGCTGTCTTCCAAGCTTGTGACAGAATGTTTAATAACTTTTCCTGACTACGCTTCCCGGAGGTGGTGTTTATAATACGTATTCCTTCCCCCCCGCCTTTCATTTTATCAAAACACTGATGCTGGAGATTATTGCTCTGTTTATGCATTTGGAAACTCTTCCTGGGTCAAAGGGCAGCATCGTTTGAAATGACAAAGGCAACGACAGAAATGGTTTTTTTTTAACCAGTCTGTCTCCCGTGCCTGCGGCCTTCGACTCCTGGGTTTTTTAAAGACCCATCCGTTTGGAAGAGTCAGCACCTTCCTGAACTTCAGGCCCGGAGACGGGAGACAGGGTGTCTTACCTCCTGTCATTCTTTGGGCAGGCGGAGACCTGTGATGGCCTCCAGGATACCAGAGCGGGCTTCCTGGGGGGCGGGGGCAGGGGATGCTCGTGGAAAAAACCGCTTAGGGATAGTCTGCGCCCCCCACTCCTTACTTAGGCCCAGTTCTGGCTGTCGTGCTGGATAGGGCTAGGTGCCGGGGTGGCCCCATCTGGCCACGCGTGGGGCCTGTTTTAGGTTCATCTCTAATAAAGAAGTTTGGTAACCTGTGCTTCCTCATGAAGTGCTGCTGCCGTGTCCAGAGGTCCCAGGGTTCGCGCTTTCCTGTCTCTTCTAAGACAGTCCTTGCCCGGCTCCCCGAGGGACCATCCTAGCAAACGAATCTGACCGCATCACTCGTCTGGTTTGAGGTCTTCCAGGGCTCCCCATGGCTTATGGGGTGAACGTTAAATTCCTCAGCCAGGCCTAAAAGGTGCTTGATGACCTTGACCCGCTGACCCCGCCAGCCTTCTTGTCACACGCCTCTGCCACTGTCACTTGCATGCTTCCCTTTGTGACTCCCGGCATCTGGGGGGCTCTGACCCTTTGACAACTTTGCCCATGCTGGGCTCTCTGCCTGGAATGCCTCCCTCTGCCTGTCTGTCCGGCAAATTCTTATTCATCTGTTAGGACCCAGCTCCAGTTTTGCCTCCTATGGGAAGCCTTCCTTGATTTCCTGGGCCGAGTCCATGCCCTTGTACTCACTGTGTTTGTACCTACCTCGAGAGCCTGTTTGGAGGTTCTAGCAGGGGAGCGCAGCTACTCGTATACCCTTGACCGAAGAACGGTCCTCCTCTATCGGGGAAGGTCGTCCTCTTCGACCGAGCGCACAGCTTCGGGAGGGACACACATGGAGCGGTGAGGGAGGAAGGGGACACACGCCTAGCCAGCCAGGTCAGCCGAATCAACCCTGGCGATCAACGGGGTGACAGATGCCGCGGCCAGATCGCCCTCACATCCGTACCTGCCTTCATTAGAGCAATGATCATCTCAGATGTCAACGGTTGGCTAATCTTTTCTCCTTGCTTTGTTCTTAGCACAAGGCCTGGATTTCTAGTGGGGGCTAACTAAATATTTGCTGTTGTTTGCATGGCATCTTATGTTGCCTGACGTGGAATCTTGACCAGATACGTTCAGGCATTCAACACGTGTGCACTGAGCGCCGTGGGAGCCGGACCCTTCAGTTCTGCCGTCTACTGGTAGTGTCACTTTGAGCAGGTTCCTTAATCTCTCTGTGCCTCAGTTTCCTCCCCTGTAAATGGGGGCAATGGGAGCACTTGTTCCACGGCAAGTTAAACGGATGTTACATATCCAGTGTATCAGGGACAGTCCCCGTTAGCACCGGGGCTGGCACGCCGTACTCACATGATGTTAGCTGTAACGATGTTATTGTCATAATTATATTGTTTTATAACATGTGAATACTATATATTTATTATTATATTATTATTATTATTATTAGTGTTATTATTATTATTCGCATTACTTGCTCTCCTTGAACTGACTGGGTCTCCATCCTTCTCTGGCTGCTTTGCCCTGCACTTGGCAGATGGGATGTGGATCATTTTAATTAGGTTTTATTGGGCTGTTATACGGGTCATAATTGCGGCCATTATTCATTTTCATGGGGCCGCTGACAGAGCCTCGGTTTAGACATGATGATATCTTGACAAGACAAATCCCCGTATCAAAAGGTTCCCTGTTCGAGGGGCCGGAGCCGTGGCAGGAAAAGGGTCCTTCTGGGGCCCCAAACGCAGCTTCGGAGGAGATGAATACCGGGAGCGTTCATCAGAGAGAAGAGAGATGATGGCAGCGGATGGTACCGTCCGTGTGGACGGTGGGGCCGCCCCTGGGGGGGGGGTGGGGTCATTCGCCCCTCTTGGCCGTGTGCTCCAGGATCACCACCGGATCCCTAGTGCTCTGGACAGAGGAGGCTCTGGAAAAATACTTGCTGAATGAAAGCCGCACCTCTAGGTGCTCAGGAGAGCCAGAGCGAGGAGGGCGGCTGAGTGCGCAGACGCGTGATCGGGAGCTGGTGGACCGAGCCTGGCCTCAGGGCCTTGTGATGCTCTTGGGATCCCGAGCGGAGGCTCAGCGAGGCGTCGGGGAGGAGTCAGCGCAGGCCGGTGGATTGGCCCTGTCCGTGAGTCCCGACTGTCTGGACCGGCGTGTTCTTAGGTTTAGGGAGGCTGGAGTATGGAGAAGCAAATGTTCACCAACCTCCCTCGGGGACGGAGTTGTATTTCCCCACCAGGGATGTCAGTTTTGCCCAGGGCACAATGGCGTGTTTGCCGACCTGACACCGGAGGAGACATGCACACGTGCCTCCGTGATCTGGCTTAACGCCCTTCTGCGTTGTCGGTGATCTGCTGTCGCAAACAGCGTGTCCGTGTTACCCTGGGATCAACATGGCTGGAATGAGCCTGAACCCAATTTGCAACCTAAAGCCAGGCGTAGCCACCTTTCAGCTGGCAGCGAGCTGCCCCGCCATGCCCAGCCGAGGTCAGCTGAACCCAGGCTACCCGCAGACCCAGCTCATGACAACAGATGCCTGTTGCTGGAAGCCTTTGAGTTTTGGGACATCCGTTACGCGGCGTTAGTGAGGTGCTAGCTGACAGATACAGAGCCCCGGGGCTGCTCCCCTGTGATGTGCTTCATATATTGGGGCTCCATATCAAATTAGGTTTGAAGCAAGTGTTCAGTTGTCACAAACAGATGGAACACCTCTGATTTTTTAAAGTTTATTTATTTATTTTTGAGAGAGAGCAAGAGAGCGAGAGAGAGAGAGAGCGGGAGCGAGAGCAAATCAGTGGGGGAGGGGCAGAGAAAGAGGGGGACAGAGGATCCGAAGCGGGCTCTGCACTGACAGCATTAAGCCCGATGTGGGGCTCCAACTCACAGACCGCGAGATCATGACCTGGGCCAAAGCTGGGCGCTTAACCAACCGAACCACCCAGGTTGAACACCTGTAGACCTTGGTTCTCATCCAGAGGCGACTTTACCCTCCAGGGGACATTTGGCAATGTCCGGAGGGATTTTGGGTGGTGACAACTCAGGGGGAGTGGTGCCTGGTGGGTAGAGACCAAGGATGCTGCTAAACATTGTACAATGCCCCAGACAGCCCCCACAACAAGGAATTAATTCATCTCAAATGGCAATCGTGCTGAGGTTAAGAAAACCTGCTTTAGATTCTATGCATCTCGATCCCCAAATATCCACCCTCCCTCCCTTTCTCCTTTCCTTCCCTCCCCACTTCCTCCCTCCCTTCCTTCTTTTCCTGCTCCCTTCCTCCCCCTCTCCTCCTCCTAAACAAGATAGATACATGACCAGCCCTCGGGGAATTTGTAGTGAATGGGGGAACGCAGACCTAGTTATGAAGCCCTGAAATCATTACAACCGATGCGACGCAGGCTGCTTTGGCCGAGAAATCCAGAAGGGACCACCTTCAGACGGGTGATCAGGGAAAGGCCCTTGGAGTGGCTGACATTTCAGTGAAAGCCTGAAGGAGGAGGAAGAACCAGCTGTGGGAGAGGCGAAGGAAGAGTGTTTCTGGCTTTAGGAACGGCAAGCGTGGAGGGACCAAGGTGGGAAAAAGCTTGTGTGTTCCGGGAACTGGGAGGGGGTCCCCGTCTGATGCGGGAAAGGCGTGGGGCCCCCTGCCCTCTCCAGCCTTGCGTCTGGAGTTTGCTCACTGATTTGCATACCCCACATCTGCACCGTGGAACTCTCAGGAAAACCTGGGGAATCCAGGGTCTCAGGGGCGCATGAGGGTCCAAGCTTAAGTCTGGAAAGCTGCCTCGACGCCATGTTCAATCCATTTCCTACAGGTACAGAGCTGAAAGTTGATCAGCATTTGAAGTGTTCAAGTTGGAATGTTTTCGTATGAGCACCAAAATCCATGGCAGCTTCTGGTTAAAATGCACTGGGCAACGTGGCGGGTGGCCTCACCAGGACACATGCACCTGCTCAGGTGGGCTCAGACGGGTGGAGCTGCTGGGGCCGCTCAAAATGATTGTGTTTTCCTCGCTTTCACCCTGGCTCCCTCCAATGCAGCCTCCACGGGAAAGCCAGGGCACAGTGGGGTCACGTGGACCCATTCTGCTCCCAGGATGAAATTCAAACTCCTCACTGTGGCCCAAGCGGCCCCTTGTGATCCCGTCCTTGCTCGGCCTCCCACCTTATCCCGTCCATAGGCTCTGAGGACCTCAGGGGTTGCTCACATCTTTCCTGCATCAGAAGGGGGGCTCCCTCTGGTTCTCAGGACACGGCAGTCATCTGGCCTCCTTTCTCTTCCCAGGACATGATGAGCTCTCTTCGGACTCCTTGTCTTCAGGCTTGCTGTCCCCTTGGCCTGGAATATTCTCCCTTGAACATGTTTGCACAGTGGTCTCCCTTCCATCCTTCAGGCTGAAACATCTCCTCCCTGGGAAAAACTTCTCTGATGACCCAGTCCTAAATCACTCTCCTCGTACCCATTATTCTCCATCCTGTCCTGTTCATATCCTCCGCGGCATTCGACCCATGCTGGGATTTTCTCCCTATGTGCTCACTTGTTTATTGTCGTTGCTTATCTTGGCCACCCGGGAGAGTGCCGGGCACATAGGAGATGCTCAGTAAATACCCACTGAGTGAGGGAATGAAAAGGGGATAACGCATTAACCCACCGCTGGCCAGAACAGCTCACATGGGAATTGGAGCGAGCAGCAGTATGAGGCTGGCTCACAGTGTGAGCACGTATGGCTAACAACCGTGCAGCGTTACGGGCCGAACTGTGCCCCCCACCCCTGCACCCCCATAGGTTGAAACCCTAGGAGCCGCTTCAGCATGAAGCATGACCTTATGTGGAGACAGGGGCTTTACAGAGGCAATCAGATTAAAATGAAGTCATTAGGATGGGTCCTAATCCAGTGTGCCCGGGGTCCTCAGAAAAAGGGGAAATTTGGGGAGACCGCACGCACACAGGGAAAGTGAATGGCAAACGAAGATGGAGGCAAAGATCGGGGTGATTCACCTACAAGGAGTCCAAGGAGCGTCGAATATGTGGGCGAGCCACCGGCGGCCAGGGGAGAGACAGGTTCTCCGAAGGAACCAGCCCGGCCGACGCCTTGATCTTGGACTTCTGGTCTCCAGAATGGTGAGCCATCACATTTCTGCTGCTTAAGCCACTTAGTGTGGGAGACTTTGCTGTGACAGTCAAAGCAAACCCACACGAACAGGTGGAGGCTAAGGGCCTGGCCCTGCCCACGGAGGGGGGAGGGGTCGTGCTGGGGGCTCAGTCTGGGGAGGGGCCTGGGGTCCCGGACGACTGGGGAGTGGCTGCGGGTGGGGCTGACTTAGGCTGGTTCCCATTTTGGCTGCGGGCCAAGCAGGGTGGGGGGTCGGGGTGGAAGCTGCAGGCCTGCACCAGCCAGGGGCCCTCACCCCCAGCCTTCCAGGCTGTGCGCGCGCGTGTGTGTAAGTGTGTGTGTTGGGGATGTGGGGTGTGGCAGGGCGCAGAGGGGAGCCGGAGCCAGAGGCGTAATTAGGGCATGGAGAGGAAGAGCCGGGGAGCTGGCAGGACCTTCTCTGCTGGAAGAGAAGAATGGACCCGTTGGTTGGCCGGTGAGTCCTTCAGCTGGGTCCCCGTCCCTAATTACCACCCAGACCGAGCCTCTGGGCCCCGGCCGCCCGGCCCATCTGCAGCCTCCGAGATGCCCAGGATCCAAGCCAGGTGCTGGTGCCCGGGTCCTCGGGGCCGGCGAGTGGCAAGAGGGCTTTAATTCCAGAGCTAATTGCTGCGGCTCTCCAGTGACCCCTGGCGGCCTCCCGGCCGGTCTGGACCAGAGCTCTCTTAACGTGGGATTTCCGCGCGGCGCTCGCGTGTGGGTGCGTACTGCGTGCCCAGGACGTGTGCCTGTGTGCGCTCGCACATGTGTACTGTGTGTCTGCGTGTGCCCCCGCGGGCGTGGCGTGCGTGTGCACCTCCCGGGTGTTACCACAAGCGTCCTGCGTTTCTGTTTGTGTGTCTCCCTTTGCGCAGGCGGGTCTCTGGACACACGCACGCGCGTACGGTGGCGTAAACATACATGGGTGAGGTGGTCAGTACACACGTGTGTGTCAGGGGCGTGTACGTGTGCGGGTCCGTATAATTCTTTTCCCTCACTTAGTAGTAGAGCGTTGGCGATCGGGAGGGTGGTTGTGCGTGTGTCCGGTCACCGTGCAAGTGTGTGTGTGCAGAGCGTGTGAGCACGTGTGTGCAGACAGGCTCCGGCATCTGCGCTCGAACCTGGCTCTCTGAGGCTCTGCCCGTCGGAGGGGAGATGTGGAAAGCTCACAGGCAAGCTCGCGGGGTGGGTGGAGGCGGGCCGGTGCGTGCGGTGGGTGGTTTGCCGGCAACGGCTGGGCCCTGCCCCGATGCCCGGTTTGGCTGTGCTGGGCTGAGGAGGGAGGCTGTACTTGCCAGCTTGCCAGGGACAGGAAGATCTGACTTAGGACAGGGGCGAGTGGGTGGTTCCCAGGGGACAGCACGGGTCCTCCCAGGGCGAGCGCTGTGCTTCCCACTTTCGGCCGTGATCCCCTGGGTGATGCGGGGCTGGGTGCTGGACCTGGAGGGATGCTTATCTCCGTGGAAGGGAGCTCCAGGAAGCTCCCACAATGGGATTTCAGGGCCACGGTTTTATGAAGACTTTCGGGGATTGGGGCAAGAAAACGGAAAAGCTCTCTCTCAACTGCAGAACAGCACTCGTTTTAGATTCCAGAGGAGCTCGGGGCCTCGGGCTGGCAAAAAGGAAATTTGTGATGTTTGCAGAGGTAGTGTGGTCTGTTTGAACCCCTGAACAATGCATCCCTGGACATAAAGGGATTGGAGGAGCGGAGAGGAGCCCCAAGGGCTGTGGGAGAGGACTGAGCCCTTAATGGGCTGGGCGGGGTTCTCACAGGTTGTGCACGGGTATAGACAGCATCTGGATGGCGAGCTGGGGTCGGGGAGAAGTTGGCGCAGGGACATTGCTGATTCACTCAATCTGTGTCCTCCTTTCTCTCCTCCCTTGAACAGATCACGTCCTAGGCAGTCTGTAGGACCCACTCTAGTCCCTGCCGGGGACCAAGGACGCAAGGTCAGCGAAGAACTGATATGTCCCCAGAAGTTCTGGATAAACTATTTCCTTGGCAGCTCATTAAATACCCTTTTCCTTTGTCCAGCTGGTATGTTGGGAGTTGTGGATGGCACACAGCTCACAGACCCAAGTGCTCCTGGACACCTGTCCCCTCAGCTCCTTCTGGGCCCAGAAGCAGGTGGGTCTGCCCTGATCCTTGCCGTGTAGAGGGCTGGAGGGTCCTTGACCAGAGTGATTTCTTAAGTCGTCCTAGCCTACTTGAGAAATGCTTCTGCTCGGGCAAGGCAGTGACTGAAACACTGGCCTGGGTTCCCTGTGCTTTAAGGGACACCACCTATGAATTAATTAGCTTGCAACAATATGATAACAATAATGATAATCGGAGCCACTGGTGGCCCACACAGCACCTGTGGGAGAGTTTAGAAAAAGGCACCACCTCGGGGTAAAACAGGTGACTAAGAGATGTTCCCCTCTGGGTGGCCGGTGGGAAAGAGGCCCTCCTCTGTCTGAGCCGAGGTTAAAGGTAGCGCCTCGGGTGGCTTAAGAGGGTGGGGCTGGATGGTCTCAGGGAATCCCGGGATGGCTCAGCAGGGAAGCTGTCAGTGCCCTGCCTGTGTGTCTGCCCCTAAGTGCTTTGTGACCTTAGGGAGGTGCCTGCCCCTCTCTGAGTCTCCCCTGCCTCTGAGACCCTGGCCCTTTTGAGTTCCACCTCTGCTCTTAAACATGGACCCCTTGCCATGAAAGTCAGAAAGTCAGTCCCTTCTTTGGCACGCATACCAAGAATTGAGGAGATGTGGGGGCGCCTGGGTGGCTCAGTCGGTTAAGCGTTTGACCCTCGGTTTCGGCTCAGGTCATGATCTCATGCGTTCGTGGGTTCGAGCCCTGCATCTGGCTCTACACCGGCAGGGCGGAGCTTGCTTGGGATTCTCCCTCTCCCTCTCTCTCTGCCCCTCCCCCGCTTGCGCTGTCTCTGTGTCTCTCAAAATAAATACATAAACTCAAAAAAAAAAAAAAAGAAATGAGATTTTTACTGAAGTTTTGGGGTTCCAGTGTATTAGGGTTCACGAGAGAAGAAGAACCAAGAGGATATACATAGATATATAGAAAGAGACTTATTCTGGGGAAATGGATCACAGGACTGCAGAGGCTAAGAAGTCCCATGACCTGCTGTCTGCAAGCTGGAGGCCCAGTAATGCGGGTGGTGGAACAGTCCAAGCCGGAGGACCTGAGGACCAGGCACGGCAGCCGATCGGGCAGTCTGAGTCTGAAGGCTTGAGAGACAGGAGCTCCGGTGCCCGAGGGCGGGAGATGACGGTTGTCCCAGCTCAAGCGGGGAGCAAATAACCCTCCCCCACCTTTTTTGTCCTATTTGGGGCCATCTGCATTGGTGAGGGTGATCTTTACTCAGTCTGTAAGCTTCAAGGCTAATTTCCTCCAGGAACACCCTTCCAGACACCGGGTTTACCAGCGCCCTGGGTGTCCCTCAGTCCAGTGACATTGACATATAGAATTCACCATCGCAGCCAGGGAGGGACAGGGTCAGTCTGCGGTGCACAGCCTTTGACGAATCGCAGGCCTCTCTCTTTCTACTTCTTTGCTCTCAGTTCCTGTGTCCTGTCCTGGAATGGGGCGAGCAGTCCTGCTCTCCCAGACGTGCAGACCCCACCCCAGCGCACAACTTGGCACAAAGCTGGACAAGGCTGTCTCTTGAGCCAACCTCCTTAGAAACCTCCTGGGCTTAGAAATTGCAAAACTGTCATCCTGTTCCATCCACATGGGATACGGGGCTTTGGAATATCATTTCACACAATCAGAGAGTTTGGTGTCTATGGTGAGTACCATAAGAATAAAATAAAGCCTCTGGACACTGGGCAGTCCTGTCGGGAGAGAAGTAGCTTCGAAACTATTCTGGAACACGAACAGCTCAGGTAGCACAGGCTCAAGGGGTCCCCACAACAATCTGGCAAGGTGGGTGTGATTATTACGAATGTCCTATTAGCAGAAATCTTCAGTCAAAAAAAAAAAAAAAAAGAACGATGTTCCCATTTTACAGGTGGGGAAATAGAAGCACAGAGGTTAGAAGTGTTTTGCTTTATAGATGAGTCAGAATGCCTTTTGCTACAAGCCGCAGCTCGATTAGAATTGTCTTAAACAATGAGGGCCACTTACTTACCAGCTTGGATACTGAGAAGTCCGAACAGGAAGTGGTTCTGGGATTGGGCGATTCAGCAGCTCAACAGCTCGTCCCAGAGGCAGGTTCCTCTTCTGCACGTCCTTTCCACTCTGGACTACTTGCTGCCCACGGGTAGGTTTGTAGCTTGTTGTCATCCATGGGTCAGACATTGTGACGAGGCCCTTTCATGTGCCCTCTTTATGGAGGAGGGAGTTGGGGCCCGAGCCATGCCCCCACGGTACCCCCAGGATGTGTCCCGGGTGTTCTCCCTCTATTTCCAGGGCTCCTTGCTGTCGTGCTGCCCAACTGCAGTGTCAGGGAGGACGAGAAGGGCAGGGGTGTCTCAGGGCTGGTTCACAGTGAGGTTGATGGAGACCCTGCACTTCGACACCTAGCCCCTCCCAAGGTCACCCCAGATTTCATCAGCCAGAGCCTGGAGGACAGCTTACGGGAGGTTTGGCAGGGGCCACCCCCAGGACCGGTGCACATCACTCCTCTTATTCCGTGGGCTGGGACTCAGCTGTGGGGCTGTGTGTGACCCCAAGGGACGCCAGCTGGGTGTCGGGGGAAGAGGACACGAGTTTGGGAAGCCACACTTGATTTTGAATTGGGACCCTCGACTCCCTGAGTCTGTTTTGTCACTCGAGGTGCAAAAGGCAGTGACCTGCTGTCGGATCTGTGGGGAGGGACCACCGAATCCTTTCATCACTCCCGGAGCCATGGTCCCCTCCTGCGAAGCACTTGCCTCTACTTACTATGGTCCCCGTACTTGCTAATGACCCTTCCCCGAGAGCTCCAGGACACGGCCATGCTTCTCTTCGCCAGCGTGCAGCCACACGGACCAACCCGGAGCCCAGCACTTAGTAGGTGTTCAGTAAGTGCGTGTCGGGGGAGGGGTGAACGTTTGGATGAATTAATATGAACGTGTACGTGCTCAGATTTATTTACTTTCTAAAGAATTCTTCCTCCATACATATTCCACCTCCAGGTTCCATCACGGTGTGCTGGTGGGGGGGGGGGAAGGTGAGGAGGAGGGAGCGCACCTTCCCCCCAACCCTAGCGGAGTCCGGACTATAAATAGCTCCAGTTGGAATCTGACTGCAGATTCCTCCAGCAAAGTCAGCATTCCCAGGACCTCTCATCCTAGATGGGGACCAGGAGCGCTTCCTCATTAATCACGGCTCTTTAATTAACAGCTCTGAGCCTGGAACGAAAGGTGCTTACCGGGAGAACGCCAGCGGGCCCTGAACTCTGGCCGCCTGCTTGGATTTGGAGGACGTGGCGCCTCGGGGAGCAGGCCTGGCATGGCTCGGCGCTGAGCCCGGCGGGGGTTGGGTTTGGAGGGCGGGCAGCTGGCAGGCCGGCCGCCTGTCTCCGCCTCGGACATCACCTCGCAGAGCTGACTCGACTCCGAGCAAGTTGCAGGCAGCTCTGTCCTCCCCGGGCACAGGGAGGGGAGGTGCCCGGAGCAGGATGGTCGAGGACAGCCATCTCCCAACTTGGGCGCCTACTAGATAGAATCACTTCACAGAGCTTTGGAAACATCGAGGCAGGGTCCCCTGAGATTCTGCTGTAATCGATCTGGGAGGGGGGCCAGGCAGTGGGAGCTCAGTTTGAGAACCAGTACTCAGGGATGGCAGGCCTGGGAAGGCACTGAGGTTTGACAGAGAGCCTGGCGGGAATAGCAAAGGCCCAGGCAGGTCAAAGTCCCTTCTTTTCCGCCTTGGCTGGATGTGGCAGGAATGGGACCTCCAGTTTCCTTCTCATTCCCTGCCTTCCAAAGATGCTCAGAGGAGTATCCGCCCAGAGAAGCAGGGAGTCAGGGCAGAGGCTGGAGAGGGGAGGGGGCACAGGCTGGCACAGGAGGCCATGGCGGAGCCACAGCGGAGATTCGCCCCAGGGATCTCTGACATGCTTTGAAGGCTCCTCCTTTGCCGGCTGTGGGATACAGGGAGTGGCTGGTTAAAGAGTATCAACTTGCAGCTAGAAACCGAATGCAGGGCGAAGATCTAAAGATCTAAAGGAAAACGTGGTGGCCTAGTTGGTAACACTGTACCGTATGGCTGAAATTTGCTAAGAAAGTAGAACTCAAGTGCTCTTATCAAAAAAAGAAACACCGCTGAGGGGCTACATATGTCAATTACGTGGCAGGGACCCTTGCACAATGGATACAAGTATCTTACAATTTCATTTGTCGGTTATACCTCAATAAAGCTGAACCCGCCTAGCTCTCCCCACCGCACCCCTGCTCCCGTACTCCGAGCCCTGCCGTAGGGGCCCCGTACAGCCCAACCGGGTCGTTACAGAGTCCTGTCAGCCCGGGCAGTGGCCTCCTCATCTGTAACACGGGGGGTCACGCTCTATAAATCCCCAGCACGTGTGACAAGCAGGAGGTGCTCAGAAAATCCTCGGCCGATCCCTAACGCCCGCACCAGGGATGGCAGGAATTTTCATCCCTCAGGCCTGCCTGCAGCTGACAGCAGGCACCTGGAAAGGGAATTGGGGCCAAACTGGAGATCAGAGAGAGGGTGTGGGGGTTGATTAGTGATGTCCGTCAGGAGTGCAGAAAGGGCAGGTGAGGGCGTAAATGTCATGAATTTGTCATCCGGGTCTAGATGGAACTGTACGAAGATAGGGACTGTGTTTTTCTTGTTCCCATTTGTGGCCTTGTTGTTTGGGAGAGAGTGGCGTGGGAGTAAGCCCTCAAATGTTTGTGGAAGGAAAAGTCTGTTCCATTGCCTTGACTTTTTCTATCCCATCCTTCCCTGGGTCTTTTCGTCTCTTGAGTTCTTTTCATGGAGTTCAGTTTCCTTGTCTCCTTCTCCGTAGTGGTGGCGACAAAGTCCCTCAGGTTTTTTTGGGCGAGGGGAGGGGCTGGTGTGATGTGTGAGAGCCCGTCAGGGACCTGGGGGCTCCCATCTTCCGGCCCCTTCCCTGCCCTGGCATTAGGCAAGCCAGTTCCCCTCTCTGAGCCTCTCATCTGTCCTTTATGTCGTATGGGAATCACGCTCATTTCCTCGCACGTTGTCCCAGTGATTGCATGATTAAATGCATTTAAAATGCCCAGAAAACGTAAGGGCTCAGTCGCTTGTGAATTTCAATGTCCATCCTTTCTCCCTCCCCTTTCACGTGCCCCTGCAATGGGGTGGATGCAGGAACGCTCGTATCCTCCTCTTGACCTCACTTCTTTGCTGGGAAGTCCTCACGCTCTGCCTTCCAGACCGTTCATGCCCCCTTCACCCTTCCCTACCCACCAGGCCTCCATTGTTTTCCAGCCTCTCCTCAATCTAGCCATCCTGTTCTATCCACCTGATTTTATTTTCCCACGTCGGAGATTCCAGGAGGGTGCCCGCCCCACTGTTCCCTCTGCCCAGAGGCTGACGCCCCCAAACTCTCAAGTGGGAGTCAAAGTGTTGGAGGCGATCCACCCCCTTCCCCAGAGGTGTTTTCCCCACTCCCTTTGTTCCTTAATCCATTTGAGAGCTCATTTCATATGCAGATTCCTAGACCGGTTTGGAGTGGAGGTTTCCAATCTATGAATTTCAAGCACCCAGGTGATTCTGATTCATCCTCAAGTTTGCCAATAACTTGGAGAATGTTCCTTCAGTGAGACCCCTATTCGAACGGTCCCTTGGGATGCCCTGGTCTTTCTGTTTGCTGGCTTTAGCCTTTTCCACTCTTTGTAGCTGGGGCTCTTGGTCTGGACTGCACACGAGATCCCAGATCGATTACACCAGGATTTTGGGGGTGAGGCCCTGGCATTGGTCCTTCCAAAGGGTCTTCCAAGTGGTTTGAATGGGTGTCCAGAGCCACTGGATGGATCCCTGTGATTCCAGCTTCGGAGGAAGAAGGGAATCCTTGGTCCTCTCCTTATTTCAAGAGAAGCAGATTTCTCCCTGCTCTTCCCTCTTACGTCTTAGGGAGCGGGGCAGATTCTAGATACCGGACCGCCCCTTGTAGGCAGTGGACAGAGTTACTGTGTGTTTCAACCCCTTTTTCCTCATGGACTTGTCATTCCTTCCTCTCACGCCCAGGGAACTGGCGTAGAATGGCAGTGACTTTGGCCATCTTCTGCCACGCACAGGTTAGTACTCCTGTATCTCTGTTTTTCTGCCCACGTGGCTGGCAGGGGTGTTAGGTGTCGTGCCAAGATTCAGGTTGGGCACCAGAGGGCTGGGGACACCCGCTCAGGAGGGGCCGGCTCTGGCACACCACCAGTCCTGCCCCTTCTCCAGGAGACGAAACCTTGTACCCGGGAACCCTGCAGCCTGTCTAGTAAGTATGTCTGAGGAAGCTTGCCAGCTCCCCGGGCGGCTTATTCCAGACTGGAGAAGTTTGGGGAGCCAGATTCACCCCTGCCGCCTTGCTCCTGGATCACATCAGATGAGCACAGCTCTTCACTCAGGTAATTCTCGTCCCAAGTCCACAGGGGCCTCCGCGACCGCTGTGCCATTCGGTGCTGTCCCCCTGGTTGCTTATCGTGCCTTATCGCTATGAACTTACTTCAGTTGGTCATTATGTTTTCTTGTTTCCTTGTGTATAAGCTCCACCAGGGCAGGGACCAAGCCCGTAAGACGTAGATATCACACTTGCCTCTTGCAGCTTGAGTTCAATAAGGGGACTGTCCATATCTACAAGGGTGTGGGCAGGTGTACCCCAGGGCTTAGCAGCATTAAGAAGCCGTTACCGGGATGCCTGGCGGGCTCTGTCGGTATGGCATGCGACTTTTGATCTCAGGGTCGTGAGTTCGAACCCCATGCCGGGTGTGGATCCCACTTAAAAAGAATAAATAAATAAATGATAAAAAAAATAAGTAATAAAAAAAAAGCTGTTATTAACCCAGTGGCTGATGGGCAGAGAAAGGCACTGGGACCAGAGGAAGCGGTGGGGAGAGGGCCACCTAGCGGGAACAGAGGCTGTCGGTTGCTCTCGAGTCCCCGGAAGCACCTTGGCAAATACTGTGGCCTCACTCTCCTCCTACCTTCTGGGCTCTCATTGGCTGAGCCTGACTGGAAGCCAGAGGGGAGGAGAGTCTGTGGATGCATTTCACTAAGGTCACCCTCTAGGGCTGCAGGGCAGAGCGGAGAAGGGCACAAGGGGACCTGGAGGGGCCCGTGGAAGGTACGCCGCGTTCAATGTTGTGTGCCCGGAGCCTGGCACTTAGTAGCAGCTTATTAAATGCTGAACTAGTCGAGTCTGACTCTGTATTGAAGAGGTCGGTCATGCTGCCTGGTCCAGGGACCAGGTCATGCTATCGACCCTCACGTAACGCAGTCCTGTGACCGCTGTCCAAGCTGCTCGTGCTTTTCTGAGCGTACCCATGGCAGTTATGTCCCTCTAAAGCGTGTAGTCTAGGTGTGGTCCCATTGGCCTGGAGCAGCGGGACTCTCCCCCCACCCCCTCCCCTCCTGTAACCTCTCTGAATACAGCCTGAGATTCTGGTATATTCTGGGGGGATATGTTGTGATGCCTCCTCGCTGTCGCGTGAAATCCCTACACACTCCCATGAGCTGCTGAGCATATAACCAATTCCATTCCAGGATGTAGGTCTGCTCTGGGCACCGTGTTGCGCCTCTGAATCCTCCTCAACACGGTGGTTTAGACGGTCACTCCCGATCTACGGGAGGAGGTATACGAAATAAAACGTATTTGGCATTTTTGTCCTAGGTGTTGTTCGTTACTTAGGAAATGGAAGACGGAAGTAGGAACCCTCGTATCTCAACGGGCAAGGAATTGTTTCTATCAGAGCGCAGTGCCAGCCTCACGAAAGCTCAGGAGGCTGGAGCCGAAAGGTAGGGGGGAACTGAGGCAGAACCTTTCAGTGGGATCTGGAGTGAATTGTGCAGCCGGAGACCCACTATCCCAGCGGAGGCGTCAGGGACCGGCTCACCCACTGGGTTTACAGCCTTCTCGAGATGTGCAACAGAGGGGTTTCTGCCTCGGTTTCTCCGCCTGGAGCCCGAGTTATTTGTCGGATCCAGGCTTCTGACTCTCTTTTAGCAGGGTGGATTCTGGTGCCGAACCTTCAGTTTGCTGGTCTACACTCAGTCACCCTCGCTTGGCTAATCCGTATTCATCCTTTAGATCATGCCGTCCAGTAGAAATACGATGCCGGCCACAGACGTGAGTTAGCTCCGTACCTTTGAATGTTCCAGTAGTCGCGTTAAGAGAGAGTAAAAAGAAACGGGTGAAATTAATTTTGAAAATCCATTTTACTTAACCCAGTATGTCCCCAATCTTATCATTTTGACGTGGAATCAATAAAAAAATGGCCGATGAGCCATTTTGCATGCTTTCTTTTGCACTTTGAAGTCTTTGAAATTTGGTGCGCATTTTATCCTCGCAGCTCGTTCCAGTTTGTACGAACCACGCTGCAAGCGCCCAGGGGCACACGTGGTGAGCGGCCACCATAGGGGATAGCACAGGTTTACGTCTTAGGGAAATCCCCTGTTCTCAGGCATGGCCCTGAGCTTGGATACACTTGCTCCCACACTGGGCTCTCCTTATCAAAAGAATTGTCATCGTTTACTGTTGTTGCCAGTTCACTATTTCTCTTTCCCTCCAGGTCACACGTTTCATAGGGGCAAGGAGCTCCCCTCTACCCGGCTTGCCTGGCATACAGGAGGGGCTCAATAAATGCACGTTGCAGGAACAAGTTAACATGGCCCTCTATCCTCCAGGAACCCCGAATACCTCTGTGTTCTATGCTCTACCCCCGTCCCTGCCTCAGTTTCTCAGATCCCTGCACCTCTCACGGCCGTCTGTTGGGACGGGCTTTTATCTGGCCTGGTCCTGAGGCACCTGACAGCTGGGATTATTAGTAGGCAGTCCAGGCGAGGGCCTAATGGACTTGGGCAGGGCCCGTGGGGGAGCCGGCACCGTGCAGAGGGCAGGCGGAACAGCCTAGGACGAAGGACGGGCCTGCCTGCTGGCCCGGGGAGGCGCCACGCACGCACTTGCCACCAATCGGTGCCAGCAAACGTTCCAGGGACACTGCTAAATGCCTGCTGTAAATCTTGCTTAAAGGGCCATCAAGAGCAGCTTTTGGCTGCGAGCATCTTTGCCATTATTCTTTACTAGGCCCTTTTAACGTAACTGGGAACAGGGCAATATTTTGTTCATGTGTAGCTGTTGGAAGGAAGCCCGGTGAAGTTTAATGGCCGAGACCCGGACAGCAGGCTTACCCTGGGAGGGACCTGGGGCCAGCTGCAGCCAGCTCTGGGGCCTGCGGGTGGGAGGGGTGGGGCGGGGTGCTTCCTGTCCTGGCTCTGAGGGGCCCCGGAGCCCGTGAGGACACAGGAGGACCGCACTTCCTCCCCAGGGCCACTCCACACGCCTTAGGCGGGGTGAAGGGCTTGAGACTTCCAGAGGCCCCCGCTGACCCCTGGGTCCTGGAGCGACCAGGGAACGCAGAGCAGGAGGCTCCCAGCAGAGGCGCCCCGCGGCCAGGCAGCCCTCTGTCCCCAAGTCAAATGCCCTTTCAGCTTCAACAGGAATAGCGTTGCCTTAGTCCCCATAGTTCTCCACAGGGGGTGATCCACTCCCTCCAGGGACCTTCTGGCCCCAGCCCCCTTCAACCTCAAACTGTCTATGCAGTGTGCCAGTCCCCGTCAAACTGTTTCCAAACATGCAGTAAGTAGCTCATAATTATTTTGGAGGAGACACCTCCGTCATTCAAATATGGGAACTAGTTAAATCGTAGCCAAGAGTCCATGTGGTCCCCTACCAGTGATTTTTTTTTTTCTTCTCACAAATGTGGCGCTCCTTGGTGACCCTCAGGCAGGGTTGACACACTGCCCAACTCAAGGAGGGAACCACTCATATCACCGTCCGTGTGAATGGCACCGCCTTGATTTGTGCAGTGCACACCCTGGACAACCAGACACGACAGCCCGGTCTTCAGCCTCCAGCAGGTCTCCGCCTTGGCATCGTGTGGAATGTTGCCGTAGGGTCTGACCGTGTGGTTCTCAGAAGGGGTGTTCGTGGGTTAGGTCCTCTTGATAACCAGAGGCCTCTGCCGTCACCGGCGGGTCTGAGCCTGTCGTCCCTCCGCTTCAGCGTGCTAGACCAGAGGCTGGCCAATTATGCAGTTTTATTGGACTGTAGCCATGCTCATCTGTTCATGCATTGTCTGTGACTGCTTCCAAATGGCAGAGCTGAGTAGGAGCTGCAGGGATCATGCAGCCCTCAAAGCCAAGCGCATTTACTATCTGGCCTTTCAGGAGACCGTTTGCCACCCCCACCCCAGACTGTGGGGAAGGAAGAATGGCTTCCAATGCTTACCTGCTTGCTGTCTCTGGAGGCCCCAGGGGCTTTTAGTGACTGCTTTGATCACGCAAGCCCAGACATAGCTACGTCTTTTCTTGGTGCCGCTGACGTAGAGGAATTAAGAGCGTCTAAATGTCTTTGTTTTGCCCCGTCGCTGGCATCTGATTCAAGAACAGCGGCCCCGGTGCCGCGAGGGCCAGGATTCAAGAGCTCATTCTGCGAATGTTTATTCTACCCGCTGAGTGTCAGTAGCCAGGTGCTGCGGTAGAGACAGAAACAAGACCCAGGCCCACAGGCTGTGACCTGAAGGAAGTCGTGGACTAGTAAGGAGGAAACGTATGCGCACAGATAACTGGAATGTGCTATGAAGAATGTCCTGGAACACTGGGCCGGTGACAGGCTCCTCCATGCAGGCTTTTTAGGGAGGAGGGGGATACATGAATTAGGCCCTAAAGTAAGAATAGAAGCCTTCTAGGTATACGAAGGAGGGATATTCTAAGCACACGGTCTCAGTCCGGAGGTGGAGTCAGTCCCTCTGGGACTGAATGTAGGAATCCGGAAAGCATTCATTAAAGTTAGTGCCCTGGGCCTGATGTCCAATATTATAACCCTGCACATACATACAGAGACTCCTGTCTCCAGCGCCTGTCGTGGCACACTTGCCCTTGTGTAGACAGACGATCACGTGGACATGCGGGGACGGGGTGATCGGTGACTCTCTCACGTCAACCTCACTCTCCGCCCCCCCGACACGTGTTTGGCGCACAGCTTTGTGCACACGGCTGCGGATACCTCGAGGCTGGAGTGTAAGCACACGCACCCATACACTCCCGCACGGTGGACCTCGTCCTTGGTCTTCTGTCGTCAGTGTATGTGACCATCCACGCTTCATTCTCTACTATCAGCGGTAACCTGGTCCCGGAGCCCGGAATGCAGGACTGGGGGACGTACTCAGATGTGGCAGCCCTTCCACAGTTTCCTCTTCCTCCCACTCTGGCCCCTCTTCTAGTCAAGCTGCCCTTCTCGGCGAGGATGCATGGGCTGTGCTGTGATCTGGGGACAAAGAATCGGGTGCTCCATCCAGGTTGGAGCCAGACGTGAACTCTCAGAGGGCTTCCTTACTCGTGTCAAGGCCAGGACCCAGGAGGCTGGTTATTCAAGTCATCACGTGTCCCTGCATCCGAGCACAATTTCTGTCACTGCCTGTCCGCTTCCTGGAAGTCAGGCCACCGGGAAACTTGGCATCCACTTAGCGAAGGGGCAGGTGGACAGGAGACCAGAGACACGGAGGTGATAGATTTTAGGGGTGTCTCCGCCACAGGTCGGAAGATGACCTCCTTCTCCTCCTGTTTGTGTTGAGTCTTGGGCAGCCGGCTGGTGTCCCACGCTGGGAGAGTGCCTGTGTCCACAGATCGTATTTATCTTGTGTACTTCCTTATTGTAGATTTCATCATGGGCAAATGATAAAATGAGCATGGCAGGGAAGACCTCAAAAATTTGCACGTGGCAAAGGAGCAATATTCCCAATAACTAAACAGCTCCTGCAAGTGGATAAGAAAGAGACAGATACTCTAATTTAAAAAATGGATAAGAAAGAGACAAACACTCTAATTACAAAAAACAAGCAAAGGCTCAGAGCAGGCAATTCACAAGACACATCTGAATGTCCTGTACGCAGAAAAACACACCCAACTTCACGGGTAATCCAAGAGGTGCAAGGAGAAGCGGATCACTTGCTACTGGCAATGGTTACAAATTAAAAATAACTGACTTCTTCAAGGTTGCAGGGAAGCGAAACGCTCACGCACTGTGGGGGGTCAATGTAAATGCACACACCTTTTCTGGAGACGCGACGTGAGAAAGTTTATCTAAATTTTAAATGTATGCGCCGTTGAAGCTGGTGCTTCTACCTCTAGTCCTCTATCCTCAAGGTAATAAGTGGACAAGTTCATACAGGTGTAGGAAGAGGGCTACGCATCATCGCCCGGTGGCTAGGGGAAAAAAGGAAACACCTTAAACATCTATGCATGTGGGAGTAGTTAGATACATTCGGATACAACGGCTAACAAGCGTGAGAGGGGTAGGCTTTCAGAGGCACAGAAAGAGCTCCTCCACAGGGGAGCTAAAAATCAAGGCAGGGGGTGCATAGCATGATCCGCTGGTAAAATCACACCCACGGTGTGGGGGGTTGTAAATCACAGAAGGGCTGAATGTTGGTGGTGGCCGTCTCTGAGCGCTGAGACCCCGGAAGGATGTTTGGTTCCTTCTTTGGACCTTTCTGAAGGTGTAGATTTGTGTAACAGCCAGCGTGCATGATCTCTGTCCACTTAAACGTAAAAAACATCGCTCTGCCACGGCACTGACTTGGTTGCTGTGGCTGGTTGGGCTGCAGTGAGATCTACCGTAGGGAAGTGCCCGAGATCAACAGAACCTGTGGACGCGTTCACTCTGCCCAGCGTGGGACGCCAGCCGACCGCCCAGGACTCATACGCACCAGTCAGGATGGAGAAGGAGGTCATTTGTAGACTCCTGGGTGAGGGACGCAGCCACCTCCCTTTGTAGATGGGAAAGCTGGTTCGTCTCAGAGAAGGGAGTGTGCCTTCGTTGCCCTTTGCTCGCCACTGGAGCCCTTTCCACTTTTGCCTTTGCCTCTCCGATGGGCCTCTGAACCCATTGGGCTCATCTATCACGATCTGTAATCAGCTAGCCCACAACGCCGCCTCTCCATCATTGGGGCCTTTGGCGGGAGCTGGAGAGCCGTTGAAGGAGCAGGCGGTGTGGCCAGCCCAGGTGATAGGGAGAGTCAGTCCTGGCTGGGAAGTCCTGTCCCGGAGCATTCTTCTGCGCCATTATCTTGGACATCAAGGCTCAGAGTGAGACCAAAAGGGAGGCAGAGTCTCCCCTGTGACACAGGGAGGGTCTGGAAGGGGGGAGCCCAGGCTGGAGGGCCGATGGGCTGGGCTTGCTAACCCCTTGAGGTCCTGCTTGGTTAGAATGGCTTCAGATACAATATGTATCTGTAGGCGTGTATCTGGCGTGTAGACCGCTGCCCCGTGGTCCAACCTTCGACCCCGTCGTCAGACACGTGTCTGGATTTTGTTTGGGGAAATCTGGTGCCTGCACCTTTAAATGTTTAATCTCCTGCAGCCGTGGTGAGAAAAAGAAAGGGGAGGAAGTTGGTATTTAGGTGGGAGTACGAGTGAGTGGCTGTGCGAAGGAGTCGGGGGGAGGGTGCATGCTGGGGGACCCCGAGATGTTTCCTTTCTCGCCTGTTTTTTCCACCCTATTTCTTTTTCCTCCACGTCAACACCAAATAAGACAGGACTAAAATTAATGGGGAAAGCAGCAATTAGCAAATTAGGTTAGCGGCGTGCTGCCGAGTGGCCCGGCTGCCAGGTGCGGGGTCTCTGGCAGGATATTTATTAGGGGCTGTCAGAGAAGTGGCACTTTGATAAATGGAGTTGGGTAATCAGCCCCTCGATGACAGCAAGCATTGTGAGGCCTCAGCACGCGCCCCCACGGAAGCCAACCTTTGTTATGATTTTTTAAAGTCGTAACGTGCACAGAAGTAACACAACAGCGACGTCCGCGGCCACAGAGAGCCACCTGGGCCCCAAATCCTGATGACCAAGGGCAGTCGCGGGTCTTCGGGCTTTTCCCTTTGGAACAGGCAACCTGGAAAACTTGGTCAAAGGCAAGCCATGCGGAGAAGTCTGGCCGACTTTGAGAAATGCCCTGCGGTTGAGATACGGAAAATAGGAGCGGGTTTTAAGGAACAAGCGGCGTTGAGAGCTGTTCTCACCGGGGCTCATCTGCAAAGGGGACCATTTGCCGGAGCGCGGGGGCTGGGCCGGGGACGGGACGCTGGGAGCGGAGGAGGGTGGCTCTGGCCGGTGGTGGAAGGCTGCTGAGCACGGCTTTCCCAAGATTCCTGCTGCGTGAGTTCCTCCCCCCGGCAGACGCGTGCTGCTTGGCCATTTCTCTGCGAGGGCCAGCTGCCTGGAGGGAGGTCCCTGGCCTGGACTGGGTCCCTTCCATGCCCAGAAGCCCTGCCAGACCTAGCAGGTCCCATCAAGGCCCTGGGTCCATGTGAACAGAGCCCCTGCCTCTGCTCCCTGGCCTTAATCCTGCCGCCCTCGGTACCGGGGTGATCTTCCTTGCGCCAAGTCCTAGCCTTCCTTGGCTCCCCGCTGAGCGTGATTTCTCTGGCTTTGGGCCTGTGGCAGCGCTCCCAACTTCTAGCTGACAGAGTGACCCGCTCGTATGGAGTCTCAGGTGCTGGAGTCCTACTCTGACTTCATCTGCGTGACGTTGGGCCCATGTACGCCTGGGCCTCTCTTAACACTTCCCCATCCCGCTGGACCCCGTCACTCTGGCCCCAGCCATCGTCTCGTGTCCTGCTCTGGATTGGGCCCATCTGGGTGTTGATCTAGGCTGAGTGGAACTAAATGTGTTCCATCACTTTGGACATTGGGTCCTGGACTGCTGACCTCCCCACCTGAGGGCCAGGGCCAGGGCCACGGCCAGGTGGTCAGCCTCCAGCCGGCCCAGAGCCAGCTACCTCTTCCTCCCCGTCTGCCCCCTGCTGAGGTACAGTGAGCTGCAAGCCTGAACCCGCCCCCCTTGGGACTCGTGTGGGTGCCTGGGTCTGGGTTAACCTCTAGCAGATGTGTCCCAAAGGCAGAGTTGGTCTCACCTTTCCCTAACAACACGGCTGTGAGTGAAAATGGCGATGTATGTGGTCCGAGGGAGGGGGTGAGGGTTGTGACAGCTCGTTCCCAGTATTGGCCGCCAATGTCTCCTGCCTTGCCCCCATGTTGGCCCTGAGTCTTTTCTTGGACTTTTCCTGGAACTGGAACCAGAGACTGATGATAGAGCCAACCGCCTCCCCAGTCCGCCCTGGGGCTCACCGCGGTCCCGTCTCGCTGAAGGAAACGGAGGCATTGGTGATGGGTTTCTGGGGTCTCACGCTGAGGGGAAGTAGGGAATCCTGGTGCCCTCATCACCACCTAGTGATGGCGGGTGACCTTCTGCCAAACACGGTTCCTGTCACCATCGGTTGGGGCTGGGACAGGGAAAGGCAGACCCCTGAACCGGACACAGAGCTCCAGGTATGCTCTGTGTGGTACGGAAGGACTGAAGAAGAATCCCTTCCCATGACCCACGTTCCTGTTTCTGTCCAAACAATCCTATATTTTACAGGATCCCAAATGCTCTTTCCCTGAGCTGGGGCCCATGCTTCTGCAAGGTGTATTTTGCGCCTCAATGGGTCGCACTAGAATTAGCCTGTTGGTTGCCTCCCAACCTTCCAGTTTGTTGGGATCATTTTGATTCTGTCAACTCAGTTACTTTTCATCCTTTGGAAAGGAGGCGTATACCTTCTAAGTCTTCCCCCAAGTGGTTTATAAAGTTATGGAGAACATGGCAAGAACTGAGTCTGTGACCCATCTCCAGCCATTCTTGTGATCCCCGCGCACTCCCGAGGTGAGGTTCTATTAGCAGCAACTAACGTCAGTATCGTGAAATTATTTTCTGAAGGGCTTTTACGTGCATTTTCATTTGGCCCTTGATTTAGGGCCTCCCTGTTAGAGACAAGAAGACTGAGGCTATGATTGGCCCCGTTCCTCTGCTAATAAGTGCTAAACTTGAACCAACCCAGGGCTCTTTCTTTTTTTTTTTTAATCAGTCATGCTAGTTTATTGGCTTTGTCTCAGCTAAACTAAACGACTTATTTTTATCAGTGACTCTTGGAAAGTTAGCACACAAACAAAGCACACAGATCAGACACATGCAGCTTGATGAATTTGCAAACTGAACATTCTTGTGTGACCAGCACCCAGACCAAGGATGACCCCCTCCCCCTCCCCCACCCCTTGGTCCTGAATTCCAACAGTGTGGATTGCTTGTGCCCATTTTTGAACTTGATGTGAGCAGAATCAGTTTAAAACTCTTGTTTCTGGTTTTTGTTCACTCGCATTATCTTTGTTATTATTCATTCTCTTTGCTGTAGGATATCTCACGGTGTGAGCACGCTACAATGTACTTATCCATTCTCCCATGGATGGGCGTTTCCAGCAATTGTGAACAGTGCTGCTGTGAACATTCTAGAACACGCCTCATGGGGAACCTCGTTTGTTCCTCTGTTGGGTATATACCTAGGACTGGAATTGTTGGGTCATAAGACTGTGTATCGTACCCGAGTCTTTGATTTTAAGATCTGTCTTTTATCATATTCGCCCAGTCCCTGATTTATTCCCTTAATGTTTCCAAGAAACATTTGAAACACCTCTCTCAGCCTCAGTTTCCCGGGCAAGTTCTCCTGTCTTGATTGACTTCAAGTGGCTGTGTGAAGTTGGAACCCGGCTACATGCCATGTATAACCTCAGTTAAAGCCAAATCCTCACAAAGCCCTCCTTCTGCACCCCTACCCTCTTCTTCCCCTCCACCCACGCTTCAGCCTGGGATGCTCTCCCCCCAGCGATCTGCGTGGCTCCCTCCTACCTCCCTCCGTCTCAGCCCTGACATCTCCTTCCCCGAGCACCTACCCGATGCTCTGTCTTGCTCCCTCATCAGTCCGTCTCCTTAGCTTGCCTGGGTTTTTCTCCACGAGCTCATTGCCATCGATCCCACTGTGCCTGTCGCCTAGCTGTGTACCAGCTCCCGCCGTGCAGTCCCTGCCCCCCTGGGACACGGGCTCCGCCTGTTGTAGTCACACTGCGTCCATGGTTCCAGCTCAGCGCCTGCCTACGGTGGCCCCTCCATAAATATTTGTAGAGTGAATACTTGCTGAAATACACATGGTGTCAGTCTCACGTGTAGGCCCCTTGTCAAAAAGGAAATTAGAGTGACTTCATCTGACCTTCCCTGGGGACGGGCGTTGGATCTTGGCAAATGTCTCATTCTTTGTACATCAGTTGCCAGCTGACCAGTTAAGAAGACCTAGAATTTTTCTTGGGATTGAATCCGATTGTTTCCTTTTCTTAGAAAAGCAAAACGTTATTTATCTTCTGGCCGCTCTAACGTTCTTCTTGGTTTCTCAGAGGTCCTTCATGTGGCTCTGAGATGATGCCAGCGGGATGCTGCTGGCCTCGCCTTGTCTGCGATGCCGTTTGGAAGGACAGTTTTCCATCATCACCTACCTTTCCTGTGCACCTGCCCGGTGCAGGGCACTGTCCTGGGCCGTGAGGACACGAAGGCACAGAGGGCACTTTCTCTGTTTCTGGCGCAGAGGACACTTTCCCTCTCTCTGGATCTTTCTCAGGAGTCTGTGCGGGGAGAGATCAAGCAGCTAAAGTGACAGTGGCCCAGTGAAGCTGGGTGTGGTGACAGGTCGGCAGTGAGTGTGGCGGGACGGGGCTATGTCAGTGAGGGCATGGGGCCTTGCGACCCTGGTGGGAGGTCTCCTTGTCATGGATCGTGCCTTCAACAAATATTTATCGGGCTCCTACTATGTGGCTATGCTGAGCACGGAAGATACTGTTGTGATCCAGAAAAACGCAGAGCCCATCTCGGTCTTTATGGAGCTCTCAGCCTGGTGGGGGTAAGACACAGACAAGTAAACCAATAAATGAAAAGGATATGTTGCTTGGGATGAGTGCTAAGGAGGAAATAAACATAGTGCTGAGGTTCCAGGTTGGGGGAGAAGCATTCTTTAGATGGGGCGCGTCAGTGACCGTCTCTCCAAGGACTTCCAAGGAACTGGCCATAGAGAATCAGGAAGGTCATTTCAGGCACAGGCAAAAGCCCCCTGGTGGGGAGGGCTTGGTGTTTATAGGAATTGAGAGGAGACCAGTGTGTTGCATGGGAAAGGGGGAGGGTGGCATCCCATGAAGTGGGCGGGGCAGGAGGGCTCCCACCATACGGGGCCTTGTAGCGGATGTGAGGGCATCCGGGTTTCCTCTAAGAGCAGTGAGAAACATTCGGGGGGAAGAGCGTGGGGTTATTTTTATTTCGCAAAGCTCCCCTTGGCTACGACACGGAGGACAGACTGTCGAGGGGCAAGAGGGGAAGCACCCAGATCAGAGGGAGGTTGTTGCAGGTGTCCTGGAAGAAAGGTTGTTGCAGGTGTCCTGGGCTGGTGGGGGAGGGGGGCAGCCCGGGCTGGTGGGGGGGGGCAGGGGAGGATGGAGAGAAGTGGCTGGGTGTCAGATGTGATTGGGAGTTTGCATCAACAGGACTTGCCGATGGATTGGACGAGGACTTGAAGTTGGGGGGGGCGGAGGGGGGAAAGCAGAGATCACTCGAGGCGCCGGTGTGAGCATCTGGAGGGGTTGTGGTACCATTTACAGGAGGAGATGCTGATCCGTGATGCTCTTAGAAGTGAGAGATGAGTTCTCAGTCTTGCAAGTCACCACAGGGCTGACCACCTTCTCCCCATCACTAGAGCCCCCAGGAGCAATTCATGTCCCTGTATTTTGCACGTGGGGGTGCTTCTGCCATGCGGGGTGAGCATCGCTCACTCCCAGGCTCTGTGCAGGCGGTGGGGTTTCAGAAACGAATCAAACACCCCTGCTTTCAAGCCGCTCGCCGTCTAATCCCGCTTTGTGACCAAGCCCCGAGCCGTTAGTAATGGCTGGTGCTCCGCGTGGGGAAGAAACTTGGGTCTGGCCTTCGTGGGAAAGAGTGTTGCATGCAGTGGGCGACGTCTGCCTTGGGCACAGGATGGGAGGCGTAGTATCACTGTGCCCACCCGGCTTAGGTTCCGAGGTAAGCCCCCACGCTCCCCGTGAACTGGACGCGGCTGGCAGAATCAGCGTCTCCTTGGGGCAGTTTCCCTGGGGCACCGTTGAGAAGTCTTTTTCCATAGAGGGGGTGTGGTGTAGTAGCCGGAACATACGGACCGCCGGAGTCCGCAAAGGCTGGCCTGCCCTTAACATGCTCCGGTCGCCCACCGCCTATGTATCAGGTAGCCTGGCAATTTTGATGACCTCCCTGAGCCTCACTTTCCTCATCTGAAAAATGGGAATAATGTAACCCCTGGCTCGCAGAATTATGAGGATTACTCATGGTTGTTTCTGGCACATCACGGGCTCCCAAAACACGCAGTTTGCGATCTTCCGTAGAAATCCTGATGCCGCGTCTGGAGCTGTAGACACGAGGGAGAGGTTTGTTCCGACCCCAGCAAACCCTGGGCATGTACATCATCCAACCACACTTGTCTACCAGAGTGAGCAAGGCAGCTTTGAGCTTCCCACAGCGAAAGGGGCTTTTAGGAACACCGGTTTGGGCTGTGTGGGGTGGGGAGGGAGTTAACTCTGGGTGGGGTGCGGGGAGAACGGGGACTATTCGCATGTTAACAGTGGTTCAGGGCCACGTGGAAGGGCCGGGTGACTTCTTTCCCCGAAAACCATAGGGTTTGGACAAGAGGACGCATCTCTCGGGTCCCAGCCCTGACAGGTGTCCCAAATCATAGCAGAGACCAGGACGTGGGCCCCGGGGATTGGATTCCCATGAAAACATGTTTATTTGTTTATTCTGTGAGACAGAGAGGAGAGAGAGAGAGAGAGAGAGAGAGAGAGAGAGAGAGAGAGAGAGAATCCCAAGCAGGCTCTGCATTGTCAGTGTGGAGCCCAACGTGGGGCTCAAACCCATGAACCATGAGATCGTCACCGGAGTCGAAATCATGAGTCAGATGCTTAACCGGCTGAGCCACCCGGGCGTCCCTGGGTGCACGTTTTTACATTTCCCCCCAGTTTTCACCACTGCCACTGCATAACAACAACAGCCTGCGGTGAAGAAAGTTCCGTGCCGTTCTGTTCATTGCGAATCACCAACGCCTACAGCAGTGCCTGGTGCAACTCTCTACTCTTTGTAGATAATGATCATCACCAGTAGTAAAAACAGTAGCACCTAACATTTAAAGCAGGTCTGTGTCCACGTTTCACTTGACTCTCACGGCAACCTTACGATTTCTGGCAAGGAGTCGCCCAACTACGGCCCGTACGTCGAGTCCAGCCCGTGGCTTACCGTGAGCTAACAACGGTTTTGACATTTTTCAAGAGCTGTAAACAAAGAAGAATATGAGAGGCCGTCTGGTCCACGGGACCTCGAATATTCACTCGTTGGCTCTCTGCCAGACTCTGAGACGGAGTATTTGTTAGGACAGGCCAGGTTATGCCGCGGTGACCAACAGCTCGCGACCTCAATGGCTTAGCCTAACAGAGGTTTGTCTCTTGCTGACTTCGTGGCAACTGTGGGTCCGTGCAACCCTCCAGGGCATCCGTCTTCCAGGTGATCAGGCCGTTCTGATCCTGCAGGTCTAATACCTCAACACGAGGCCGCTTGGTGGTTATGGCAGAAGACAGAGGCTGGGAAGCCCATGGGGACTTTCACTGCCTCACTCATGCGACTCTGGCTACTTGTGCGTATGGTTCATTCACCGGAACTTGTTCCATGGCCCTGCCCTACCTATGAGGGGCTGGAACTATAAAGAGGCCCCTGGAATGACCTAGAATGAGGCGAGGAAACTCAGCTTCAGAGAGGTGAGTCTCTTGTTGAAGGTTATGCCACAAGGCTATGCCGGGCAATTGTGACTTCCAGAACCCGTGATCTTATCCGTTACGTTCTCCTTCTTTTATATTCTCCTTGTCCTGGCTGCAAACTCCATTAAACAGCTCCCTGCTTTGGAGTGGCTCAAGACAGTGTGCCCGTGGTTGCTGGCACATCTCCCAGAGAAGTCCTTCCAGCTCTGCACCTCCCCCACCGTCCCCCCCCCCACAGCCTCTGTCCTCCTGGCTGTGGCCCCAGTGGGGGTGGAAGGTGCCACGGCCTGAGTAACTCATAGCTCCATTGGCTCCCTGCTGTGATGAATGACACCCATCCATCGTGGGCCCTGCTGACGGTCGAGCTCATCCATCATGGCCCCGTGCTCCCAGGTGATGTATTAGTGCCTGGAGAATGGATTGCTCAATAGCTGGTCTGGTTGGGAAGGAAACTGAGCCAAGGAATGGATTCAATCTAATTACCTGCTCACCCTGGCCGGGCCGAGAGGTACTTTGGCAGCCCCTCTTGGGCTCCCTGCAGAAATATGACTTGCAGTTCCTGAGCCACTGGGTCATTCCCAACTCATGGCTGATGAACAGGGCATTATCTTGAAGGAAAAAAGAAAAAAAATCCAAGGAGGCTCTTGGTAGATTTGCTTCGTGTTGGAAATCCAGGAAGCCCAGGGTGAGTCCTCTGGGGATGAGTGAAATGTGGACCAAACAATAGCGGGGTGAAGGATAATTGAGATGGACCAGAGGTGCTGGGTCAGCAGACGCGTCAGTGGTCCAGGCTGTGAGCTCCGCAGTCACGGAGACTTGGGTTTGTGTCCTATTTCTGTCACTTGCGGTGTGGTCTTGGGAAAATCCTTGAACTTCTCTGAACCTCAGTTTCATCTTCTATGAAATGAAGAGTAATGGTTGTAAGGATTAAATGGGAACCTCTCTCTTTCTCTCTCTCTCTCTCTCTCTCTCTCTCTCTCTCAAGGGCCAAGCATAGTAAACCTGGTGCACAGTAAGTGATGATGAAGGCAGTGACAGTAACAATGGGGACTATAATTAAAAATCTAAAATTGTTCTTTTTTTCCCGGGGCGCCTGGGTGGCTCAGTCGGTTGAGCGTCCAACTTCGGTTGGGGTCTTGATCTCGCGGTTTGTGAGTTCGAGCCCCGCGTCGGGCTCTGGGCTGACAGCTCGGAGCCTGGAGCCCGCTTCGGAGTCTGTGTCTCCCTCTCTCTGCTTCTCCCCTGCTCTCTCTCTCTCTCTCAAAAATACATAAACATTAAAAAAATTTAAAACTGTTCTCCCTTCTCTTGGTCACTTAGAGTTTGCACTCTTGCCAGGGAGGCGCTGGGGGACAATGACGGCTGCAGATTATTTGTGACTCCCCCACCGAGAGGTGGAAAGACAAGCTCATGACGGCTCCAGCCAGTAGAGTGTGGAGGAAGGAATGTTGTGTCCGTTCGGGGCCTCGCCGGCCTTTGAAAAAACTGGAACCTTCCACTTCTCTTCTCTCGGGACAGGGGAAACCAGCTGCGACGCAAGGGACCCGGTTCTCCCGAGCTGTGGGGAAGCCCGGGCTGTCTACCTGGGGAGGCCACGCTGGGAGAGCTGCCCGGACCACCCCGCCTCTTCCAGCCGTCCCGGTGGAGGTGGCAAACATGTGGGTGACGAAGTCATCTTGCGCGTCCAGCGCAGCTGAGCCATCAGATGACAGTACCAGCCCCCGTGTCACCACGGACTAGGGACGCACGAGAGAACGGCCAGCTGACTTACGGACACGTGACAGAGAGGCTTTGTTATTCGAAGCCACTGAGTTTTGAGGGGGTTCGTTATATGCAGCCGGGTAGGTAGCATCGCGAACGTCGCGAACGGTGGCACAGTCTCCCTTAGACTAGGAGCCTCGAGGACAGAACCGGGCCGGAGCTGCCCCAGGCGACCTCGCTCACCCTCAGGAGGGGCAGCCTCCCTGCGGACACAGCCAAGAGGCGAGCAAAACCAAGACTGAAGGAGAAAGGCCGGGGCCTGGCGACGGCATCCCTTGGATTCTGCCGTGTTTCAGACCAGTTTTGTATCTTAGATTCCCAGTCGTATCAGCCAATGTGTTCTTGTTTTTTTTTTTTTTTTTTGCTTGAGCAGTTTTGAACTGGGTTCCCGTCGCTCGCAACCACAAGAGTTTGGATGCCTACAACTCATCGTTCACGGGTGACAAGGTGACGGTGCATGTGCCACCTGTCCCCCCTACCTTCCACGGCCATGACGGGCGTGTTCAGAACCCCCAACGCTCTTCCTCCCCAAGCCTGACTTGGCTTCGGGATCCTTCGCGGCGCAGAGTTCCAGGCAGAGAAGCAGGTGAAATCGGATCCAATGCACTTGTCATCCTCCAAGGCGCATCAGATGACTTGGTTTCTTCCCCTCCTGACCCTGCGACAGGGGGCCTGACACCTGCTCAGAGCTGCGTCAGCTCTGTTCTTACCGGCGACTCTCTCCCTGGGAACCAGGGCCAGGTTTTCATCCCCATCTGCTGCCTGGATCTCGCTCCAAGTTTACTGCCTTAGGAGTAAGACGCCGCTGCCTCCCCGACGGGCCTAAAGTCACCTCTGTCCTCATGCTCCCACCCGCCCAGGACTCCCACTCCCCGGAAGGTTGCAGACACAGCCCTGCTGTGCTTCTCTGTGCACTGGGGGAGCCCCTCCGCCAGGGAGGCGATCCTACCCTGGTCCCCTTTGGTCATGCTTTCTGCCCTTTCCCCAGACTCGGTCAATGGATTTCTGACAGTGGCCATCACCACTGTCACACAGCGTGGGTTGTCCCCTCCAGGTGTTCCATGGAAGGCTGACATAGCCCCCTTTCAGTCTGTTCTCACTTCCGTCGGAGAGCTCTTTCAACATGTAAATGTATTACCGTCTGCTTAGGGCTCTGCACTGGCCCTTCATGCACTTATTAAACTCCAACGGCTGCCCGTGTACCATGACTTTCAGGGCTCCGTGTGTCTGGGGTCTGTCAGCACCTCCAGCCCCAGGCTGAACAACCACCTCCTGTTTGTACGGAAACCACCCGAGCCTCTCTCCCAGTTACCGGAATGGCCCCTGCTTTCTTCCTGCCACGGGGCCTTTGCACGTGACGTTCCTGTTGCCCTTTGCCGTTCCTACTCATCCTTCAGCTATCACCTCAGCTGCCATGGTCATGCGGAAGCCCTTATTCATCTCTCATTTTGTTACCTCCCTCGATAAGGAAGGTCCAGCTGTAATCAAAGGCTAACAATATACGGCCTGCTCTTTGTGCCAAAGAACTGTTAAAAGTACTTCATGCATATTATTTCATTTCCTGCTCACATCAACTCTGTGAGGTTGGGATTCTTACCTGTCATACAGGTGAGGAGCCCGAGGCACACGTTCCAGCTCCGTGTACCCCTGCTTCCTGCCACTTCACCGAGCTGAAATGTGCGTTTATTCGTGCTTTTAAACAGTGTGTGTCTCTTGCCCCTGCCTCCCTGCAGGGACTGCCTCTGTTTCCGTGGATCACCTTCTCCTCAGTGCCTGGCATGGGGCCTGGCCCTGAGTTTTATACTTCCTTGGACCCCTCTGGCCGCTCTGGGCCCCAGGGGACTTGTCTGTCATTGACGCTGGTCCCCAAGCCACAGGAGCAGCCCCTTTCTGGGCACAGATATATGACGGGCAGGAGCACCTGAGGCAGAGAGCGGGGCTTCGGTGCCTGACTTGTGGGCAGAAATCACCTAAATCAATTTCCCATGTAAATTTTACCCAGTACCATGCCTGACACAACATAGGCTCCTCTGTCCCAGTGCTAGGTTGAACGAAGTACTTCTGAGTCAAAAAACATTTATGGGTGCCTACCGCTGGAGCTGTCTTTGCGGCTCACCAATATTTCTGGTTTTCAGCCTCTCGGACAAGTGGTAGGACTGTAGGCCCCTATTTTCTTTGCATTCAGGTGCGGCCATGTGACTTGTTTTGGCCAATGAAGTGAGAGCCAAGTGACGTGGTCCCTTCCCCGGGGGGAGGCTTAGAAGCTAGTGCATCAGGTGCCATGTTTTCTTTCAACTGCTTTGGCAAAGAGAGGTTCTGGAGCTGGGGTGCCCCTCAGCCTGAGTCTTTGAGTGAAGATCATAGAAAGAAGAGGCCCCAGCTGACCTCTGGGAGATGTGTTGTGTAGTAAGAAATAAAACTTTGTTGTCTTAACCCGGAGATTTTTGTTTGTTACTTAGCTTATCTTGTCTGATTAATATACACCAAGACCCTTCATTAGCTTTGTCTTTTCATCTCCACGTGGGGCAAGGATTTAACCTTCTTTCACAGATGATAAAACAGGCTTGGGGGTCTGTAAGGTTTATCTTCTGTCAGTAAACAGATCAGCCTTTCAGTGTAAAAAAAAAAAAAGTCACATTTGGGGCCTTTGGTACAAGATGGATCTGGATGTACAAGAACGGTGACCTAGTCTCAGAAACATTTCCAGAGAGGGACGGGGTGTGGGCCAAGGGAGGGTCAACGGACTCTCCTACACAGAGGAGAGTCTACACAATATTTTCTGATCTGACTCAGATAATAAAGGCGGCCCCAAGGTAGGTGAGGGTGATAATGGCGATTTCTGCTTGCCCATCCCCTGTGGGAAATTGACCCGATAAAGTGCATGAGACGGAGTAGCTCATTGTCGTTTTTTAGAGCTGCACAAGTTATAGATGATCATTGTGTACAATTGATAGAATTCAGAGAAATGAAAATAAAGCTCTGCATGTTATGTAGCTGGAATCTCACCACATGTAGCCTTTTCAGGTTGCCTTCTTTCACTTGGTTTCCTCCATGTGTTTTCATGGCTTAGTGGGCTCATTTCTTCGTAGCGCTGAAAAAATATTCCATTGACTGGACGTACCGTATTTTGTTTATCTATCCACTTACTGAAAGATATCTTGGTTGCTTCCAAATTTCGGCAATTAGAAATAAAGCTTCGATGAGTGAAACTGGCTGCCAAAACATGCAGACTTTTGTGTGGACGTAAGTGAATCTCTTGGGTAAATACCAAGAAACACAACTGCTGGGTTACCCGGTAAGAGCATGCGTAGTTTCGTAAGAGACCACCAAGCTGTCTTCCAAAGTGGTGGCGCCATTTTGCATTTCCACCAGCGACGAACAAGAACTCCTTTTGCTCCGTATCCTCACCAGCATTAACATTTTATTTATTATTGAGAGACAGAGAGAGACAGAGTATAAGCAGGGGAGGAGCAGAGAGAGAGGGAGACACAGAATCCGAAGCAGGTTCCAGGCTCTGAGCTGTCAGCACAGGGCCCGATGTGGGGCTCGAACTCATGAGACGTGAGATCATGATCGGAGCCGAAGCCGGACGCTTAACTGACTGAGCCACCCAGGCGCCCTGGCCCATTTTTAAATCAGGATTTTTGTTTTCTTATCATTGAGATTTCGGAGGTTTATTGTTATTGTGGATAGCAGTCCTTTATCAGGTATGTCTCTTGCAAATGTTTCCTCCTAGTCTGGTTTTTCTTCTCATTATCTTGTCATTGTCTTTTGCAGAACTGAAGTTTTTAATTTTAATGAAGTCCAGTTTATCAATGACATCATTCATGGATCATGCCTCTGACGTCGTACCTAATGTCTTCCCCACACCCAAGACCATCCAGGTTTTCTCGTATGTTGCCTTCTGGGAGTTCCATCATTTTGACTTCGACTATGTGATTCTAACTACGTGGCCTTCTGGAAAAAGCAAGACTTATGGAGACAGTAAAAGTGAGCAGTTTCCAGGGGTTGGGGGGGGGAGGTATGAACAGGTGGAGTGCAGAGGCTATTTTAGGGCAGGAAAAATGCTCTGGATGCAATTGCAATGATGGATACATGTCATTATACATTTGTCCAAACCCACAGAATGCCCAACGCCGAGAGTGGGCCCTAATGTAAACTATGGATTTTGGGTGATTGCGATGGGTCATTGTAGGTTCATCGACGGTAACCAAAGTTGTTACCCTAGTGGGGGAGTGTTGTTGAGGGTGGAAGGGGCATAGGTGGGGACCAGGGGTAGACAGAGGTACAAGTCTCTGCACCTTTCTTTCATTTCATTGTGAATCTAAAACTTCTCTAAGAAATACGGGGCGCCTGGGTGGCGCAGTCGGTTAAGTGTCCGACTTCAGCCAGGTCACGATCTCGCGGTCCGTGAGTTCGAGCCCCACGTCAGGCTCTGGGCTGATGGCTCGGAGCCTGGAGCCTGTTTCCGATTCTGTGTCTCCCTCTCTCTCTGCCCCTCCCCTGTTCATGCTCTGTCTCTCTCTGTCCCAAAAATAAATAAACGTTGAAAAAAAAATTAAAAAAAAAAAAAGAAATAAAGTCCACAAAAAATTTAAAATCACTTAATATGCTGCTCCCTAGAGATAACCGCCATTAGTATCCAGCCTTCCAGATTTTCTGCATACGTGCCTTAAAAATGGCGCCTGGGTGGCTCACTCGGTTGAGCTGAAGTCTTAACTCTTGATTTCGGCTCAGGTCATGGTCCCATGGTTTGTGAGATTGAGCCCCACATCAGGCTCTGCACTGACAGAGAGGAGCCCGCTTGGGAGGCTCTCTCTCCCTCTCTCCCTGCCCCTCATCCGCTCCAACCCCCTCTGCCTCTCAAAATGCATAAACGTTTAAAAATAAATAAAAATGGTGGTTTACATATATGTGTATATTGTTCTGTAATTTTTTTTATCCCAGTTATCACATCGCCAACAGCCTTCCGTTTTAAGTAAATGGAGGGCCACGTCACTATTTTAAATGGTTGCATAGTATTCCACCATAAGACACCTTTATTCGTTAGCATTTATTAATAGTCCCAGGAAGCCCAGTACTTCTGGATCTGTAGGCTGTTTGCAGGCTCTCGCTGTTGGAAACAATACCGTGATGAAACATCCTGGAAGATACATCTTCTGGCACTTACCTAATTATTTCCTTAGAATAAATTCTTTGAAGTGGGATTGCTCGCTCAAAAGAAATGTACTTCTCAAGGGCTTTTGCTACATCTTGCCAAATTGCCTTCCAGAACCACGGCATTAATTTACAGTCCCAACAGTAATGCATAGGAATGCCCTTTTCTTGATTTCCACGTCAATACTGGATATTGCCAATCTCTTAAATCTTTGCTAATTCTAGCAGTGAAAAATTGCACTTCGCGGTTCCAAAGCGCGTTTCTTTGATTCTTGGCGAATTTGGACTTTTTTTTTTTTTTTTTTTCTTTAAAGGTGCATTGTTGAATATCTTCATGGCGACCCTGCTGGGATTTCAGAATTCAGAGGGCAGGGTTTGTTCATTCTTTCAGCAGGCGTGTGTATTTGCACCTAAATGTCTGGTATAGTTTTCGGTGTTGCAGTTACAGCAGCGAATAAGACCGACAGACACAGTCCCTATTCCAGAGCCCACAGATGGTGTGCGTGTGTGTGGTGGAGGGGTGTGGCTGGGTGCACGAGACTTGGTTTCAACCCTAGGGACATCAGTCTCCAGAAGCAGCAGCAGAAAAATGACAGGAACCCGTGACTCAGTTATAGCCAGTGCTGTGCTGAGTTGTATTGGAGCCTGACATAAAAGGAAAAATCAGTACGACTAATCCTGTCTTCATTTAAGTTTTGATATTTTGTTAATCATGAATTTTTGCATTAGTGGTGAATTTAAATTTTTTTTTTTTCAATGTTTATTCATTTTTGGGACAGAGAGAGACAGAGCATGAACGGGGGAGGGGCAGAGAGAGAGGGAGACACAGAATCGGAAACAGGCTCCAGGCTCCGAGCCATCAGCCCAGAGCCCGACGCGGGGCTCGAACTCACGGACCGCGAGATCGTGACCTGGCTGAAGTCGGACGCTTAACCGACTGCGCCACCCAGGCGCCCCACATTAGTGGTGAATTTAAAAAAAAAAATTTTTTTTAATGATTTTCTTTGAGACAGAGAGAGACAGAGCGTGAGCAGGGGAGGGGCACAGAGAGAGGGAGACACAGAATCCCAAGCAGGCTCCAGGCTCTGAGCTGTCAGCACAGAGCCCGACGCGGGGCTCGAACTCACGGACCGTGAGATCATGACCCGAGCCGAAGTTGGACACTTAACCGGCTGAGCCACCCAGGCGCCCCAGTAGTGAATTTTAAACATGTTGCATTGTGATGTTACCTATCTTGATCGCTGAGTTTTCTTGGCATATCTTTAGGTTTTGCTCCCGAGATGAGTACTTTGTTCATCTTGCCCTAATCCCTGGACCTCCGGGTGTATTCCTAATTTCTAAAATTTCAGTGCACACACAGGTGAGAGCCTGCACCTGGATTCAGGGGTCTCCTGATTTATGAATGGGTGCTGTTCTGACTACACAACTGGACATGTTTCCGGTCAGTCTAATAACCATTATTTTGAGGGATTGCTCTGTGTTAGCCCCTGTGTCAGGCACGAGGGACGTAACGTCAGAGCACTTAGTCACTGTTCTGGAGGTGAGACGCAGAAGCACAAGTAAATCATAGGCCCTGTAATTGTCCATCGGCCACCCCTGTGCCTAGAAGAGCATGGCGGGTCATTATGCCACCTTGTTCCCATCCTGGCCACCACCTTTGGTGGATTGATTGCCACGTTCTTCAATGTCTCGGACGACTAAGTATTAATAACATTAATCTAAGCATAATTGCAGAGAGTACAAGCCATTCATATGCCAAACGTGACACTAAGCGCTTGTAACACGTCCAGCAAGGAAAACAGAAATCACTCTAAATATTTAAAACGGAGCGGATTTAATTAGGGAGTTGATCACACAGGTGATGGGAAGTCGAGGAGCCAGACAGGAAGTGGTTAGGCAACCCAATGTGTATGCAGTAGTAGAAAGCCACTTCAACCCCCCCCCCCCCGTCTGTGGGGCTGGAGAGACAAAGGAGGGCGATGGGGTTATGAGAACTCAGGGGAGAAGTTGGAACCTTCAGTGGTCTGTTTCACAGGAGCTGACACCATGGAGGAAGTGCAGCTTTGCAGGAGATGTTGCCTGGGGAAGGAAGAAGTTGGTAATGGAAAAACACCTGGGTTTTGCCCTCCTCCTACCTTACAACATCTCACCAGTGCCTCCCATCGGCCCATCTCTGCCTGAAGCCAGCTGACCTTGGAGCTGAATCAGAGGTCGGATCTCTTCGTGTTCGACAACAAATCAGGAGAAGAGGGAGGAACCCACGCGATAGAAACAAGTCAAAGCACAGCCTCCTACTGCACGTAAAATTCTCATTACCACCCTGAAGTTGAGGACCTGATTCCATTTTAAAAAACGAGGCACCAGAAACCCAGAGGAGCTAAGAGATTTACTACAAGGACATATAACAAGCAGTTGATGGAATTGTGTTGGAGGTGAGGCTTGCTTGGGGCCAAGGGCATACTTTTCCTGCACCGACTCTTCCTCTCTGCCCCGAATCCTACCATCATCGGGGCATCTTCAGTGTTCATGTGGGGCACCCATCCGGTGCCTTGGCTTCACAATTTTTTGGCAGCTTCCAATGACCTTCACTTCTGTTCAGCACCCCGGCCACCATATTGCACACTTCACTGAATTCTAAATGAATGGTCTTGCTGGAGTTATGCAATGTGTGGCCCTGCTGACAGCCACCCAAGCTCAAGGCCATAGCTTGGACCGACTCATGACATTTGAACTCTTGGTCTCTGAAATCTTAGGTCCTAAGAGTCCCTTCTCTGCTGTTTCCTCTTCCTTTCCCTCATTCTCATTGACTTGCCTTTTGACTTTCTTCTGACCCCATCGGTATTTGCGTTCAGATGTTTATCAGTCCACTAGCTCTTCCTGGATCTGCCCTCCTCTATGCTCAATCTAGGTCTCATGGTCATATTCTCCTCCATCACTTTCATGCTACACTCTCTGGCCAGTCCTACTTGACCTACTTGTCCTTTGATGGACAGAACCACACAACTGCGTAAGTTGGGTTCATTATAAACTTATGATTTCCATACCTGTTTAATGTCCCTGGAGAGAGTCTCCCTTTCTCAGGTGTGGTTTGAAATTTTTCCTTTCCCCCCATAGCTACTCCTGACCTTCTGATTGTCTCTTGAACCCCAGGCTGCCTTTTTCTGGGAAGGGGTCTTGGGACCTACGTTCAGATGACCCCAGTCATCTGGGGCTGGTGCCAGTGGAATATCCCAGGACCAGTTGGAAATGCAGGAGTGAGGGAACAGGGTAAAGCACAAAGATTTGCAGTATCTTCCTAGAGGTGATGATGGGGGCATGATTTACCAAGGAGAAGCACCAGAGACACGGGCAAGGAGACTGAGCCCAGAAGTTGGCATTTTCTTTTCTTTTCTTCTTTTTTTAAAGTTTATTTATTTATTTTGAGAGAGAGAGAGAGAGAGAGAAGGAATCCCAAGCAGGCTCAGTACCCTCAGTGCAGAATCTGATATGGGTCTCGAACTCACAGACTATGAGATCACGACCTGAGCTGAGATCCAGAGTTGAACACTTAACCAACTGAGCCACCCAGACGCCCTGGCCTTTTCTTTTAGTGTGTATGCAATGCTCCTTTTCCTTGAGGTTTTCCAGTTTCCTAGGAATTCTGGGCTCAGTGGCTTCATAAGGGTTAACACACTCATACTTTCTCCATCCTGTGGCCCTGCCATTAATTACTCTAGTGGCTGCAGACAGTACATGGAGCCAGGTCCTTGTTGTTCCAGCTTCAGAGTGGGTTTATTGCCAAGCACGCATTATAAAGGACTAATTGTGAGGCCCTTGCACCTGCTGGTTCCCCTTGTGGCTGGGACTCAGGGAGGGAGGAGGGGTTATTAATGAGCTTGTGGCTCATTATAATAAAACAATGGGGAAATTGGCAAAGGGGCCAGAGGTCTAGGTGTGGTGTCAGAGAAGGCTGGTTGGCATTTCTGGAAACATGACTTTACAGTCTTATCACCTGCCTCCGTCCCTGGCTCGTGCTGTTGACATCGGTGATAAAAGGCCTGCCATCCTGAGGGACTCGTGCAGTCCTTGTGAGCTCCCGGCCATAGGGAGCCACCTGGATGGAGCATTTGCTGAGCCAGCACAGGGTCCCGGCTGGGATGGTGCAGGACACTGGGTGTGCTGGGACCTCAGCCCCAGCATAGAGGGAACAGACACGGCTGGGCTCCGGGTTACCTGGGCTTATTAGGCGCCAGATGTGACTCCTCCTCCTTTGGGTCCCAGGGACCAGCCTGTGCCCAGTATCCATAACGTGGATTGCCCCATATTCCTGGAGGTTTTGGGTCTGTGGACACAGAGCTGTATTTCAGATGATGAAGTATTCAAAGGAGAGGCGTCTCTTTACATCCCTGCTCATTATTTTACGATGCGAGGCCAAGCAGGTCTGGACACTGTTGATTGCCAGATGCCACACTGGTAAGATGCCTTTGCTCAGGACACATGGGCAGGTAGGGAATGGGTGGGAGAAATCAGGATTTTTAGCTAGGAGTTTGGCTATCATCTTTGGCTATCATCGTTAAGGAAGATAAACTTTCACATCGGAAAGGGTAAAGTTGACCTTGATGAGACAGCTCCCAAAGGTAGAGATGATGGATCGCTTGAAACTCGTTAAAATATTCTGAGTAATATGAGTGATCCCTGGGAAATTGCAGGCCCTTGAATCAGAGAAGCAAACCTTCAGAAATCCTAGAGAGGGAACGAGGTGTCTGAAACCTGGAAACTGCCAAAAAACCTTTCAGTTTTCCTAAAGGGGAAGAGAATAGAGCAGTCCTGGGTAAGATTCTAGCATTGTTTGTTAAGGAAGGATTTGTAAGCACCTTGGACATCACCAGGAACTAATACTGACTCACTGGGAGTAAGTTACGTGAGGCTAATCTCATTTCGTGCTTTGACAGTGTCTTTAGGCTCTCAGAGTAGGATAGTGACGGATCTGTTAGGAATTGCAGAAACCAAACCAAACCAAACCAAAAAAAGAAAAAGAAAAAAAAAAAAAGAAAAGAAATTGGTTTACACAAGGCATTTACTTTTCTTGTGCAGTAAGAAGTCTGGAGGCAGGTAGTCTCTAGCATTGGTTTCAGAGACTCATGACTTTTAGAGTTGAGAGGAGTTTGTGATTGCCTTGGCTTTTCCTTCATAGTTGCAAGATGGCTACAGCATCACATCAGTATTCTAGGCAGGAAGAGCAAAGAGTATCTGAGTCTGCCTCTTCCTCGAAGTGGCTTTTTTGGAAGGTCTGCACAAACATTTGCACTTTGCTCTCAATGTCCAGAATATGACACATGGCTGCTGCTGTTTGCGAGAGAGTCTAGGAAGTGTAGCTAGTACCTTGGCATACTGCCTCCCCAACAAAGTCAGCAAGAGTGGGTGTTTGGTGGTAAACTAGTCATCTCGGGTGCTGTCTGTCTCACGAAGAAGGTTGCCGATCTGGGTTTCAGCAGAACTTCTAAAAGAATCTTCAGCATTCTCGGCGAGAAGACTGAGAATATGGACTGGATTTGAGAGGATCCCAGTAGATTAATAACTAGCTTATCTACTGAGAGCAGATGAAGGGGTGGATAACATTTTGCAGGGAGGTCTTTACTGGAGAGCATAAGGGCTCTGTCTCAGCCTTGATCCTGTTTAGCAATTTTAATGCATGACTTGGATGAAGTGACAGAAAATCCACTGGTATGATTCATGATGAAATAAAGGTAAAAGCGTAAGTGTGAAAAGGCTGGGGAAAAGAAACGTAAAGAGATCTTGGCCACCTGAGTGGGTGGGCAGAGGAAGAATGGAGTGTCCTGCCTTGGCATGCAGAAGCGATGGCTCCAGTCCAGGATGGGAGACATCTGGCTTACACGCTGGATCTGTAAGGTCTTGGGACTTTTAAGTGACCATTGACTTCCTATAGATAAGCAGGGTGGTGTGGACCCCCAAAACCGACTCACCCTCAGACAACGTTAACAGAAACATCACAAAAGGTGGGAGACGGGGCGGAGAAGGAGAACTCAGTGGGCGAGAGTGTCAGACCTGGAGCGACCCGGCGAAACACAAGCCTCTTTGCTTCCCTCAGAAATCTTTGGAGGTCTGGGGAAGGATGTTTGCTTTCCCATTTTATGAAACGAGGCTTAAGGAGATTAGAACGATCAGTTTCTAGTAAAGAAAAAACTCGAGGACTTGAAAGCATCCAAGAGGCTGGAATAAAATTGTCATAGAGATGGTGAGCTCCCTGTCACTAGAAGTATTCAAGCTGGAGAAGGGGATTGTTCCATCGAGTGGGAAGATGGGCTAGTTGCACCGTAACATAATCCTGTTCGGTTCACGAGGCTCTTTGATTCTCTGAATTTCCTGATGACCCCTGGGGCCGCCTGGGTCAGGGGAGGCAGACCAGCTGCTGGCCTAGGGCTCCTAAGAGGTTGATGAAGCACGGATTCAAGTCCCCAGGATGGGACGTGCTGTTTCCAAGCAGTCTGTGGGTTTGGCCACAGAAAGATAAATGCAGTCAGGATTGAACATTAGCTAACCCAGGTGTGGGGGTGAGGGGTCAGCAGACTATCCTCTAACCTTGAGCCTTCCTGAGTCTTGGGGAGAATGGGATCAGGGATCAGGGCTGGAGAGGACCGGGTTTATCTGTCTGCTTCATTGTGGGTCGATCAGCTGTGGCTTCATTAATCATTACTTTATGGTGTAATGGGTATGACTCTAGGGGTGTATGTGAACGTGGCACTTCAGTTTGCTAAACATTTCTGGAGCATGTATCATACGCCAGGCGTTCTGCAGGAGTCAGAGGTGTGGCGAGGAATCGAGTGCGGTGCCCGGGCTGGAGGGGCTCACTGCTCAGTGATGGAGAGGACCAAGAATCAAACAGATGTTTACAGGCAGAAGGCCTTGATGGACAGTTGTGTCGGGTGCAAGAAAGCCCGACATCACTACCCATGGGGCAGGGGCATCGGGGGACATCCCTCTAAAGTTGAGCCGTATAGGGGCAATGCTTTAGATGGGTAAGACCACAGGGTGGGCTTTCCAGGTAGGGGCGCAGCATGTGCAAAGACCCAGTGTTGCCACACCCTGATGCATTCTGGGCATGGCATGCTTTTCTGGGTGGCCGGAAGGGGGAGCCTCATGGCGAGGGGGGACACTCAGCAGGTTTGGAATTGGCACTGAATGCCACGCTGGGGCAGTTGTACTTCACTCCGTCAGCACTAAGGAGCCACCTGGGCTTTAAAAATAGGACAGGGGCGTGATCAGAGCTCTCTTCCAAAGTTCACCTCCTGGGGTTCTAGACAGGGCTGAGGCAGGGGCTGGGAGACCAGCTGGACCCAAGGTGCCTGCAGGGGGCTGCTTCTTTCTTTGCTGCCATTAGGTTGTCCCCAGAATGGATGATTCATGGAAGCATACTGGCTGCCCCACCTTTTCCTCTTTTCTTCTGGGGTCTCATCGTCCTGGGGGAGGTGCTCTCTGCCTGGCCGGAGATCAGACGTGGGGTTCGTTACAGGTCGACAGCTGAGGACAGGGGAGACAAATCCCTCTCCGTTGCAAGTCGCCGTGCGTCAGGCACTTGGCCCGAGTCATTTGCAGGCCGGCTTCCTGATGTGGGAAACGAAGCCCAGAGAGGTGGCAAAACTTGTGCGAGGGCCTCCCAGCTGGTCAGTGGCAGAGCCGGGACTTGAACCTGCCTCCGGCCCCGCTCAGTCCAGCGCTCTTCGCTGTACCCGGGCTCCCTGCGTTTCCTCCCCACCGAGCTGCCGGGGGGAAAGGCTGGCTGGTGCATCTGGGGCCGGGCCCATCCCTCCGCGGAGGCAGACGGGGCGCGTCAGCTCTCTGGCAGCTCCGCTGTCCTGTCTTCGGCCTGTCTCCTGCTCAGATTAATTGCCGCTCGCCCGCGGTGTGATGTTTCCCCGCTCCGGAAGTGCGGGAGGGGTGGCAGCGGCGTAGCCGTGCGATCCGGAGCCTGCGCCCTCATCGGAAAGCGATCCATCAGCCGGCGGCGATCCCAGCTGCCGAGCTGGAACCTCTGGGCCTCCTCAGGTGTGACGGGCCTTCTGCTCCGGGCCTCTGGGCTGGGCCCTTGTGTCTTCCGCTCGGAGGGCTTTCCGGGGCTGGTGGGAGCCTCATGTGACTGGACCCTTCACTCTTGGGGGTCTTTGGGAACGTCGTAGGTTGGGGAAGGGGCACCTCCTGAACAGGGCCCCTGTTCCCCGCCCCCGTCAGCCCCCAGGAGGAGCAGGGACCCCCCCCCCCCCGATACAGTCCCCCTCAGCATCCCCTGTAGTTCCGGAGACAGGAGTGTCCCCCCATAACCGCTCAACAATGAGGCTGGGAGGGCCAGGCAGGGCCGGGGGCGCCGCGGTGTGAATTTGCGCGCAAGAGGAGGCCTGAGGGGGCCTCGGTACATGGAAAGGGCCCTGCCCGTCCCTGATCCGGGGACCTGCCTTCTCGAGACCTGGATGGGATTAACTTGAAGTCCCCGTGGTTCCCAGACGCGCCCACGTGTCAGAATCACCTACGGGACCTGGCAAAACAAAGATTGTGGGGCACCGCCCTCGGAATCTCTGATTCACTAGGTCCAGGGCGGGGTCTGGAATTTGCGCCTGTGACGTGTTCCCAGGTGATGTCAATGCTACTGGCCTGGGGTTCACACTGGTTTAGAGAAAGGCCAGTCCGTGTCCTGCTTCAGTCCCTAGGGATTTGTGGGACTCTAAGCTGGTTTCTCTGGGCTGTGAGTTCCCGCTGAATTTCCAGCCTGCTCGGGCGGCCCTACCCCTGAAATCAGGGACAGAGCTCAGTCCTTTAGGGTGACTGACGGAGACCCTTTAAGGCATGGCCGGCTGACTTCAGGGTGGTGGGAGCTGCTGGAGCAGATTTGTACCAGAGCCATACAACTCCAGTTCCATTCAGATGCTTGCTGTTCTCTAATTGTTCCTGGGCCACAGGTCATTTGGGGGATGGCCTGAGACAGAGGACGATCCGGCTCACAGAGGATGTATAGTCAAGGCTAGTTTCCCCGTCCATCTCTGACTCCTCATAGAGACAGGTTTGGCTGCAACTGAGCCCCAGAATAAGCTGTGCTGAGGGCAGCATCTTGGGAATGAGGATAAAAGAGGCCGTGTCTCCCAGGTCCTTAACCCTATGTGCCCCAGAGGCAGGGCTAGCTTCTCCTGGGTTCTGTTCCTTTCAGCTTTTCTCAGTGCTAGGAGCTGACCGTGTGGTGGGTCCCAGCTGGTTGACCTTCATAAAAGACCCCAGGCTGCTCGTACGTACCACTATCTTGAGGCAAAATCCTCAACTTCATCCTTCTCTCTCATCCCACCTCCTCGGGGGTTGCACCCCTCTGTCCAGACCTGTCTGCCAGTTGCTGGGCGCCCTGAGTGGCAGAAGGGTCCCCGAATTTTGCAGGGCTCTGACCAGATGGGAAGAGTCTCAGATGCCTACCTCCTGGGGCTCTCTCACACTCACTGCAGGGTGGGCAGTTTGGCTGGAAGCGTCAGGCTGAGTCTCGATGATCTGAATCGTCATAACTGCCAGAGAACGTTCTACACCTCATTCCCATCTGCTACACTCTGCAAGCCTTGTCTCCAGTACCACACACAGACACGTGTCCAGGTGTAGCTTTTGTCCTTTCGAGTTCCCAGGGGAATCGTTTACTCTTTGTCCTAATAAGTGGGACCCTGCAGTTAGGGAAATAACCCCGATTCCTTTCAGAGCAAGCTTAAGAAGGCACTTCGGCAGAAGGGGCATGGTTGCATTGTCTCCGAAACTATTGTGAGGACGTGAGGTATTAACTCCCCGTCGTCGCTTCTCATGCTCGCTTCCCAGGGCTGCAGCAACAGCTGACTCACCCCTGCCCCTCCTAATCGTTGTGATTGTCGGGGGCGGGCGGGGGGGGTGGTTCTCGGCAGCAGGGTGCCAGCCTCTGGGATTCTGTTTCTTGGCTCTTCTAAGGGTGGGGGATGCCAGAGGCAGGGCAACTGTAATGGAAAGGTCAGACAGTTGGTATAGACTGCATCAGATGGGGCCTTATCTTCAGCCAAGAGAGTATTTTTTATTTTAACAAGGATGATTTCGTCAAAAATAATCTAATTCTTACTTAAGACATGGGTGATTGAATCCATCATTTTCACTTTCTGCAACCCTCTAAAGAGGAAACATCAGTCCACAAGGCATGGAGCAGAAGGAGGTCACATTCTGCCACTTGGAGTTCATCCCCTGCTATTGGGACAGGGGAGAGAAATCCGGGCTTTGGAGTATTGTCCTGAGTAAATGCCTCTAACGTGCCCCAGGCTTGCCCTGCCCGCAGCCTCAGGAGACAGTAGGCTCCCCAGCCTTTTCTGTGAACCTTGCCAGTTTCTCTCTGCATCAGTGCATAATGTCAAATGAGGGGCCCCCACCAAGGCGCCTGCTGCTTGCTGCCAGGCACTCCTGATGACTTCAGCTAATTTCTGAGTCTAGAAACATTGTTGACAATGTGATTTCTGAAACGCGAAAGGCGTTATCTCGTCGTGCCATCTGCAGCGTGTCTGTCTGAGCTGGGGCTTCCGCTGCCACTCTGCCCCCTCGAAGCAACTCTCGCTGCTCCGTCATCATCTCCCACAGCTAATTGCTCCAAACTGACAAGGAGCCTTTTTTCCATTTAGACATACAGGGAAATGGAACTTTCTTGCTGATGTTTCCAAGTCAAGCGTGCCTTTTGGAATTGTAAGTTGATCTTTTGCTTCGGGAGGGGTGGAGGGGGGTTGGAGGGAGTCTGGTTTCAGCACCGGGTCAGGGACAGCTCCTGGGAAAGAAGGGACCCAGGAGCCCTGGCTGGGAAGGAAGGCCCTCCTGTGATTCTGTTACAGGAAGTCTGGCATGAAATGGAATGTGCTGCTTTGGGAGGTAGTGAATTCTCCGTCAGTAGAGGTAAGCAAATGGAGATGAAATTTTTTTTTTTTTTTACCTGCTTGGAAAGCCGTAAATAGAGCCAAACTTTAAATGGGTGACCTCTTCTAGCTCAGAGAGTCTCCTGGAACCAGTTATTTTCAGGGGAAATGTGAGGTAGAGGAGGGTAGTAAAAGGGTCAGGGCTAGTGCAGTGGTTATCTATTGCTGTGTAACAAATCACGCGAGCAGGTCAGTGGCTTGAAACGACAATACATTTTTTTTTTTCACATAGCTTTTTTGGTCATTGACTCAGACAGGGCACAGTGAGGATACCTTGTCTCTGTTCCACGATTCCTGAGACCTCAGCCTGAGGTCTTGCAGACTAGGGGGCTGGAATCATCTGAGAGCTTCACTGGGGCTAAGAATCCATTTCCAAGGTGGTTCGTTCACATGGCTGGCAAGTTGGTGCTGGCTCTTGGCCAGGGGCCTTAGTTCCTCGCCACATGGACCTTTCTAGAGGGCTGCCCGAGTCCTCATGGTGTGATGGCTGGTCTTCTCAGAGTAAGAAATTCAAAGCAGAAGCTACAATGTCTTTTATGGCTTATCCTCGGAAGTCATACACTATCGTTTCTGTAGTCTTCTCTTGGTCACAGAGGTCAGCCTGATTCAGTGTGGGAGGGGAATACACACAGGTATAAATACCAAGAGGCAAGGACCCTTAGGGGGAGGATCTTGGACGTTGGCCATTATGCTAGATAATCAGACGGCAGAACAAGGTAGCCAGGTTCTATTGGTTGGAAGGGGGAAGACAAGTTCTGAGCTCGGTAATAATCAGCAGCAGGGGCATCAATTCCAAGCCACTTTGGGTTTCTATGAAACGTGTTCTCTTCTCTCTTGACTCGCTCCCCCGTGGCGTCCCCTCCACTGCCATGTATCTGTGCTTCCACAACTTTGCTCCCAACATTGGCCTTTTCCTTGAGCTTCATTCAGACTTACATTTCCGTCTCACTCCAACTACTCCGGCCTTCCATCGGCTTCTCAAATACATCACAGTCTTGCACGCTGCAGGGGCCTCTGTACATGATATTATCTCTGCCAGGAATACCGTCCCCAAATGTCCACCTTCATCCCAGCCCCGGTCGACTCACGGGTATCTCAGTCCAAACGCCGTTTTCTTGAGCAGTCTTTGTTGACCTCTCTCACGGCAGATTGTATTTCCCGAAGATGGCCTTAAAAACACATATCTCCCGTCCCACGTGCTCTTCTTACAATGTGATGTTGACATTACTCTGTCAAGAGGTGGATTTGTGTTTCCTCCTCTATAACTTGAGTGGACCTTTGTTACTGCCTTGGTCAATAGAATGTGGCGGAAATGATGCTGTGTGACTTTCAAGGTTAAGTCATAAGAGGCATCATCTCTCTCTCTCTTTCTCTGTCTCTCTCTATCCCCCTCTCCACTAACTAGCCCATGCAGAAGCCACTTGGAAAGCTGACACTGCCTATCAAACATGTGGGTGATGAGCCCTTGGGTGACTCCAGCCCCCTTTGTAGAGCAGAGGCAAATTACTTCCACTGTGCTCTTTGGAACTCCTGACTTACAGAGGCTGTGAGAGATGATAAAGGATTATCGTTGTTTTATGCCACCAAATTTTGGGGTTGTTGTGCAACCACAGTAACTGATATGTCCCCAGACTCCATTAGATTTCCTTATAATGTGCCTTCATAACTCCTGATATTTTCCCGTCAGACCATTCTTCAAGAGTTTGTAGTTCTATATTTACAGGTTCAATTAATTTCTTCTTTTTCTTGTTCTGGAATTCTTCTTCTTCTTCTTCTTTTTAGTATGAAATTTACTGTCAAATTGGTTTCCATGCAACACCCAGTGCTCATCCCAACAGGTGCCCTCCTCAATGCCCATCACCCACTTTCCCCTCCCTCCCGCCCCCCATCAACCCTCAGTTTGTTCTCAGTTTTTAAGAGTCTCTTATGGTTTGCCTCCTTCCCTCTCTGTAACTTTTTTTTCTCCCTTCCCCTCCCCCCTGGTCTTCTGTTAAGTTTCTCAGGATCCACATGGGAGTGAAAACATATGGTTTTCACTACCTGCTCTTTTAAACTGTAAAATTTATGAAGGTAAGCCCTGTACCCAGTTTGCTCACCAACACCTTGCCAGAGTCCGGCATAAAACGTGTACTCGATACAAGTGTTAAATGGATAAATTCATGAATGAGATTCCCCCCCTTCACGCTTCACAGCCGCTTCAAACCCTTCATATACGAGCCCAAGTTATCATGCGTATCTCCTGACTCAGTCCTCCTCTGGCATCTTGGCGAAAGCACCACTGCCTCTTCAGGTACTCAGACCACGAGCTTGGAAACCATCTTCGCCTTTTCTCATCGTCCTTTCCACAAAAGACTCCAGGTCTGTCCGTTCTACCTCTTAATACGCTCTCATTCCACCCCCTTTGCCCCACCTTGGTTCCGTCCCCCATCGTTTCTTCCCCACATCACATCAGGAGGCTCCTGACCACTTCAGTTCCCTCCAACACGTCATCCAGCCTGGCAAGGGGGACCTTCCCACAATGCACGTCTGAGCTCGCTATGCGTTGGATGAGAATTGTTCACTGGCTCTGGCGTTGTCTTTATAATGAAGTTCGAAGTCCTCAGTGGTCTCCCGGAATCATTTGTGGAGAAGGGCGGGATAGAAGTTAAATACAGCAAAGCTCCTCGCTGGGTCTTACCGTTAGTTCCTCGGGGATCTGTCCTGGGCTCATCGGCTCTCCTTCATCTCTTACTATCCCATCCCCCCCCCCTGCCCCCCACAGTGTGCTCTAAACTCATCACGCTCTTTGGGCTCTTCCCAAATCACCTGTATTAATTTGGTTGCAGGTGACAGGGATCTGACTTCAGCTAATTTAGGTACTAAGGAGAGTTCACTGACTCAAGGAATTGGTGCAGGGAGGGCAGGGGCAGGAGTTCCCAAACAACCAGACCAGGGACTCAGGGAGCACTGCTATCTCTCCTTCTATTCCAGCGGGCCAGCTGATCCTCCCTCACTAGAGAAGGGCTTTCTCTGTGCTTCGGATGTTGCTGCGAGCAAACCACCTTAATCTTAGTGGTGTAAGACATGAACCATCATTTATTATTACCGTGTCTCGTGGCTCTGTGCCGTCCACCTGGAGCACCTTTTCTTCTCCTTTCCGCCCTGATCACTCTCCTCTGCCTTTCTTCTCTCGTCTGATGAACCACCTCCTCCGGGAAGCCTTCTCTTTCTCGAGCCCCTCCTTCCCTCCACCCACCAAAGCTAGAGTAGGGGTTTCTTCCTCTCACGCCCAAAGACCTCTATGCTTACCTTACTTCTACTCATTACCTGAATTCATAATTTGACTTCTTTTAAAAATCTATCTTCCCCCCGCCAACTGTGAGCTTCTGTAGGGACAAACTTGTATTCCTAATGCCTCGGTCAGGGTCTGGCACTTAGTAGGTGCTTGATGAGCGCTTGTGAAATGGGTGAATTAAGGAGAGCACAGAGGAGGCTGCCCTCAAAATGAACTTCTCTGTCCCCTGGTGTGACCAGATGGTCCAGCTGTGATGTGCTGGGGCAGAGAGAGGCCGACTTCCCCCACAGCTGCCCAGCGGTGGAAAACCCGCAAGCCGTTTCGGGAGCCCTAAGCTGGCCCGGCAGATGGAGGAGGGCTGAAGGCCCCACAGCCCTTTTGAGCCTCCCCATCGCTGAGCGGCCACAAGAGGCCATGAAAACATCTGGGAGAGCGGATGGTTCAGGGGGAAGCATCAGATGTTGAGCCTCGTGCAGGTGAAATAACCAGTCTCGGCCTGAGGTTCCTGGCGTCTGCTTGTGGGAGGGCTCGGGGTCGGGGGGCCCTGGGAAATGGCACGGAGAGCAGGCTTGATTAATCAAGTTAGGCTAGCCAAGCCAGGAGTTTAGGGGCCAGACAAAAGAACGTCTAGAGCTGCTGTTTATTGAGTCCTTCCTACGTGCCAAGCCGTGTGCTGAACTCTGTGCTTGTCCGTTCACTGCTTTTAACCCTATGAGGCAGGAACTCCTGTTATCTCTGCACTGTCCTCCCCCACCACATTATGATAAGGCCATAGTATTGTGGCAAAGCCAGGTGTCTGGGGTCTGAAAGCTGGATTTGAACTGTGGGGCTGTCTCTTCTTGGCGGTTTGGGTCTGGTTGTACGGTTTTTATTGTTTTGCGGAGCCTGTATTTCCCTACAGATACTTGGCTTTGTAGATGGCCACCTCTCATTACGTCCTCACGTGACAGAGAGGGTTCTGGTCTCTTCCTCTTCTTACAGGGATGTTAATTGCATCACGGAGTCCCCACCCTCACGGCTCCATTTCAACCCGGTTAGTTCCGAAAGGCCCCACTTTCAAATACGATCACCTTGAAGCTTAAGGCTTCAACGGATGCATCTGGGGCGTGGGCACACAAACCTTCAGTCCGTAACACTTCTGCTCATTATGAGGGGTGTTACTGAGGAGTTTACAGATTCATTCCTTCATTCACGTAACTTATATCGATTGATTCACTACCTGCCAAGTAATAGTACTAGACTGATGGATCCACTGTATGTCCGGTAAGTCAAGCAATGGGTGAGACAAAGGGCTCAGATAAGACAGGAAGATAGGGAGTCGGGAAGCCAGCCAGAGTTGACAGCAAGTGCTGGGTGTCCCTTTATATGGCATCTGGAATCCAAGATGGCCCTCGATGAGCGTTGCTTCCTCATAGTCATATTCCGGTATTTTCACGGCATAAGTCTACCGCACGGGGCTTATCTGTGCAGTCAATGACACACTGCGAAAATGATGGTGTGACTTCTGAGCTTGGATTGGAAAACAAGAGCTGACTTCCATCTTGCTTACTTTGGATCGTTTACTGCCACGTTGTGAAGGCACTGAAGCAGCCCTGGGGAGAAGCCTGTGTCGTGTGGAACCAAGATATCCTGCCACCAGCCAGCACAGATGTGACAACCGTACTGGGGGAGACATCTTGGAATCTGGTCCTCCGGACTCCGTCAAGCCTTCATAAAGCTGCCGTTTGAGCCAACGTCTTGACTGAGACCTCATAAGAGACTCTGAGCCAGGACCACCCAGCTAAACCAGTCCTGCCCAGTTGGCCCACAGAAACTATGGAAGGTAATGGACGGTTGTCGTTATTTCCAGTCGCTAAGGTTTGGACGACTTTGTTATGCAGCCATGGATGACTGATATGAACTTGGCACCTGGAAGTAGGTGCTTCTACAACCCACCTACGGTGGTGGCTTTGGGAATGGTTGGTGGCAGAAGATGGAGAGCGTTCGTGGAAGTGCAAATCGTCTTGAACAGATCGTGTACCAGAAGTCTGATGGTCTAAGAGGAGGATGTTGGTGATGGCTTACGGCCAGGCCTATAGAGAGATTCATGAGGCAAGGACCTGGCCAGGTCAAAGTCAACATGGGTTTTCCAGTGATATGAATGAGCTATTTTGGGAGTGGATGCTCCATTCTGGTTAAGTCTGAAGTCCTGGCCAATGTCAACTGCAATCTCATGAGAAATCTTGAGCCCCAACTGCCCAGCAGAGCCGCTTCCAAACTCCTGACCCATTGAAACTATGTGAGATAATAAGTGTTTATGGTTTTAAATTGAAGTTTCAGGGAAACTTGTGACAGCAGTAGATGATTAACGTGAGAAGAATTAATAAAGAATGGCTTCCCATTCAAGTATGATCTAGTTCAGTGTTGGCCCCGAAGGAGGTCCTCAGTGGAGGCCCATCAGAGTTGGGTCTTGCCTCGTTTGATACCTTTCATTGTTTTCAGAAGGTTAGCAGTAATCATGGCAATTCACACTTACTGAACAATGATTATGTACTAGGCATATGCAGAACCGTGTACATAGCTTATCTTTTCATTCCAGCAACAACCCAGTTTTATGGAATAGGAGACTTGAGGCCCACAGAAGTTAAAAACTCTCTCCCTGGATCTCTAGCAAGGAGTTGAAAATACCGGGCTGGAGTTCACAAGAAGAGTCATAGCTGGAGTTACTGAGTAGGAGTGTGATGCCCAAAAATGAAACCGTGGATACGGTGTGATAAAACATGATAAAGACGGGACGACAGGATGTAGTCTGGAGAGAGGGGGCAGGGATGACTGTGGGCCTCGTCTGTGGGGTAGGCTATGTTCAAGGAAACGGAGGAGGAAAATCTGGTCAGAGAGAGAAAGGGGAACCGGGATTGCGGAGTATCATGGAAGACCAATGGTGCCATGATGGGCTTTTGGACTCACCAACATGGCGGGTTACAGTCCTGTTGTTTAATCAAACACTTTAATCTAGGTGTTGCTGCAAAGATATTTTGTAGATCTGATTAAAGTGAGTAATCAGGTGGCTTAAAGTAAGAGAGATCATCCTAGATAATCTGGACTGGACTGGTTCAATCTGGGAGAAGTCCTTAAGAGCAGAACTGGGAAATGAAATTTGATAGCCATCAGCAGGTTTAGTCTGTGCCCAATGGTGCCAGAATTCCCTTCTGATGGCTTGCCCTGTGGATTTTATTTTATTTATATTTATTTATTTAGAAAATTCTTAATGTTTATTTATTTTTGAGAGAGAGAGACAGACAGACAGAGTGTGAGTGGGGGAGGGGCAGAGAGAGAGGGAGACCCAAAGTCTGAAGTTGTCTCCAGGCTCCTAGCTGTCAGCACAGAGCCCAACTCGGGGCTCGAACTCACGACCCGTGAGATCATGACCTGAGCCGAAGTCGGCCGCTCAACTGGCTGAGCCACCCAGGCGCCCGCCCCTCAGTTCCCATTCTTTTGTGGATGTTAAGCTCCTAGTCCTCACTACCTGGTAATAGTCCCAGTGCCTGGTGAAACTTCAGCCTTGGGCCCCACTCAGAATTGTGGAATTGCACTTCATTCCCTGCCGAAAGAGATTGGAATATGATCTCTGAGCCTGATTATACCTATATTTGTAACACTTTAAAGTTTTATGTGCCATTTATGTGAGTTTGGAAAAGAAGATTAGGCCGTTCTGTGACCTGGGCAGTAGTCCATTAGCACTTCATTTGCATTATCTCATTTAACCGTCACAATAACCCTGTGAAGGCACTATTATCATCTTCACTTTTCAAATGAGAAAATTGAGGCTCGAATAGATGAAGTAAGTGATCTGTCCAAAGTCATTCACCTAGTAAGCAGTAGTAGATTGAGGATTCAAATCCAGGCACTCTACCCAACCCCAGAGCCCATGTTTTTAACCGTCGCCATAACCTACAGGACTTCTCAGTGCCTTTACTACACTGATGGGCACTGTAAGTCTCCAAGAGTGGCTGTGCAGAATTTCCCAAATTGATTTTACCCGATTCTTCTTAAGCTTCTTTCATAACTGTGGCTCTGGACACATTCTTTGGGAAATGTTCTTGCAGAGACAGACCAGGATAAATGTGGGGAGACCCCACTGAGGTGCATTGTGTTACAGTCAGCTTTTGCTTAAGTAAGGCAGTGGTAACAAAGAGCCCCTCAAAAATCGGTACCTTATCAAACAACAGAAATTCATCTCCGTCTTATGTTACATCTTAGCACCTGCAGTTTAGAGCTGCAGCTCTAACTCGGTATGACTTTCATTTTGGGACTCGTGTAGACAGAGTCACCCCAGTCCAGGACACGATAGTCTCATGGCAGAAGGGAAGTTCAAGAGATCAGGTGGAGACCTGGAACTCATCTTCACTCCCGCCTGGACATCGCATAGGTCAAACTGCTCACTGATTACGGGCCAAAGCATGTCGGATGTCCAAGCCCAAAGTCCATGAGATAGAAATGCGTGCGGTCTTTACAGGTAATGACGAAATAAATAATTCCAGGAGTGCTACAATCCACCATGGAGGATGGAACCATCCAGAGTGTGCACGCGGGCATGTTTGGTGGTAGAAGGAAGGGAAGTTGGAAGCTGTACCCTCGAGTTTTCGGGGCAAGCATGGGAGGCGTGAGGGCAGGAGCTAACGGGAGGCAAGGGGGCCGCTGCTGTTCATTTCGCACAGCCTCATGGGTCAGTGACAAAGTCCACCCGTCCCAGGACATCATGATGGAAGCACCACGTGAAATGTGGGCGCGGGAGGGCGGTGCCTGGATATCCTCTTTGATATCAGCTTCCCATGTTCGAAAGGTGTTGCTGGCTTGTTCATTCCTCTGTGCTTTACACATTCAGAGAGCTCTCTCCACAGACTTGGAAAAAAAATCTATTTATGTGTCTCCTCTTACTTTCCTTCCCCCCTTTCGATTGCTCCCTAATCAGCAGCTGATCGCGCCTGCCCTATAACCTGAAGGTGATGTCATCTTTGGTATCGTTCAAGATATAGCACTTAACAGTTGTTAAATAGGGGAGTTCATTTTTAGAACACTGCCTGCTTATCTTCCCCTGCCTTACAAAGGTGATTAAGATTTATTTTTACTTGGATGAAAACAGCCTTCATTGATTTCGGCCCTATAGAGAGATAGGAGGACACTTGCATTAGCCAGAGAGGAGGTTAACCCTTCTTTTCACCGCCATCGGGCTACACTCTGCCTCCTAGGTTAGGTTGAATGGGTAAACAAAGTCAAAATGTTCTTGCTCGGTACAAAAGCAGCATACGCTGGGGTCAGAGAATGTCACTTCTCTGTGCTCAGTGGGAGGCTATTTGGGGGATCCCAGTTCTTGGGAAGCTTTCCCAGGATAACGACCAGGGGAGAGTGCGGTTTGGGAAGCTCCAGCTGTGGCCTTCTCTTCTCTCAAGCTGGGATCTGTATTACTTTCCTCCCTCTTACCCTTCACACCCCGTGCCCCCAAACTCTGTCTTCTCGTCTTGTAACAGATACTCCCACTTTGTTAGGTATTTGTTGTATCAGCATCCCACTTCCGGGCATCAAAATCTGCCCTAGTTTCCTATTGATGCTTTAACCAATTACCACGCGCTCAGTTGCCGAAAACGATACAGATTTACTGTATTACAGTTCTGGAAGCCAGCAGTCTGAAATGGTCTCATGGGACTAAAAGCAAGGGACCGGCAGAGCTGTATTCCTTCTGGAGGTTCTAGAGGAGAGTCCATTTCCGGGTCTTTCGGCTTCTGGTGGCTGCCTGCATTCTTTGACTCGTGGTCCCCTTCCATCTTCAAAGCCATCAGTGAATCGTCGGTCAAGTGTGTCTCATGATGTCTCTGTTTCTAACTCTTCCTCCTCCTTCTTCCCCCTTTAAGCAATCCTTGTGATTACCCTGAGCCCATCTAGAGAATTCAGGATAATCTTATCGTAAGGTCAGCTGGTTAGCAACTTCAATTCCACCCGCAACCTTAATTCTCTCTTGCTGGGTAACCCAACACCTTTACAGGTTCTGAGGATTAGGACTTGGGCATTTTTTGGAGGGCCACTCTTCGGCCTACCGTCCCACCCAATCTTTTGCTTTTGTCAAATGTGCACCTGGAGATGGTTTTTATTTTTTTTACCAGCCTGGAAAGCCCTGGGGGTCCGGGAGAAAAGAGGAATATGTGGTGTATAATGTAAACGATTTCAAATTATCCCTACGATATTATTATTCTAAAAGGTTCTTTGGTCACTGCAACAATGCGAATCTTCTTTGGCTACATCCTCCCTATAGTTTCCAGACTCTTCTTTGGTTGATGGTGAGTGTTTCCATGTCCTAGCTGTTACTCTGACCCAGCGTGCCTTGACTGTAGAGAATAAGCGAAGCTTGGTGTATGAGGCAGGGTTCTTCAGAGAAAACAGAACCAATGGGGTATACAGAGAGATGCATATATGCGAGGAGATGGATTGTAGGAATTGGTTCATGTGATTATGGGGGCGAAGAAGTCTCCTAATCTGCTATCTGCTAGCTGGAAAACCAGGAGAGCTGGAGATGTAATTCAATCCAAGTCCAAAGGTCAGAGAACTTGGGGCTGATGGTGTAAGTCCTGGTCTGAGTCCGAAAGCCAGAGAATCGGAGGGGAAGATGTTTGAGGATAGAAGACGGTTGTCTCAGATCAAGCAGAGAGCGCAAGTTCACCTTCCTGCCATCTTTTTTGTTCTATTCAAGCCTTCAGTGGATTGGATGATGCCCACCACACTGGCAAGGGTGGTCATCTTTACTCAGTCTACTGATACAAATGCTTATCTCTTCTGGAGATGCTCTCACAGACACATCCAGAAATAATGGTATATCAGTTATCTGGGCATCCCTTAGCACTGCTAAGGTAACACATACCATTAACCATTATGCTTGGCAAGAACTGAAGTCCACAGGGAGCCGATCATGCACGGCTTTAGAAAACACGGTAGGAATTTTGGCATTTATTCTGAGATCCATGGTGTGTCCTTGGCCCCCCATCACCCCAACCCCTTCAGGGAGAAAGGGACATGTCTATATTTCTAGCTCTAGGGAGAGTAACATTTCCACCACCGTTATTAAATGAATAAGTGAGTGAATGATTGAATATATATGCTCCATGCATGTTTAATACATACATATAGATACACATATACCTGTGACTATGACCTCTGGTTTCCGCCTTCCCACACGTGGCGTTTATTAACATAGGAGAATAACTGGAGTTTGACAGAAGCCAAGTTATATTTGCAAGCAAAGCAGTTAAAGCACGTTTCACCTTCTGGAAGCATGCCATGCAGGCTTCACGAGGGACAGGCCAGTTCCTAGAGAAGCATTTAGCTGTTAAAGGAACCTGACATTGGATTTAAATTGACTGATGAAATGGAACCTCATTTGCTTACTGCCAGACGGTCCTTGGTAACTTTTGGAAAGCCCAGATTTCTTATTTTGGAGGTGGAGGTGGCGTGGGGGTGGGGGGGGGACTTAAGGACCGTTAATAGGCAGATCGATGGATGAAGAAAGGATTTCTGGAATTCCTGAACCCAGACAGATGAGCTGCTCTTACATCCCACAGTTTTCCAGTAGAAAGCTCGCAGTGCTTGATCACAATGGTCTGGAAGACTGTCCGGTGACATGAAAAATGCTTATTACCAAACACCAATACGGAATTGTGTAAATGATTTTTTTTTTCTGTTTATGTAAAAATATATCTAGAAGAAAAATTGGCAAGTTCTGACCTCAAGCCATGGCTATGTGAGGATAGTGGGACTGTGGCTAATTTGTTTGCTAATAATAAATAAACAGGGCTGAACTTCATTGAGCATTTGGCATGTGCCTGGCATTACATTCAGCAATTTTTTGTGGATCATCTTATTTAACCTTCATAATAACCCTATTAGGGTTAGTGGTGGTCAGTGGGGTATGAGGCTGAGGAAGCTGGCTTAGAGAGGTTCAGTGGTGTTCTTACAGCTACCCAGATAATGTATTAGTCAGAATAGAGTAAATTACTCTCTGGAAACAAAATCCCCGAATCTCAATGGTTTTTACAAAGTGAAATTTTCTCTCTCACTCATGTTACGGTCCGACCACGTCATGATCCGACCATGCCGCGGTCTGATGTCATTCAGGTGACTCTCCTTGGTGGTTCGACCTGAAGGGTGACTTAGGGACCTCAGAAGTTCCCATCTTGTAACTCTGCCCTCTCAAAGTTCTTATGTCGACCACGCATGCCAGATAGACAAAGCGTGGAGGAGTCACACCCTTGAGTTAAGAACAGGCTTGGAGCTGAAGGGACTTCACTCACATCCCCGTTGGTAAGAACTTGGCCCCCTGCCCCCACCCTAGATGCGAGAGAGTCTGGGAAAAGTAATCTTTCTGCGTGGAGAGGCAGAGGAAATAGTGTGGGAAACACATAGCATTGCTTCGGGTAGGTTCCCTAGAAAGTGGCGGAGCCTGACGTTGAACTTGAGTCAGGCATTCTGACTCCAAAGTCGAGACAAGCAATCTGGGGACAGTGCTTTCTCTCTGTTCCCCTGCCGATAACCATTTAGAGCTGTCTGAGTGGTTTTGTATCATAAGTAGACTTTTAAAAGTCTACGAATAGACTCTGTATCATAAAATAGACTTTTACATAGGCTTTCTATAGAAAAGTCTCTAGAGAACGGGATAAGAACTAGATTATGAGGTTTCCATTATGGTAAAATACAGACAGCATAAAATTTGCCTTTTTTATTATTTTGAAGGGTACACTCTAGTGGCTCTTAGTACATTCAGAAAGTTCTGCAGTCATTACCACTACAAGTTCCAGAGCGTTTCTGTCATACAAAATGGAAACCCCATGCCCATAATCAGCCATTTCTTTGTTCCTCCCTCCCGTCCAGCCCCTGGCAACCGCTGCCCTGCATTCTGTCTCTGTGGCCTTGCCAGTTCTGGATGTTTCATGGAAATGCAATCATACAATCTATGGTCTTCTGTGTCTGGCTCTTTTCGGTGAGCATAAGGTGTTCAGAATTCATCCATGTCGTAGCATGGGTCAGAGTTTCATTTTTATGGTTGAATAATAGTCCCTTGTATGGATGTACCACATGTTGTTTATCCGTAAATTCATCAGTTGATGGACATTTGTATTGTTGCGCCTTCTGGCTCTTGTGAACAGAGCTGCTGTGAGCATTTGTGTACCAGTGTTTGGTTTGAACCCCTGGTTTGCATCTCCACGATGGCTAATGACACGGAACGTCTTTTCATACGCTCGTTGGCTATTTGTGCAACTTCTCTGGGAAAGGGTCTACTCAAGTCCTTGGCTCATTTTAATCAGGTGGTTGGTCTTTTTGTCGGTGGGGTGTAAGGATTCTCATGTGTCTGGATACTAGGCCCCTATCAGGTACGGTTTCCTCCCTAGTTATATGCTTTTTTAAAATCCCCTTCCTGCTCTCTCTGCCTGCCCCATTCACGCTGCAGGAAGGGCTGTCCAGGCACACCCCCGTGGGGGGTGTAGAGGACCAGTCGACAAAGAAAACAAGGGTCGTTCGCATTAATGTGCATTTGCAGGTCCATAGCAGGGACAATTGTGTTTATAGCCATGGCTTTCAGTCAAGGGCTGGGATCGAGGCGGGGGAAAGGAATGTCTGAGTCTCCAAGAGCCACAGTCTAGACCATAGACCCTATGCCATGAAATGAGGAGAAGGGAAGACTGGAGATGACATGAGTCATTCTTCTGCCCGGAAGGAGATCAAAGTCTCCCCGGGGTCCAAGAAAGACAGGATCTCAGTGGTGAGCCCAGAGGTTTCTACACTGGTAGGTCCCTGAGGTGCCCAATGCTGTACCTCATTGATTGCATTTTGGGAAAACTTGCCATGATGAAAGAATTTTTCGTAGACGACTCAGATGAAATCTGGAGAGTCCCAGCACAGACGGGACCTTTTTCAGGCTTTCGGGGATCTCCCTTGAGAAGTGATGAGTTTCAGAAAGGAGCTGTGTGGCCAAATGGCCCCTTGGACGTAGAGTGGGAATGTGTTTGTGGGGAGTCTGCCTGAAGGGCCTGCACAGGTGCTCTGCACACGGACGAGGCAGGAAACCATCCCCCAATCCTGCAGGGTCTAGAGGGGCATGGAAAGTGAGGGAGTCTGGGCCACCTTTGTGGAGAGGATACGGAGTTAGGATGGCCCTCACGGACCCGCACCCCCTGTTGGCCTCCAGTCCCGGGCGAGCCCCTCATACCCAAGCTCTGCCCAGAGACAGGGCAAGAGGTGGAAAGTGAGTGAAATCTCAAGCCAGTGGCGTAGTTGCTCCAAAGGGGCTAAGTTTTAGGTCAGTCGGAACAGAGTTTTCTGCTAAGTAGAAAAGAGTCCCATTGGCAAAACTAACCCGTTTACAGTAGTGGTTCTCAGACTTTAGGCGCATGTGAATCACCCGGGGCGGGGGTGGGGGGTGGGGTGGGGGGCTGGTTAAGGCACAGGTGGGAGCTCCCCACCCCCAGAGTTTCTGGTTCACGGGGTCTATGGTAGAACCTGGGAATCTGTATTTCTAACACGTCCCCAGGGGAATGCTGAGGCTGGTGGTTTGAGGACCGCCCCCCCCAGAGAATTACTGATTTACATACAGAATAAAGAAGAGAGAGTATTGACGTTTATAAAACTTCTGTGAGATAAATCTGCAGGGCGCATTGTCATGGTAAAAAATTCAGACAACGTAAAAATGAGTGTTCCTTCACTCCCTCCACCTGCCCCACCCCTTCTGCATCATACTCGTCGGAGGCAGCCTCTGGTAGCGGGTTCCGGTGTATCATTCGAGTCATGTTCTACTTAGAAAGACGTATCTGTAAACACAAGTGTTTGTGTCGTATATCAGTTTTACGTAAACATAAGCTCGCGATACGCGGTTCTGCACCCGGTGCGTTTTCCTCGTTCGTGTCTCAGATCTTCCTGAAAGATGAACGTGTAGATTGACATGCTTTTTAATACAGCTTTGAGTTCTCACTGACTTATGTTTCCCTAATCGTTTGTAATCAAGTCATATCTCTTCTGGAACAGTACTAACAGAACGTTGCAACTGGCAGGAAGAAGCATCCTAATAGCGATTTACTGAGGGACAGTTTATTAAGCGCCAACGCTCTGCAAGTCTTTATGTATTATCTTATTTAACCCTCTTGGTAACTCTGTAGCATCGGAGTCATTCTGGCCCTTTACAGGTGCAGGAACTCTGGCTCAGCGGGGTCAAGTGACTTTTATATTCAGTAGGCGGTAGAGTCCAGGCTTGAACGCAGATTGAACTGCCTTCAAAGACTCGTCCCACCATTACTCCTGGAAGTTTCTCAGTGTGTATCAGAGCCCATTCTTCGTAAAACCCGCCGAGTCACATTTAGTGATGAGAGCGACGAGGGCCTCATGTGGAAAGGTAAATGATGATGGATTAGTTTAATCACCACAGAGGACAGAGTGGCAAGAAACGCCATGGGGCAGAGACTGGCTAAGTGCCCCAGGAATGGACTGGGTGATATTTGCTCCTTTCTCCAGCATGCGGGGTAGGCTCTGGGATTGGAACAGTTGGTGTCAGAGACCATACATTTCCTTTAAGTCGCTCCAGGGCAAGATTCCTTAGTACTAGCTCGATACGGGAAGAACTAACCCAGTCTTTCTTGTTCGGTGCCTCTTTTCTTTCTACAGGATATTTAGATTCCCCATTCTTCTTCTTGGCCCAGTGCTGGACCTTGATATTAATCCCTGGCTGTCGTACTTATGATACTTTTGGTTTGCGAATTAAGCATAAATACAACTTTTACAATTTGGTCTGCAAATTCACATTAAGAAAATCCAATTTACGCTAGCTTGACTGACAAAGGAAATTCATTGGCTTACGTCACTGACTAGTTCAGAGATATCGGGCTTCAGCACGGTTTGGTCACGGGGTTGACTATGTTTCTTTGTGAGCTATCTGAGTTGCTTTATAATGTGTCAACTTGGATCAGACTGCATCTTCCAGAATTCCCTTTCGTAAATGTTTCATGTTAGAAGACATCCTTAGGCAAGATTTAGAGGAGAGAAATGAACCAGGAACGATTTTTGTTCGGGAGTGCCTCGGATATCCTATTCCACAGTCACATGCTCTATCCCTGATCTTGAGGCCGTGTTAAGGCTCTGGGCTCAGTGGAGTTTCCAGCCTTGGTTATGTGTCCCAGAACCGTAAAACCTTCAGGCTGGGGTGAACGTGGGCCAGCAGTGCAAGCTCCCTCTCCCTTCTGGTGAATCTTTTCTTGGAGCCATTATTGTCCTTTTGTTCTGAAAATAGGCCGGGCATCCAATCACCTCAAAGATGTCTGAGGCCACACAGACACCTCAATCCTAAACTCAGGTTCAGGATTTCAATCCCTTCGTTTGCAGTAGGATTCTTGGGAAAAGTGGCTCACTTCTCCTTACCAAAACATTTCTGCCATCCTAGGAGCACTGGGAGAAGCACCTGTGTGAGGTGAGGAGAGCCCAATATTATGTTCCTTTTTTATGGCTGAGTACTATTCCACCGTGTGTATAGACCACATCTTGTTATCCATTCGTCACTCTTGGATATTTGGATTGCCTTAACCTTTTGGCTGTCATGAATAAAGCTGCTGCAGTGAACATTTGTGCACAGACTTTGGGTCGGGTATCTGTTTTCAATTCTTTTGGGGAGATTCCTGGGAGTGGACCCACTGGTCATAGGCTAACTCTATGTTTCACTTACTGAGAAACTTACGTAAGGCATATCGAAGATAACCGTTACCTCCCGTTTTAGAGAAGAGGAAATGGAGGCCTTCCGGCGGCCATAACGGTCACCTGTCCATCGTCACCGCTCAACTCTTTGGCTCCTGCCCAAATAATCTCCCTGGTCCTTACAGCTCATCCATTTGATGCCTGGTAGAAATTTCTCCCTGGATATTTCACGGTGCCCTGAATGCAGCGTGTCTGAAACTGAATCCATCACTTCCTGTTTCCATGTCTGTGAATGACGCCCCCATCCCATCAGCCATCAGCCGGTCATCACCCTTGGCCTCTCAAGGATGGAAGCATTATTAACTGCATGGGGCCCGGGGCACGTTATTAATCTCGCCCCACCCCGTAAATGTCTCCTCCCGCTAATTTGCATAAAAGAAAATCCTTCCCCATCTACCTCCACCCAAGTCACTCTTCCCAGAGCCCGGAGGGCAGCGTGCTTCTTTGATGCACTTTGGCAGAGATGCTCATTCGCGGCTCTTGTAAGAGAACTAAATTTCTGCCTTACCTAGCTAGCAACCGCTTGAAACCTGAACTGACCATGTGTGTCTTTAGGAGATGATTGGTCATTGCTCGCCTGGTGGATGCCCATGAAACTGCCCCGGGGGTCTTGACCACAGCCTGGAGCCCATTTCACATCCAAGCGAGTGACTGGAATGAGTTTTATTCAATAAATACAACTTTCTGCTGGGTCCAAGTGTACTGGGGAAACACGGGGAAGAGGTGAGCGGGGAAGGATGGGCAGGATTTTGAGGGGGGAATCTGGGCCTGGGAAGGGAGGGATGCCATAGATAAAGGCAGGCGTGGGGGTGAGACCAGAGGAGGCTCCAGTCCCGCGGGAGGTGATGAATCTGGGGGTGGAGGCCTGAACTCTGGCCCCGCCGTGGTCTGTATGGCCTTGTAGTGGGCACTGTTGAGTGCTGTCCAGCATCCAACTCAGAACACATCTGGATCTGTAAGTCAGGAGAGCATCTGGTTCAGCTGATCATCGATAAGGCAAAGAATGGGAACACGGGAGACTGGCGTCTGGCCTGTCAAAGGTAAACTGGTGGCAGGGGGCCTCTGTGCATCTCACCGAAGTCTTACGGTGATGGGTGGACCTTTGTAGTAATCTATTTCCTAGAATGCTAAAGGGCAAGGAGATTTCTTCCCCACAGTTCTCCCTGATCAAAGACTCAGATCAAGGGGCGCCTGGGTGGCTCAGTCCGTTGAGCGTCCGACTTTGGCTCAGGTCACGATCTCACGGTTCCTGAGTTCGAGCCCCGCGTCGGGCTCTGGGCTGACGGCTCAGAGCCTGGAGCCTGTTTCAGATTCTGTGTCTCCCTCTCTCTCTGCCCCTCCCCTGTTCATGCTGTGTCTCTCTCTGTCTCAAAAATAAACATTAAAAAAACAAAAACAAAACAAAAAAAAACAAAGACTCAGATCAAGTTCAGTATTGTCACCAGATTCTGGATGGTTCCTTTCACCAACTCTGCGTGCTGCCAGGGGCTTTGCCACCCACTGTGACCATCTTCAGAGGGTTGCCCTCGGGCACGGGCACGGTCCCCTGCCCCACACTGTGGCCCACAGCCCCTCAAAGAGTGGCGTGCAGGTACGAAAGCCCAGCTCCTGTGCCCGAAGCTGGGTGCGATCTAAGGGGTAATTACGTCCCAGAGGGGCCTGCAGGGTCAGGCTGAGGCTGAGACTTCACCAGAAATCATACCTTTGTGCCTTCCTTTTCTTTAAATTTTTTTTTTCAACGTTTATTTATTTTTTTGGGACAGAGAGAGACAGAGCATGAACGGGGGAGGGGCAGAGAGAGAGGGAGACACAGAATCGGAAGCAGGCTCCAGGCTCCGAGCCATCAGCCCAGAGCCCGACGCGGGGCTCGAACTCACGGACCGCGAGATCGTGACCTGGCTGAAGTCGGACGCTTAACCGACTGCGCCACCCAGGCGCCCCTGTGCCTTCCTTTTCTATCTCACTTCCTCCACACCCTTATGGGGTCTCCCCAGAGCACCTACACTCAAACCTTCCGGGAGAGCCCAGCCTACGACAGCCTCAGTTTCTCATGTGTGCCTTGGGATCGGCCATGGCTTTCAACCCTTGGCTTTGACTGCAGATCCCTTTCTGTGCATCAGGTGCTGTGAGGAGTCCTGAAGGCGTAAGAGGCAACGAGGAGTGCTGGAGTCTGTGTGGAGTAGAGGCCCTGCAGCCCCTCTACTATTTCCAACATCTTCTCTACATGGGGAGCAGCCCCCTTCCCAGCCCCTTGGGATTCCACAGACGCAGCATGGAGCTCTGGCGTGCGTGGACAAAGCTTCCGGTCAGTCCTACAGCCTTATAGTCTCCTTTGAGACCCCAAGTTTGCAATGAGGTTCCCAGAAACTGCCCCCCCCCCAGGTTTCCTGATTATTGCTTTGAATCCGTGCCCAAGGATTCAACTCCTGTCGATCCAAAGACCACCAACTTTGGGGTGGAGCTTCGAGATCTGGTTTCCCAGGGGTGAATCGGTGGGGGCAGCCCCAGGGGGCAGAGGAAGTTCCATTCAACGGAACGAATGTGCCTTGCTCACTCCGGACACTCGTGGCGGAAACTGGAGGAAATATGCAGAGGCTGAGTCAGTGTGGGCATTAAGTTGATCTACTTCCTTCTGTTGATGAAAATGGCCACAATGGCACCGATTCCTTTAGCACGTATGGAGGCCTTATTACGTGCCAGGTACTGCGCTCAAGGCATCTAATCGTCACGACAGCCCTGTGAACTGGGTTCTATTCTTACCCCCATTTGACAGATAAAGAGACTGAGGCTGAACTGTGCGTGCAAGGCCACACAGCCGATGATTTGGAGTGGGGTTCGAACCCGGGCGGTCTGATTCCCGACGCACCCCCCCCCCCCCCCCGCCGTAGTAGCCGTGCCCCAGCGCGCCCTCAGACACGCTCAGGAGATGGCCGCAGGCATGCATGCACGTGTGCGTGTGTGCGTGGGCCCGCTTGCCCACATGTGTGTGCAGGCCGAGGGCAGAGCACAAGCCGGGAGGGTGAGTCAACTCTGTCTGCTGCCTGTGGGCTCTGTGACTGCAGTCGGGCAAGGCGCTGGCCTGTTCCGGCTCACTTTTATGTTTTTATTTAGAAGCTTCGATAGCAGAGCCGATGGCAGAAAATGTGCAGTAAAACGCGGGAGGCCGCTGGGTAATGGCCCCTGTAAAGTGTTAATTGCCTATTGAGACGGCAGATTTTGTCGATGGTGGGGATCTGAGCTATTGACAGCCCCTTATTTATTTCGGGCCCACAAAGCGGGGTCCTCCTCCACACAGGCTTCCAATCAGTCACGCTTCCCTGGGCCCGCCAAGGAGCGCCAGTCGATAAGTCCGCTTGCTGCCTTAACCCTTTGAGGCTGGCAGCGTGGGCGGTGGGACTGGCTTGGCCAAAGGCCGCGTCCCAAGGGGGCCTCCATCCACGGTGGCCAGGAAGGAAAGCCCCCGGGGATAAGTGCTGATTCTGTGCCGGGGGCCCGGTGGTGGGCTTTACTGATGCTTGTCGGTTTTCTCTGATGGCTTCCAACGTGGACAGGCGGGGGGGGGGGGAGGGGGGCGTCCCTCTGTACCGACGGGGCAGCCCAGGCTCAGACACGTCGAGGGAACTGCTGATTGTTGAAGCTAGAAACGCCGCAGAGCGTTACGAGCCAGACCGTGCTCCCTCCAAATCTGCATGTTGAAGTCTTAACCTCTGGTAGCTTACTTAGAGCTATTTGGAGACAGGGTCTGTACCGAGATGGTTAATGTCAAGTGAGGTGGTTAGGGGAGGTCCAACACGACCGCGTCCTTGTAAGAAGAGGCAGTTAGGACACAGAGGGGAGACCACGTGAAGAGACACAGAGAAGACAGCCGTCTGTCAACCAGGGAGAGAGGCCATAGGAGAAATCAACTCCGATGACACCTTAATCTCAGACCTCTGGGCTTCGGAATCATGAGAACACCAACTTCCGTTGTCTGCCCAACTCGAGGTACTTTAATACAAATCCCAACTGGTTGGCCAAGCATACATATTGAGAACATCCCAGAGGAAGGGGTCCGAGACGGGCAGAGCCTGGACCCAGCAGAAGTTGTTGGGTGGCTTGACCGAGTGGTGGCAGTGGAGGCGAGGTGGGCAGCCTTGAAACGGGCTTTGGAAACATCGCTGGCAGAACCTACGATGGACTGAGCGCGGAGGTGAACGGGAGGGCGTCAACAGGATGCCGCTCTGGTCTGTGGCTTGAGCGACCGAGTCTTCACGGGAGCTGGTCACCAGGAGGGAAGACATGTTGGGTGGCAGATGGTCTCTTGCCTTCGTGGACTGTCCTCTGGAGAGGGCGACCTTACTGAATGAAGGTGGTTCGAATCTATCCATTCCCTTATCCACTCACGCGCACATACGAGTTTTACGTATGTAAAATGTACGTATGTATGTTCCCGTGAAGAAGTGGCTTCCCTGTCCCCTCACCCCTCAGCTCCTGGCCACCACGAATCTGTTTTCTGTCCCTAGAGATTTACCTGTTCTGGACATTTCGTATCAATGGAATCATGTACGACATGGCCTTTTGTGTCTGTTTTTTTGCAATTACATTAATGTTTTTAAGACTCTTCAACATGACTGGGACACCTGGGTGGCTCGGTCGGTTAAGCGTCCAACTTCGGCTCAGGTCATGATCTCGCGGTTCGTGGGTTCGAGCCCCGTGTTGGGCTCTGTGCGGACGGCTCGTAGCCTGGAGCCTGCTTCCGGTTCTGTGTCTCCCTCTCTCTCTGTCCTTCTCCTGCTCGCACTCTGTCTCTCTCTCTCTCTCTTTCAAAAGTAAATAAACATTAAAACAAATTTAAGACTCTTCAACATGACTTACAACATGTCCAGTGATGCATGTTGTAGCCTGTATCAATGTTACGTTCTTTTTTATGGCTGAGTACTATTCCACTGTATAGACCACATCTTGTTATCCATTCGTCACTCTTGGATATTTGGATTGCCTTAACCTTTTGGCTGTCATGAATAAAGCTGCTGCAGTGAACATTTGTGCACAGACTTTGGGTCGGGTATCTGTTTTCAATTCTTTTGGGGAGATTCCTGGGAGTGGACCCACTGGTCATAGGCTAACTCTATGTTTCACTTACTGAGAAACTTACGTAAGGCATATCGAAGATAACCGTTACCTGCCGTTTTAGAGAAGAGGAAACGGAGGCCTTCCGGCGGCCGTAACGGTCACCTGTTCATCGTCACCGCTCAACTCTTTGGCTCCTGCCCAAATAATCTCCCTGGTCCTTACAGCTCATCCATTTGATGCCTGGTAGAAATTTCTCCCTGGATACTTCACGGTGCCCTGAGTGCAGCGTGTCTGAAACTGAATCCATCACTTCCTGTTTCCATGTCTGTGAATGACGCCCCCATCCCATCAGCCATCAGCCGGTCATCACCCTTGGCCTCTCAAGGATAGAGGCATTATTAACTGCATGGGGCCGGGGGCACGTTATTAATCTCTCTATGCCTGGTCTCCTTGTCCAGCAAGTGGGAGGTGACCTCACTGGGCCGTGTGAGGATCAAGGGAGATCTCTCTCTCTCTCTCCCTGACTCTCTGTCTGTCTCTCTCTCTCTCTCCCCCCTCACTCCTCCCCTCCTCCTTCCCTCTGTCTCTCCCTTAACAAGTATGGCGCACACTGTGAGCTCCGCACACGTCATCATGAACAGGGACACCTTCTGGGTACGACGTGCTGGCATCCCGCGAAACTGGTGTGGCACCAAGTGCAGTTCAGGGAACTGGGAGGAACAGCGTCAGCAACACCTGAGTTCTGTGGAGTCCGAGCACTGGCGGGTGAAGCCCGGGAACCGGCACAAGTAACAGACGCCCCGGGGTGATTTTCAAGCTCAGCCACATTTGGAAACGACTGCATGCAGCTAATTACCTTCTGTTATTAATACACGCCTTAAAAGCATAGACTGGCAATTTCCATCCGACAGGGGTTTCACCATTTCTCTCCCCGAATCTAATAAGAGCATCAATCCGTGCGCCCTCAGGTGGGTCTCCGTTTCTTCCCACGACTTGTGTCGAACGTGGGCGGCCTCCTGTACCTGGTCCCCACGAAGTTGTCGGCTTTAAAGTTGTGTCTTTGCCGTCATGACTGAAAGCACGCTTCGTTCGCTCAGACGTGCCATCGGCTGTAATGCTGGGCACTTTGCGACTTACCTCACCCCGTGCTTTGGAAAGGGGGCTTGGTGCTGACCTGTGCTCGGTTCTTTTGTGCAGAGCCTGGATTCAGGAAGTGTCAGTGATGGAGGGAGATGTTCACTAGTCTTTCGAGGAAACGAGTGTTCTGGGTGCAAGTGAGCTTGGAGAACATGGGGTTAAACAGAGTGACCCAGGTTCCTTTTCTGCAGGACTTCTCAGGGCCTTGAATGAGGTAATCCTAAAGTGGTATCCTAAAGTGCCAATGAGCTGCAACTTCAGGTGACCCAGGCTGGACAAGGAGGGAGGCTTCCCAGAAGGGAAAGTTTCTAGGTGGTTGGTTTCTGACCACCCTGGTCTGTTCGGCCAGAGGCAGAAGCAAAGCTGAGACGGAGCCTTCCTGAGGCCGTGCGCTGAGGGAGGGCGCGGCACTGAATAGTGGCAGCGGTACTGGGGGGTATTAGACATCGAGTATCCGCAGCTACCCGTTGATCCACTCTGGTCAATATCCATCCACATTTCCGTGTCCCAGCTCTCTGGCCCACCCTCTGGCTCTGAAAAGCACCACTTGGGCTTCTGATCAAGGCCTGCCAGACCTTCTGATGACCTGGGCACTGGGGCTGTCACCATGTCGTCTGTCTCCAGTGCCACATGGATGTCTCAGTCATACCGCCCATCGAGTGGAGCTGTAGGTACCTCCGACCTCTCCCTTACGAGCCCCTGGAGCGCAAGTCCCGTGTCTTATTCCTCTCCCCCTTCCCACCCGCCTCGCACGGTGCCAGGCACACCACCTGGGTCGGTCGGTGTGTGCCCGCTTGTTCCATCAAGCTACAGGATGCTGTTTCGTCGGAAGGGAAGAGAGAGGAAGCAGGGAGGAAGGAAGAACGCGCGCGAGACAAGGCAGCTGGTAAATCCTCAGGGGCCGGAGGGAGAGGGCTGCGAGCCCCTGGGACCGTGCTGCCATTTCTCTCCAGACTGTCACCGCTAGAGAGCACAGCGTCCCTAGGAAGGAGGTCTGCTCAGCCCAGGCACCGGCCCAGCCCAGCTCTGCTCAGCTCCCGCCCCCCGCCTTCCCCGGCAACACCCCAGCGGGCAGTGGGGATTTGGATGAGGCTCAGCCCTGCCTCAGACACTTTGCAATCTTGGGCCTAATTAAAACACCACAGACGGTTTGAACCCCGCATTAAAATTTGATGAGGAATTGATCAGCCAAGCAAACAGGAAATTTAGCTGTGAGTGAAGGTAATGTTTGCTCAAATGTGTAATGAGGCCCACGGGGAATATTTGTGGGGACCTCAGTCATGTCTGGAGCCACTCCCGCTCTTCAGTTTCATCTTCCCCGTGTGCCTGTCCCCTCAAAACACACCAGATGCTTCCAGAGGGAACAGAGAACTGGAAAAGTTTTGGCTTGACTTGATAATTTCCTTTGAAAACCCAAGGAAATCTAAAATCCCCCACAACGTGCTGGAACCACAGCGCAGGAGAGGGGCAGACGCAGGCGGGGGTCTGGGCTTCGCCATTTGCCAGCTGGGGTCCTTGGTTTGCAATAATCGATCTAGCAATTAGTCACTGAGTACCGACCGTGTGCCAGCGACACTCTAGACCCTGGAGAAAGATTGGCATGTGAAATGGTCGTGGTCCCTGCCTCCACGGGGAGTGTGGTTGAGGGAGGCTACGAGCCCCCATTTCCCCATCTGCAAAATAGGGGTATTAGGATCTCATCACAGGGACTGTTGGATGGATTAAATGAGAAAACATACACAAGACACAGAGGACGAGGCCTGCATATGTAGTAAGTGTCAAATGAAGCTTCTTCTACATCCTTCATCCCCCCAGCCTGCATGTGTGGTCTTCTAAGGGTTTTAACTCATCTTCCTATTCAGTTTCCTGCAGGTGACCTGACCCGATGCTCGCTCACTTGTGTGCTCACTGTTCGGGGGGGCGGGGCATGTAACCGAGGCCAAGGGTGAAGCAAGTCACACGACGGATATACGTGCGAGAATTGGGATTGGTTTAGAAGTTCTATGAGAAAGATCAAAGAGAAGGAATCCTTCGGTCATCTGGGGTAGGGGAATCTATTCCTGGGCTCATAAATAAGTTGGCTGTATTCTTTAAATTTCTAGGATAATCCCCTTTCCTTGGTTCTAAGGTGCGTGTTCCCTCCCTTCATAGATTTCAATGCCTCTGCATTCAGAATGTACCCTATAAAAAATGTCAGAAGACAAGTCCCAGCCACCAGTGGAAGAATGGACTATGCCCGTCTCAGCCTTGCTTTAACATTCTCTTAGAATAAATAGGTCATTAGAGTTTCAAAAGATGGGAGGAGAGTCCGAGATGACCTCTTCCTATGTCCTGGAGAACCACTACTCGGAAACGCAGACTATCTAACTAAAGCAATGACTGATTTCCGAGCGTAGCTTGAAGTTCCATTTTCAGGTTCCATTAAGATGGAATTCCATTCAGGGAAAAGCAGAAGTTTGAGTTTAACCAAATAGGAAGGGTAGGAAAAACCCTGGTTTTCTTCAACATGCTTCAGACGGTAATCGCTCCGGAAGTCCTTAGAACGGCCAGATTTGGGAGCATAGAAGTTAGAGGAATTCTATGCTAATTCTAGAGCATAGAATTAGCATGTCACTTAGATGCTATGCCCAGCTGCTGGTGGCCAGAGAGACGCATTCAGAAGGCCCTCGGGCACTGAAAATGATTATCTGTTACCTTGGTACTGTGGATTGGATAGTTTTCATTTAACTTACAAATGTTTATTGCTGATCCCCTGGAAAGCTATGGATTTATATATGTTTATTTTATACTTTGCTATCTAGTGAAATGCTATTATTAGCTTCTCAAATCCTCCTATCACTTGTCTTACGTTTTCTAAATGTACAATAATAATGTTGGCAAACAATACCTATTTTGATTCTTTCTTGTTAATAGTTAAACACTTAATTCCCACTTTTTCGCTTATTGCGTTGGTAAGCACGTCCATCAAGATCAGCATACTCTGATTTTGCAATGCTTATTGAGTTAATTTTGTTCGTTAGAACAGTGTAATTTTTCTACAGACTTTCTCCAAGGTCATTGGTATATCCCTGTACAGCATTTTCTCTATTAATTTAAAAATTTTAAACATGCTTATTTATTTTTGAGAAAGAGAGAGAGAGAGAAGAGAGAATGAGCAGGGGAGGGGCAGCGAGAGGGGCACAGAGAATCTGAAGTGGGCTACAAACTGATGCGAGGCTTGAACCTACAAACCGTGAGATCGTGACCTGAGCCGAAGTTGGACACGTAACCGACTGAGCCACCCAGGCGCCCCAGTTTTAAAATCTCCTTCCTATCTGCTCTCATATCCCCTTTTCCATTCTTAAATTTGTGTAACCCAAGTGTTACTGTCTCGTGAGTATCAGATGCCATTAAGAAAGAAAATCCTTCTTGCTGCTAAGATCGCTCAGAGTGGAATCTGAAGTCTTACTAATTTTCTTACCCTATGTCCCAGGGGTAAACACAATGTACACTTTGAAGTATAAAATACCAGTCCTTGGGGTGCCTGGGTGGCTCAGTTGGTCGAGCCATCCAACTCTTGGTTGTATCCTGGGATCAAGCCCCACGTTGGGCTCCGTGCTGAGTGAGGAGCCTGCTTGGGATTCTCTCTCTCTCTCCTTCTGCCCCATCCCCCCACTCACACACACTCTCTCTCTCTCAAAAATAATTTTTTTTTAAAATGTCAGTCCTTTATGCATATGCAATATGCATAAATAAAATTTTATTTCTACACAGTTGCGACCGTATTGTATATTGTCTTGTATCATGTTTCTTTTTCGTGTGTTCTTTAATGACTTCCTAATATTCTACAGTATGGATGAACCATATGCTATTTATTCATTTCCCTGTTGTTTAACTGTCAAGTTCATCCATTTGCTTGCTGCCGTAAGTAATTCTATGATGAATGTTTTTGTAAATAAATATTTGTTCACATTTCCAATTATTTCCTTAGGATGGAATCCTTAAGTGGGCATGAATAATTTCAGCATCTCTGATACGTATTGCCAAATCGCCCTTTAGGAATTTGGACTAATTTATACTCCTACCTGCAGTATAAGCGTGTCTAACTTGCTCCACTGTCAACGGCATCGAGTTTTCTTAATCTTCGGAAATGTAGTAGATTCCAAATAAAATCACATGGTGGTCTTAATTTGCGTTTCTTTGATCATGGGTGGGCTGCACCTTTTAAATCTTCTTTATTTGCCATTGACAGTTCTCTGTGAATCTTCCCCGTCTGCACTCGGACCACATTTCTCTATTCTGCTTAAGGGGGATCCAGCCCTTAAGAAACCCTTAATGATATCAAATCTTTTTTTTTTTTAATTTTTATTTAAAAAAAAATTTTAACGTTTATTTATTTTTGAGACAGAGAGAGACAGAGCATGAACAGGGGAGGGGCAGAGAGAGAGGGAGACACAGAATCTGAAACAGGCTCCAGGCTCTGAGCGGCCAGCACAGAGCCCGACGCGGGGCTCGAACTCACGGACCGTGAGATCATGACCTGAGTCGAAGTCGGACGCTTAACTGACCGAGCCACCTAGGCGCCCCAATGATATCAAATCTTTATCACATATGGGGCAAATATTTTTCTTAATTTGTTGTTAATTTTCAAATCTCTATAGTTAGGTCCGCCAATTTTTTTAAAGCTTTAATGTTTTGCCTTTGGTTGTAGTGAGTTCAGACTTCTAACCTTAACCCACTAGCCTGCCCCTAGTCCTGCTTAGATAGTGGCCAGAAGAAAGAGGATCATTTCTTTTTGGCTTCCCACATGGGAAATGGTCCCCTGTAATGGCTCGCCAGCCAACGATGTGCACAACGAGGAGAGACAGTTACCTCAGAGGAAACTAGAAAGGAGTAACAACCCCTGGGAAGGTGCTACACTGGTCAAGGAAAGAGCTGGAACCAGCTTCATCCATCTGCATGGAACCAAGCTCTCCCCACCCCTTAGCCTGTCCAGGTTGCACTGGCCCCCTCGGTCTAGTGTCTCTGCCTTCTCAGCATTCACTCTCCGACTCAAGGTCCTCCCCGTCACCTGGCTTTATTCCCTTTCACCCTTGTCTGTTGTACGTGTTTCTATATCCTTGAACCTCAAGGAGGGTCAGAGTCTGAGCTCCCGTCTTACTGGAGGGTAGGGTCTCTGTTTATGTCTTCTAGACACAAGGACTTGGGTGTGGGCTCCTTTATTTATCTGGAAGGTGACCCCAGAAAGCACAAGGGAGGAAGTAGGGAAAGCAGGACAGAGAAGGATGAAAAGCCCCACAGACGGCATGTTAATGAGTGTACCGTTATAGCTGCGGGGGACTGGGACTGAATCCTGCTAGGGACCCCCTGAGATACTATATGGTGTGCCCCTTACAATCGTCCCAGGGCGGCAGGCGGGGACATCTATCCACCGACTTCCATACTCCATTGGTGGGAGATGATCACGGGCACTGGAGCTTGCAGGAGATGAGCACTCTCAAAGATTGCTAGAAAAAGTCACGAGGTGGAGAAGAAAGGACGCAAAAGCAAGCGGGGCCGCTGGGGCGTGCGGGTGGGAGTGTCTCCATCCGCGGCTGGAGGCAGGTCCCGTGGGCAGAGGGGCAGCAGCCGCATTGCAAAATGTAATAGATCATTATATTGATGATGGATTATTTGTAGCCACAGTAGCATCTGCTAAAGAGGAATCTCTCCAGCCGCTGTGCAAATTGTGGATTCATCTCCGTGGGGGGCTGCCTGAATACTGTTACAGAAAATTGGTAAAAGACCCCCAATATTTTGTCAGTCTCTCAGCTCCGGTGAGCTCTGCGTGCTCCACTCTGTCCCTTTTTCTTATGTCAAAATCGCTCAGAGATCAAGGTCAGAAATGGGGAACTTAAGAATTTACATTCACGCGTGTTCCTGAAGTCACACATATTCCATGCGCCTTCTTCGTCAACTCATTTTTTTTTTTTTTCTTTTCTTCAGTATTATCCACTGTGGTCACCGTGTTATACATTAGATCGTCAGATGTTACTCGTCTTATCCCTGGAAGTTTGGATGCCTTTTACCAACCTCTCCCCATTTCCTCCACCTTCCAGCCCCGGGCAACCACCACTCCTTGTTTCTATGAGTTAGATTTAAAAAAAAAAATTATTATTATTATTATTATTTTTTAGATTCCACATACAAGAGCTATCATGCAGTATTTTCTTTCCCTGCGTGGCTTATTTCATTTAGCATGATGCCCTCTGGTTTCTTCCGTGTTGTCTCAGATAACAGGATTTCGTTAGTTTTTTTTTAAGGTTGAATAATATTCCATTGTGTGTATGTGTGTGTATTACATTTTCTTGACCCACTCATCTATTGACAGGCACTTGGGTTGTTTCCATATCTTGCCTTTTGTGCATAATTGCTGCCATGAACCGGGAGTGCAGAGATCACTTCAAAATAATGATTTTGTTTCTCTTGGATATATACCCAGAAGTGAGACTGCGGGATCATATGGTAGTTCTATTTTTAATTTCTTTTTTTTTTCAACGTTTTTTTTTTTAAATTTTTTTTATTTTTGGGACAGAGAGAGACAGAGCATGAACGGGGGAGGGGCAGAGAGAGAAGGAGACACAGAATCGGAAACAGGCTCCAGGCTCCGAGCCATCAGCCCAGAGCCTGACGCGGGGCTCGAACTCACGGACCGCGAGATCGTGACCTGGCTGAAGTCGGACACTTAACCAACTGCGCCACCCAGGCGCCCCTCTATTTTTAATTTCTTGAGGAGCCTTTAGACTGTTTTCCACACCCACTCCATTCTTTAATTTATACCAGATTAATACATTGCCATAAAAGCAGCTTCCAAATGCAATGACGATCGTAACAATCACTGCAAAATGTAATAGATCATTCTATTGATGATAAATTGTTTTTAGCCACATACTGATTTCCATTGTTACTGTTATCCTTACCCATGCCTCTTGCTAATGTTTAGGCTGGGGCTGATTGGCAGAATTGGTAGCTTGAAGTCCTGGGATAGACTTGGGAAGATTGCCCGAGTCCTGGCAATGAGTAGGCGCAGATGACTAATGTGAATAGTGTCGAGTTTTGTACCTCTATACATGTGAGCGAAGGGACCGTGATGGGAACTGCGCGACATATTTTTGTCAGCGAAGGACCGCCTGACCCGCATGGTATTTTTGGATGGCGGTTTTCCCACTGTTCAAAAGCCTTTGGCTTTTTCTTTGCCAACCTCTGTTGATGAGACCATGCAACAAGATGCCTCTTGCATCGCTGGGGTGCTCCAGTAGACAGCATTCCGCATTGTGCTTTGGCTAATTGGTCGGGCAATAGATGGTTTTCCACCAAGAGTCCCCGCCACGGTTTTGCTCCGCTTCTCAGCAAAGATTTAAGAGGTCAGTGGTTTCGAGACTTCTCCAAGGCATTGTTACTTTGACAAGATATACCAGGGTAATTGACTAGTCTGCACTTGGTATTATCATAAATAATTAAAACAAAGCTATGCTTATCAAAACAAATGCACTAAGCAGTGTGCCTGTTTTGCTGAATCCCATGTTCAAAGGGATTAGAAGATTTAGAAATTAACCAGGTCTGTCTTTAGACACTGCCCCCAAATGAGTGACGGAGTATTGATCTATGTCCTGGAGGAAATGACATCGTAAACAGCCACGGTTTAATGAGACATGGTAGGCAAATGGGGCAGCAAAACTGGGTTAGAATTCTGATCTTCTCTTTGTAAATGTGCCCTCAGGTAAGCTTGCGCGCTTGGGTTTCTGTGACCGCATTGATGAGATAGGCTAATCACACCCATCCTTCAGGAGAAGCGTAAAGGTGAAATGAGAGAATGTATGAGCAAACACTTTGTAAATTCAATAATGGTATGTAGATGCTACATGCTTCTGTTGTTAAACGTGATAGATAGCCCACTTCTCCTTTCCCCTTCCTGGTTTCTGTGTAAGGCAGGGTTTCTCAGCCTCAGCACTAACTGACACTTCGGGATGGATAACTCTTTGTCGCGGGGGATGCCCCGTGCACCGTAGGATATTCAGCAGCCTCCCTGGTCTCCATTCACTAGATTCTTAGTGGCAGCATCCAAGTCGTGACCACCCCCAATTTTTCTAGACGTTGCCGTATGTCCTGGGAGTGGGGGAGGGGTGCAAATTAGGACTCGGTCGAGGTCCTCTGCTTTAAGGGCAGAGGAACAGCCAAAAGTTCCTGGAACTTCTTTGGACCTTGTTTCTTTCCTAGTTGGTGGCACCTCTGGACGTTACAAGTGCCTGCGGCCGTTCTCTGCAATTCTCTTTCTTCCACTCCACGTTGCTGGGTGGAGGTAACAGGCAGTTCAGGACAAGTTACACTGTGGTAACAAAGACCTCGCAAACCTCAGTGGCTTAAAATAACAAGACTTTTATTTCTGGCTCTCTTCCACAGGTCTGCACTTGGGGATCCAGGCTGACGAGGAAGCCTCCATGGGACGATGGGACCTTGCCAGTCTGTGCCAAAGAGGAAGGAAAAACACGGTACGTCATGATCCCGTGCCCACAGCTTCTATTCAGAGGTGACACTGGTTACTCCAGTCCACGTTGCATTGGCCATGGGAAGTCAAATGGCCATTCTTGGTTTCAACAAGGCAGGGTTATTTAATCCTCTTCCAGGGAGGGGTAGCACGGGTCACCTGGCCATATCCAACCTGCGTGGGACAGGGACATATAATTCTTCCTTCAGGAGGGAAGTGACTGTTGTGAAGAATAACACAATCTACCCCAGTGGGTAAGCTGGTCACGGAGGTCCCTTGTGTCCTACAGATATTGCCACTTTTCCCCCCTGTTCTCTTTGATTTTCTTTCTATTTTATTATTTTTATTTTCCGAAATATAATTTATTGTCGGGTTGGCTAACATACAGTGTATACAAGGTGCTCTTGGTTTGGGGCGTAGATTCCCGTGGTTCCTCGCTTACATACAACACCCAGTGCTCATCCCAACAAGTGTCCCCCTCAATGCCCATCACCCATTTTCTCCTCTCCCCTGCCCTCCCGTCCCCCCACCCCATCAACGTTCGGTTTGCTCTCTGTATTTAAGAGTCTCTTATGGTTTGCCTCCCTCCCTCTCTGTTTGTGATTCTTTTTCCCCCTTCCCTTCCCCCATGGTCTTCTGTCAAGTTTCTCAAGATCCACATATGAGTGAAAACATAGGATAGCTGTCCTTCTCTGACTGACTTATTTCACTTAGCATAATAGCCCCCAGTTCCATCGACGTTGCTGCGAATGGCGGGATTTCGTTCTTTCTCATTGCCAAGGAGTATTGCATTGTATATATAAGCCACATCTTCTTTATCAATTCATCTCTTTGACTCTCCACTCCCATGTATTAGCCTGAGGGGGCTAAGTTGTCATGATTTAAACTCTGCTCTGGGCCTCTTGGACATCTCTTCTGGCCTTACTAGAGCTCCGTGTTGGGGTGTTAGGCACATGCAAAGCTGGCAACCCAGGGCCACTTTGATCCTTCTTCGCTTTGGCTCACATTTACGGCTCCTCTGGGAACTTCACCGAGGAAGCCTTCTAAAGGTTTCAAGCACGGAGGTGGCGAAATCGATCTGCAATCTACATAGTGTCACCACGTGCTTGGCTGAAAAGCCAAACAGTCGGTCAGTCATATACTTGGTGTGGTAATAGCGTAACAGTCACCTGGTCGGGCTGACTTTGTCACTTAACTGATGGAGACTGTCTTCTGCTGAACTATCCGGCACAACCCGCCTCCCTCGTGGCCCAGATGGACCACGCCAGAAATCCTGTCACTCTAGTAGTTGGTGTGTGGCAGCGAACCTCACAGTGGGGTTGAGGGTCACACCTGCATGACGGTCCTACACCTGGATGCACACGCGAAACTGACTCCCCCAAGACAAAGTGTTGGTTGGACACTGGGGCAAACAGTCGCGTTTCACAATTTACCAAACACTGTCCCGTCTACAGTCTTCCCTGCAAGTGCTGCTTCTGCCCTGTCGACCTGGAGAACTCCTATTCATCCTTCAAGAGCCCGCTCAGATGCGAACTCTGTGGCCTTTCTCTGACTGCCGCTCCCCAGGATAGAGCTGTCTGCTTCGTCTTCTGTGTTGCTATAATCACGCCGTCCTCTACTGGTCTGTGAATTCGCGAAGGCCCTCTTTGTATCCCGGGAACCCGCCAGTTTGCCTGGCATGGGGTACGCACGTAGGGATGTGGTTGCTTCCCTGAACAGCCTGCTCTAACTCCTACCAGGACTGCAAGCAAGACGGGAAGTGGAGATTTAGAGATTTATTCACTTGTTCCGGGTCTCACAGACGACAAGATATGCCAAGGACACAAGCCTACCTCTCTTCGTGGTCACTTCTTTCATCGGGGGGGGGGGGGGGACTGATCGCTAGTTTGTGGGGTGTCTGATGCAATGTGGAGCAGTCTCAGGCCGCTTGGCTTTCTTTTTGTTTTTCTAGTGAAGCACCTCTTTGGGGTGTGGATTTTAGTCTCCTACAGGCGAATGGTGGGATGCAGTTTTAGCTGTTGTGAAGTATTGCGTGATATAACTCTGTGACCCAAAGCTCCGTCTCTGAGGTCAGAAAGATCTAGATCTGAATTCCAGCCCTCCTGTTTATGAGCTGTGTGGCTTTAGGTGAATTTTAACCTCTTGGTGCCTCAGTTTCTTTGCCCGTGAAATGGGAATCATAATCGTATCCATCTCATTGGGTTCTTTTTAAAGATTCCTAGAGATAACATATGTAAAAGATTTTAGCACATTGCCAGGCATCTATTAATCACTAAATACTTGTTATTCTTACCTCTCAAACAGTAGATTCTGTTTTCGCTGGGTGTGTCAGGCCCTTCCTTCGTTCAGCCAGATTCGTCGAGTGTCCTCTCTACCCCTCGCTGAGGACGAAAAGCATCCTTAACAGCAACAGCTGCGTGGTTCATATAACTTCTTGAGTGCTTCGTTCATCTGAGGCGTCATCCACTGGTCAATATCAATAAAGCATTCATCAATAATCAGTTGTGTGCAGTATTTCATTGAATCCTCCTCACGACCTTGTTAGGAAGAATTCGTTCTCCCCATTTTACAGGAGGGAAAACTGAGATGCAGTTAACTGGGGGATCTGAGGGAAGACTGGATGGAAGCAGGGTGTGTTCAGACACGAGGGGAGGAGAGAGGTGTGGTAGCCTATCCTGGCCGTGTGGTACGTAGGAGAGGACGGAAGAGGGCCATCCCCGTGGGTGCCAGGGACTGGTGTTTTCTTGACGCTATTTTAGACGTTTAAGGAAAAGAACAAGCTACTTTCCCGAGCTGACTCTCCAGGGAACCCCCATCCCTCCTGGGATGAGGGAGGGCAATTCTGAGCAACAAGGAAGTTCAGAAGCCACCCGAGGGAACAGAATCCTGTTCCGCCTCCTCAATCAACCAGAGGACTGATCAGGTTTTAACAAAGCCCGGAGCCAGACTGACCGCCTAAGCCGCCAAAGCCTGAGCGGAGAGGGAAAAACCTCAGTTGTCTGCCCTGGGACCAGCCAAGAGACAAGGAAAAGCAAAGGCCCATTTCGAGTGCCTGCTCCGTGCCTCGCATCTCCCTGGCCCCATTTCATGAGTTGTCTGAATAACCCTGAGCGGCAGGAACTGTGATGGTCCCCACTGCGTGGCTTAGACAGTATTTTCTTTTTTTTAAAAAAAATTTTTTTTCAACGTTTATTTTTTTTGGGGACAGAGAGAGAGAGAGCATGAACGGGGGAGGGGCAGAGAGAGAGGGAGACACAGAATCGGAAACAGGCTCCAGGCTCCGAGCCATCAGCCCAGAGCCCGACGCGGGGCTCGAACTCACGGACCGCGAGATCGTGACCTGGCTGAAGTCGGACGCTTAACCGACTGCGCCACCCAGGCGCCCCAACTTAGACAGTATTTTCATTCGTGCACCACACACATGCTTTCAGCCCTTCTGCGTTTCCAGCGCGTGCTGAGTGCTGGAGATACAGCGGTGAACAAGACCGCCAGGGCCTCGGGGCGCAGAGAGGCGAGGTCACTAGCCAAGGTCACACGGCAGCTTACGCCGTGGAGCTGGGATGTGCCCCCTTACTGGGCGTATCTCAGCTTGCCCTCCGTGGTCCTCTTTTTCTGGTGAACCACTCAGACCGGGCCCTTCCGTACCTGACTCTGTCTAAATCACCCGGGTCTTGTTACGGTGCAGATTCTGTTTCCGTGGATCGGGGAGGGGGGTCCTGCTGACCGGCTCTCTGCTGATACCCGGCCCTGGGGTCCACGCGCGACGCCCTGTGTAGCAGAGATCTAGGCCAGCATTTCCATTCTGGCTTCCACGGAAACCTAGCGTCCAGCAAGGTGCTTGTCTTGGCCGAATCAAATAAGTTTGGGAAATGGCCGGTTACACAAAATCGAACGAGCTTCTTTGCGGCAGGATTTCCCAGAACCTGTGCTCCGTTAATGTGCACATGTCTCTCTCCGAGACTCGGATTCACATACGCAAATCCTTGTTTTTAGGAGAAAACCCCCATCTTCCAGCGACCCCTCCCAAGAGTACTTGTTTATTAGTGTCCTTTGGGGGGCTGTTTAGACACCACGGCTCTGGGCTTCCTCATTCCGGAAGCTTCTCGCGCTCTCCACGCCAATGTGTTTTCCTCCACGCTTCGTCTTTCTCCAGTGCCCGCACACGTTTCCCTTCCCAGCCTGGAGATAATTCATTAAAGCAACTCTCCCACTCCCTGCCTCCCTCTTCTGATACACCTTTCCACCTCCTAACACCCTGACTAAAAAACACCATCAATATTTCATAAACTCACAGTGACAAATTTATTTTAATGTGGTCCACCGAGAGCCAGAGATTGATTGGTCCCTCAGAAGTGTGACATGTTTCAAAGCAGGATATTCATGGCGTGTTTTAGTGCCTACATTAGTCAGAGAGGAGCAGACTCTGGATTTATCATCGTTATGACTTTCTCGGTATCTATTCTCTCCTAGCCACTGGCAGAAACTCTCTGAATGCTGCCTATTGATTGGTTTTGTGTCTTTAAAATGTGCTGGCCAGGGAGGCGGGAGAGGGGCCGGGGGAGGGGAGGATGGGTGGGGGGGGATTGGTTTCCATCAAACTGAGCCTGGCTTGCTGGTGTTTCTGCATGTTGGTAGCCCGTGTTCGGGGGAAACCAATTGGAATATTTTGATTTTTACCTGTGAGGCCACTTCGGGGAGGAGGCTGATCTCTGGGAATCCTGAAGGATATTAGCGATTGGAAAGGGGGGCAGCGAGGCGTGGGTGCTGTTCTGCCTGATGTCACTTTGGACGCCTGTGGCCCTGGCCGGGGAGCTCATAAGGAGACAGGTGGAGTTGAGACCTCCATATCTAGGGTCCTTGATGCCCAAAGACCTCATGAGTTTCTTCTCTGTCGTTTGGGACGTGCCCAGGGCAAGGCCAAAAAAAAAAAAAAAACCAAAAAAAACTGTGTTCACATTCGGGAAACCCCTTCCTCCACCGATCGAAGAATCGTTATGAAATTGGCAGGCAACATTTATTGAGCACTTACGATGTGCCGAGGGCATGCCAGACACGGCCTTTTCTCACAACAGCCCCTGGAGGAAAGTATTTATTATTCCCACTTTACAGACAAGTAAACTGAGGCAGCGTAGAGCGTGTAAGCAGCTGGTAAGTGGCGCAGTAAAAATAAAGCCCAGGATCAGCTGACCCCAGCTCTTAGCTGCTTAGATACAGCCGCCCAGGGAAGCTGCCGTTTTCCAGGCTACGTGCCGTATTCGACACGTTCTTACTTATTCATTAATGCAGAAGGCAAGGCCGCTCTTCAGCAAGTCTCTTGGGCTAATTTGATTTTCTGCATGATACTCCGAGTAAATAAGCTATTGTTCCTTTTATGTTACCCCCATTTCGCATTAATTCAGACCTCCCCAAATTAACATGAATTAATAAGACCCTATCGCATTGCCACATCACGAAAAGTCGCAGTAAATCGTACGGGCAGGCTTGCCTTCCGTGCTCGTTTCCTCAGCGCCCCCCAGGCACGGGCTCTCCCCAGAAGGAGTTTGTGTCCCAGCCAAAGAGACAGGTGGGTCCGCGGCTGGCCGTGCACAAGGGCGGATTGGGGTAAGACTGGGGGACATGACCGGGGCGGAGACCCGAGGACACACCACTTGCGTCACCGTGGGGTCTATCTGGGCGCTTTCCCTGGCGAAGTATCAGCGGTGCTGGGCCCGGAGAGACGAAAGAGACTTCCAGAAGCAGAGATGGGTCTGAGGACGCTCCGTCCAGGGGAACGTTATGGACAGAGACACTGTAGCGTGCAAGCCTGTTGTGTGTGTCGGGGGCATGTAACTCACATGACTGGAAAATTAGAGGGAACCCTCCTGAGTTCGTCCGTCCTTCCTTCCTGTCTGGATGAACGTGCTAAAGCGGTTTCTGCCCCTGTGTGGCTAAGGATGCACGGAGCAAGATGGCCGCAAAACAAATCCTAGTTCCCCTTGGCTTCCATTGGAAAGTCAAGGATATGTATCCGTGGGGAGGAGGAAAAACTCCTCCAGCCGACTGAATGGAGGCATATTTACGAGAAGGGAGTGGAGGCCGCAAGCAGTTAATCCTGGCGATTGTAGACAGTCCGTCATCTCTGCTCAGGGGCGTGGGTGGGTCCCCACTCAGCAGTCACCTGCCTGACGAGTCGTGTTACAGGGATTGTGCCAAAGCCAGGATTTCCCCAGGAGGGGAGGGCCAGCCCCGCCCCCCTCCCTGGCCCGGACAATAGTCTCTTTCACATTTAGGAAACTTTTGACTTCGTACCTGCAGGGTCCAGAATTGAGCTTCACCTTTTGCCAGGATTTAATGGAAGCATATCGCTCTGGAAGCGAGCTCACTAGGGCTCCACACTCCTCGGGATGTTTTCCGTTCTCCCTTTTTTGGAGAAAGGAATGGTCAGGGATATTAGCTCCTGTCTGGGATTCACTGTAAAGGCCACAAAACCATAGCCATTTCCAGTGGCGGGTTTCTCATTGGGTGGTCTGTGGATGGCCTGTGTCATAACCACCTTGGGTATTTATAGACAGGTGGGTCCACAGCTGGCCAGGCACAAGGGCAGAGCGGGGTAAGACTGACGGACATGATGTGGGTGGAGAACCGAGGATACACCAGTTAGCGTCACCATGGGCTCCATCTGCGTGCTTTCTCTGGTGAAGTATCAGTTGTGCTGGGCCCGGAGACATGAAGAGGTTTCCAGAAGCCCAGGTAGGTCTGAGGACAGATTCCCCGGCCCCACTTAAAAACACTAGACTTCCGGGGCGCCTGGGTGGCTCAGTCGGTTGAGAATCTGACTTCGGCTCAGGTCATGATCTCACGGTTTGTGGGTTTGAACCCCACGTCGGGCTCTGTGCTGACAGCTCGGAGCCTGGAGCCTGCTTCAGATTCTGTCTCCTTCTCTCTCTCTGCCCCTCCCCCGCTCATGCTCTGTCTCTCTCTGTCTCGCAAACATAAATAATGTTAAAAAAAAAATTAAAAAAACCAAAAAACAAAAACAAACGCTAGACTTCCAATAGTCAGGGGCAGGGCCCAGAAATCTGTGTTAAACACACATACGCCAGCAAAGCTACTCAGAGATTCTAACATGCAGGAATGCCATCGTGCTTGGACACGTTTACCCTGTATAGCACCGGGGGGTACCACTCACATCAAGTCGATGGGACTGACACCGCCTGGATTTGTGCAGTGTGCAACCTGCACAGCAGTTCACGGCAGCTTTTCACTGTAGAATCACTGTGGTGGGGATTGGCACTTATCAAGTCCAGACTAACTCGTCCTGCCTCTCCATCTTCAGGGCAGGTCAGAGATCCCCGGGGCCTAGTGTAGAGCTGCCTGAGGCCTTGTTCCAGCAGAGGAAGCCCCAGCAGCAGAAGTAGATGGAGGCATTTTTGAAAGAGTCTTGATCACTACCTGTTCCCTTGAAATATTACCGCATAAATTAAGTGAGCTGCTGCTGATCAAACGCCATCGCTCACTGGCTGTGTAAGCTTGGACGAATGACGTCAACTCCGTGAGCCTTGGTTTTGTCGTCCGTGAAATGGAGAAGCGGTCTCACCTCACGGACCGATGGATGGAATGCAATGCGCTTACGTGTACAGAGGGATCGACACAGTGACCAGATCGTCCGCTCGCTTATTTGAAAATGTGAGGGGCTGCGGTGGGTCAGGCCTGTGTTAAACACGGGGAGTATCATAGTGAGCGAGGCCCACGGGGCTGCTGTAGTCACAGATCTTAGACTTCACTGGGGGAGAGTGAAAATAAGAAGTCAACAAAAGTTGTGTCTGAGGGTAATGTGTACCGAGAGGGAAGTTGGGGCTACTGTAGGTTGGATTATCAGGAAAGCTTTGGGGAGGGAGGACCGATCAGAGACCCCAAATGGTCAGAATACGCAGAGAAGACAGACAGACAAAGCAGAAGACGAGCACTTCAAAGGCTGAGCAGACCAGCATGTGCAAAGGTCCTAAGGCAAGAACAAGTATGCCGCATTGGAGGAAATGAAAGGATCCTGGTTTGGCTGGAATACAGAAAGGGACAAGGTGTGACATGAAATGAAGCAAGCAGATCAGGAAAGGGGTTTCCGTTGCATTCTCGGTGTAACGGGAAGCAGGCACGAAGTTAATGCTCCTTTTCCTCTTCAGTGTGAACTTAGCTGCTCGGTTCATATCAATGAAGAATGTTTCAGCATCCAGTAACAGGAGATATAAGCGAGCATATCATTTTCTCATATCATATGTTTAGAGGTATGAAATGTTGGTTCAGCAGCTCAACAATGTCATGTCTCGGGGCTGGTCTCCCTATGATTCTCTTGGCTTCTCCCTCATGGTCACAAAATGGCTGCCACAGCTCCAGTCATTACGTCCTTACACCATGCTTGCAGGCGGGGAGCAGGGGACGGTAGGGGAGCAGACAGTTTTTCTTTAAGTGCCTCTTTTTCACAAGAGCAGAGGAAACTTTCCCCAGGGTCACATTGATTATCAGAGAGTGATACCCTGGGGTCAAAGAATCGCTACCTGACACTTGAACAGAGTCGGGGTTTCGTCGGCCAGAAAGAAGCACGGGGTAGGACACCATAGCGATGTCCTTCATCATCATATGATGACTCTTCATATTCCCACCTGCCTTCCCGAGCGAAGACCGCAGATTTTTAAAGTAAAGTTTGACCCCAGCTAGGGTCAGCCACTGCCAGAGGGGTTTTCAGCCTTCCTGGAAGCTTCTGGATTTGTTTCATTTTCCTCCGGCGCCATCGCAGGCCACTCCTTGCTGCTCTTTAGCGAAGCGAAGGCGCAGGATTTAATTAAAAGCAAACTTGACATAAGTGTTTTTAATTGTAATCGAAAGATGCCGCCTGTTTGGTAAAGGTGGCAGTTTGCAAACATGAGTGTGAACGTCTTCCTCCCTCACTTGTCAGCGGCCCCGTCCCGGGGTGGCAGGGTGACGCAGGGATAGGGCTGGTGTGAACGGCTTGTTGCAGCCGTGGAGGACACGACCTGGATCTCTCCCGAGGGCTGCCAGCCGCCGTCCGTCACCGGGTCCGCTTGGCCGATGAGATCCAAGGAGCAGCCTCGGGTACCATCACTCTGCCCAGCCTTCGGGCTTTGCCTGGAGGAGAGAGGTGGTTCCCTCTCGTCCCGGAGAAGCGGGGCACCTGCGACACGTGGCGGAAGCCGGACTGTCTTTCCTCCCAGCCTCCGTCTAGCGGTGAAGCAAACCGTTCCTTCAGTCGCCGGGATGCTTTATGCCGGTTAACTTAAAGGCCCACCGACTGGCCAGGGGCCGTATTTGCATTTCCCCTGGAGGTCGGGCCACTGTAGTCTCAGCCTTGGTGCACTCACAGGAGGCCACTGGCCCTTCCAGAGGGAAGGTTGTGTCTCTCTCGAGCTCGTTCCGCCGAGAGATGTTTTACACCGCAGACACTTAAGAGCCAGCCAGCTTCGGGGAACCGAAGTCAACTCAAGCCAGCCCAGTCGGAGGGTTTGCTGGAGGCCTCCAAGGACCCTGGCCGGGCCCTTCTGCTCCATTCCCCTCCAGAGACCAGCTTCCTTCGCAAGGCTTCCCCTTTCTGCTGCCGGGGGGATTCTTCCTCGGTTCTCGGAGAAGCAAGCCTCAACCCTTACCTGACCTTGCAGTTCAACCGTTCATTCGTTTATGGATTCAATGACTCATTACCGCTTCAAGTAATCCCAGAAGCACGTGTATATTACAAACGGAGATAGGTGACGCGGGTCCCACAATCCTGAGGGGCGAATGCGATCGGTCCAGCCCGCAAGACCTGGTCCGATCTGCGATGCCAGGCCTGGGCGGCGGAGGGGGGGGGGCTGTTTTCTAAGTGTGGGGGAGCGGCAAGGAGGACTGCTTGACGTCTCTCCTTAGAGAAAGACTTCCGGCTCAGACGTCCGCAAAGGTATCTTGGATGGAGTCTCGCCAACGTTAGGCTTGGTTCCTTCGCTGATAAGACCGGACGTCTGCATCCTAGATGCTCAGCTGGCTTCTGACGCGCTGTGCCTGCCCGTGACTCGCCTGCGCGGAGAATCCTGGGCCCCAGGTGCCGTGATGGAGGTCCAAGCTTCCCAACGTCCGAGGCCAAAGCTTCGAGGGTAAACGGAGCAGCACGATGAGAGCAGGTCACGGTATCGGAGCCTTTCCCCTGCTCCTTTACCCAGCAGTTGATGGAGCTCCGACCAGGCCCGACCCAGTGCAGACACGGAGCGTCACAGAGAAAGAGCTCATGACGGACGGCCTCGATCCCGCGCACAGCGTCCCGCTTCTCGAAGCAGCGCGGTCACCGTGCCAGGTGACCTGGGGTCTCTGGCCACAGAGGTGGAGACACGTAGCCCTGCAGGCCCAGGCCTGGCTGGCTCCAGCCAGGACTGCAGGTAAGGCTGTAGAGACAGGGTGCAGGGCAGACATTCGGGGTTCTGAGAACCCGGCTGGGGTGTCCTTCTCACACAGCCTGGGCTCGACTCCTCCCTTGACTCCACCGACCCGTGTCCTCCCTAGCTGGGAAAAGGAGCGCCTCCCTGGTTCGCGTAGCTCTGCGACGTGCTACCAGCGAATAGGCTGGGCTGTATCTCAGAAGAGTCGCTACTGGGGAAACTCAGCCTGTAAGTCAAGCGCTTTAGTGCTCCAGGCGTGAAAAGCAACACCCTTCGTCTCTGGCCGTGCCTGGCTTTGCGAGCCGTGTCGAACGGCCACGGGGGGAAATCTACACCATCACGCCGTCAGCGTGGTCCCCAGATTCCCGGTGGCCCCCGTGTCGAGGTGCAGAAAGGGCTACAGTCAGTCTCGACCTGAGATGTGTTTGTCTTGAAAGAAATGTCTTAAAAAAAAAAAATAAATAAAAGCCATCCGATGTTAAACTAAAGCAGAAAACCAACAAACAAGAAAGGAAACAGAACCAGAAACAAAGCCCTATTGGACTTGGCGGAGGGGGGGGCATTAAATCATACACTTTGAATCATGCTCACTCCATACCGAGGGCTCGGCAAATATTGGTTGTTATTATAATGATGATGATTTTGCTGCATGAGTACTTCGGCCCTGTTCTTCTCGGCGCACGCCGATCTAAATCCATAACGATGGCACCTGTTCTGGTCCGTTTTTCTTTGCTGCCTCAGGTGTAGCCCAGGAATCCTCTGGAACTGGAGGTCACCCACCCCCCCACCCCCACGCCCTCTCCCCTGCCCGTATTTGGGGCATGCTTCCAAAGGCAGATAACCCAGATGGGTACTGCTATGGAGAGGGCTTAAATATCACCGAAGAAAAGTGTCTCCCGGCCGATTCTTATCTATGCTCTTAGCCTCATCTTAAGCTTCAACTGTTCCAGGCAGCCTTTCCGAGAAGCATCCTCCTTTCTGCCTCAAGCCACTTTTTTAAAGCCCCGGTATACGGAATAGCATGTTTTCAAAAGAGGGCAGCGACGATATTTTCCATCCCACACGCTGCTTTACAATACGACTTTGTCAGTCTTCCCAGTGAGCGGTGGGGTCTATGTCCTTTCTTTTTTTAAAAAAAAATTTTTTTTTAACGTTTATTTGTTTTTGAAACAGAGACAGAGCATGAACGGGGGAGGGGCAGAGAGAGAGGGAGACACAGAATCGGAAGCAGGCTCCAGGCTCCGAGCTGTCAGCCCAGAGCCCGACTCGGGGCTCGAACTCGCAGACCGCGAGATCGTGACCTGAGCTGAAGTCGGACGCCCAACCGACTGAGCCACCCAGGTGCCCCAGTTTCTTCTTGAACCCCGGGTGGACTTTGGTGGCGGTCTTGGCCAGTAGGATAGTGTGGAAGTGAGGCCCTGTGGCTGCTGAGGCTGGGTCATAAAGACACCAGGCAGACTCCTTCTTGGTCTCTTGGGACGCAGCCACCATGCTGGGAGGGAACCCGAGTCAGCTCAAGGTGAGAGGCCGTGTGAAGAAGTCACATGTGCCAGCTGATGGTCCAGCCGGGGCCCAAAGGGACAGTCAGCATCAACTGCCAATCGTGAGAAGGAAGTGCCTCCAGATGAGGGGGTCAGCAAAGGTTTTCGGTCAAGGGCCAGGTTGTAAATAGTTTTTGGCTTTGCTGGCCGTACGGTTTCGGCTGTCACGGCCCAACTGTGCCATTGCCTTTCAAAAGACAGTACGTAAGTGGAGAGGCATGGCCAGATGGGGCTCGCGGACTGTAGTTTGCCAGTCCACGCTCTAGGTGATTCTTTAAAAACTTTTTTTTAACGTTTATTTATTTTTGAGACCGAGAGAGACAGAGCGTGAACGGGGGAGGGTCAGAGAGAGAGGGAGACACAGAATCGGAAACAGGCTCCAGGCTCTGAGCCATCAGCACAGAGCCCGACGCGGGGCTCGAACTCACGGACCGTGAGATCGTGACCTGAGCCGAAGTCGGACGCTTAACCGACTGAGCCACCCAGGCGCCCCTCTAGGTGATTCTTACCCCAGCCACCGAGTCCCCTGTCCTCCTTCTACCATTCAGCTGAACTCCTGTATGTGTTCCCGACCCACAGAAGCCATGTGCATAATAAAATAGTCTGCACGTAGCAATAGTCCCTGGATCAGTGCACGTCTATGTTGCTTTATGATTGTATGTCAGTGCCCGTGTGTCCCCTTTTAGCTCCTGAGCCCCTCAAAGATAGGTACTGGCTATTTTCCCTTTTTCTCCTTCTCTAGCAGATCTGGTACGAAGTGCCGGGTGTCGTGTTAAATGCTTCGTATGAATTGCTGTCTTTGGCTTTCCCAACGGTTACTGTATCTCTATTTTACAGATAAACAAAAGGAGTTTCCACGAGGTTAGTAAATTACCCAAGGTCACTCAGAATCACGGCTTCCTTGATTCCAGGGCCCAGGATCTTAGCCACGATGCCATCTAGTCTCAGTGTTCATTGCATGAAGTAGAGGGGAGGGAGTTTGAGGAGTGTCCACTAGACTGTAAGAAACCTGAGTCCAGAGGCCATGCTTGTCCGGTGTCTCCTACACCGTCAGTGCCTGGCAGAGCTCCCGGGGCGTCGTGGTTACACAGTCATTGTTGGTTGGCCAGGTAAACGGGTGAATGAAGACTTGCACATATTAGGTGTCCCTTCTGGTTGATGGCGAACCCAGCTGGGCTAATAGTGGTGCACCAATAGGGTTGGTGCCCCATCTGTACCCCTCTGGTCTTCCCCAGCTTCCTGTTTCTGCTGGAGGATGTGCCTTGCCTGAGGGAGTGACTTAGCCTGCAAATGGGGCCGGTCAGAAGTACGGGGGAGTTAATGCCCCAGGAGCAGCCCTCAACCAATGGGGGCCGGGGGTTGGTAGATAAAGACCCCCGGATTTCCCCCCTAGTAAGACAACCTTGAGCTGTGTTCTCAGAAGTCAGAGCCCAAATGGGACTGAGCCCCATTTCTGTCGCTCACTAACATACCCTTTATCGGCTTTTTTTTCTCTCTCTCTCTCTCTCTCAATCTTCACAGTATTTTTTGAAATCACCTCTCAGATAAATAACTTGCGCCCCAATTCTAGTCTGAAGGTTTGCTTAAAAACAAACCCAAGGGATTTTCCAGAAAGGAAAGTGAAACAAGTAAAGTGTGTGCCGTGAACGGCATAAACAGTGGTCCGTGTTCTAGGACACAGGCGCGTGGGGCAGATCTGCATCCAAAGTCTGACCTAGGGAAGAAACGTTAATTATTGATGACATTTTCACGGATGTAGTTTTCTTACCTTTGAGTATATATAGTAACGGGAATCAGGCTAACCACGATTTGCTTATTATTTTAATCAATAAATAGGAACGATTTGTAATCAGCATATCAATTGCATTTCAGTAATTGGTGCTTCTGAAATACTTGAGGGAGATGCAGAATGGTGCGATCTTGGCTGGTTTTAATCATCTCCCCCCAGTCTTGTTGCCACCATAAATTTATATCAGACCTCTTCTTTGTGGATCAGAGATGCGCTGGAGTCTAGCCCAACCCGGCTGTGTGAGAGCCACGCTGACTGAGGGGAAGGAGGGACGCGTCCTAGACTATTTCGTGTTAGTTGGAGCTTCTGATCTCGCATGTGGGGAGTCCAAGTGTTGTCCTAGGGATCCTGCTGGGAAATTATTTTTGGAGGCTCTTTGTGGCCTAGACTACAGGTGCATCACTCCGGAGAATATTTGTGTATAATTCTGCCTTATCCCGAAGGGTATGTGGGGTCACTGTGCACTACGTTTATGGCCTGTAGTATTTTTGGACCACTGGGAATTTTGCTTTGAGCTTCAAGGTCACTGGGGGGCTGGCTTGTGGTACCACTTCTTTAGGGCTCTCACCAAGCTTTCCCTGCTTGTTGTTGAGTGACTTTTCATTCAGGTGCTCTGGGGATGGTACGGGGTTGGCATTTGCCTTTTCACGGACAGTCTAGACCTTCGAGGTATCAGTGTGATGGAGGAGGGGCTCCTCATAGACTTAGAATCGTGAGTGAGCTTTGGGACTTGTCTTTGGTCCCCCATTTTCTAAAAGGCTGTGAAAATGGAAATTTAAATTGTCCAGGTTTGGCAAACGCCTTCAGGGCAAAGCTTCTTATGTATTCAACACCTCTCAGAGGTCTAACCTTCCTTCAGATTTTGGTCTGATAATTCCCATCATGGCTTTAGGAAGATGAACAACATGTATTTAGCCAGTATATTTAGTTGTTAGCAGGAAGGCTCATTCCAATACTTAGTCTGCCATATTATAGGAGACGGGTTTTTGGCCCAGGGATTTTCTGTGGAGGCCATCATGGCTGAACCGTGGGCAGGAACCATCATCTGGAGATGACTCTCGAATGTAAGGGTTAGGAGGCCCCTAAAATGTACCTCGCCTGTCGTAGCTTTGGACATTAGTCTGAAGATGACCCCATTTACATGAAACCAGGGAAAGATCAGTCAGTCAGGGAATCAGATACCCACGTTCTGGGGGCCAACAGGGGTTGGACATGTCTGATCTGTTTCATAACAGAGGGCTAAGTCCTGATTCAGTGAAAATATTCTGCCATGGCTCCCTAAACTCTGCTACTGGTTAGCCTTACCTTCCTTACTCCGGTAACAAAGGAGTTTCTAATTCTTTCTTTAACCTCAGATAAGGCTGGTATGGAAAATTCTACCCTATCTCCCAAGGGTTGGCTGAGACCTTTTCTAGTCTACCTGTACGTAGGAAGATTCCCATGGACAGCCTAGCCACACCCAATTCATTCATTCATTCATTCATTCATTCAGCCAATCATTCACCCGTCGTCTAACAAATGGGCATAGTAGAAGACAGAATCAAAGAGGAGAGTGGAAGGGGGCAGCTCACAGATATGTTAACAAGACTCCCCTGAAGGATTCAAGGGAACAGCGTGCCCCTTCACAAACTTCTCCCTGGGCCAAGTGTTGGATCCAAGAACTTGTCACTGTCATGAGCAAATTGCTGATGAATTTTGTTTAAAGATGAGGGTGGGAGACCAGTTTGCTTGAGAAGAGGAGCAGCTTGTTCAAACAGCTAATTCTGGCCACAGCTCATTTTATAGTGGAATATTATATAGTGGGAAAAGACACTTTTTTCCTCTCCGTGTTTCTTTGTGTTTTCCACTGGAGAAAGAGAGGTAAGAGCATAATGTCCTTCAGGAGTGAGACCCTGCGTGAATAGGCTGTGCTGTAGGGTCAAATAGAATCCCAATCTCAATGGTGCAGTGGACGAAAAGTTTATTTCTCATTTACATAAAGTCCTATATTGGAGTTCCTGCTCTACGTCTTTGACCCTGGGACTCAAGATCCTCCTATTCTGGGATGCTGCCATTCTTAACACTCAACCGATTTGAACCGATTGACATTTATTTACAGAATACTCCCTCCAGCAATAACAGAAATCACATTCTTCTCAAGGGCACATGGAACACTTACAGACTATGTTCTGGGCCATCAAACTGATCTAAAGTCGTGATAAACTGAAAAGGATTCAAGTCATACATAATATGTTCTCTGACCACAATGGAATTTGGTTAGAAACTCATAACTGGAAAGATCTCTGGGAAATCCCCAAATATTTGGAAACATAATAAACCATAGGTCAAAGAACGAAGTAAGAAAGTGCTTTTAACAAAGTGAAAATTAAAACAATGTATGTAAATTTATGCAAGGAAGCTAAAGCAGTCCTGAGGGGGTTACTTATAGTACAAAGTATCTGTATGAGGAAAGAAGAAACATCTCAAATCAATGACCTCAGTTTCCACCTTAAGAAACTAGAAAAGAGGGGCACCTGCGTGGCTCCGTTGGTTAAGCGTCTGACTTCGGCTCAAGTCATGATCTTGAGGTTCGTGAGTCTGAGCCCCGCATTGGGCTCTGTGCTGACAGTGCGGAGCCTGGAGCCTGCTTTGGATTCTGTGCCTCACCCCCGCCCCCCGCCCCTCTCCTGCTTGCACTCTCTCTCTTTCAAAAATAAATAAACATTAAAAAAATAATAATTAAAAAAAAAGAAACTAGAAAAGAAAGCAAATTTATTTTTTTTAATTTATTTTTTTATTTTTTTTTTCAACGTTTATTTATTTTTGGGACAGAGAGAGACAGAGCATGAACGGGGGAGGGGCAGAGAGAGAGGGAGACACAGAATCGGAAACAGGCTCCGGGCTCCGAGCCATCAGCCCAGAGCCTGACGCGGGGCTCGAACTCACGGACCGCGAGATCGTGACCTGGCTGAAGTCTGACGCTTAACCGACTGCGCCACCCAGGCGCCCCAAGAAAGCAAATTTAATACGAAGGTAGCAAATGAAAGGAAACAAGAAAATTCAGAGTGGAAATCAAGGAGATTAAAAAACAGAAAAACAACAGAGAAAAATCAATGAAATCTGAATAGCTCTGTATCTATTAAAGACACTGAATTTGGGGCGCCTGGGTGGCGCAGTCGGTTAAGCGTCCGACTTCAGCCAGGTCACGATCTCGCGGTCGTGAGTTCGAGCCCCGCGTCAGGCTCTGGGCTGATGGCTCAGAGCCCGGAGCCTGTTTCCGATTCTGTGTCTCCCTCTCTCTCTGCCCCTCCCCCGTTCATGCTCTGTCTCTCTCTGTCCCAAAAATAAAATAAACGTTGAAAAAAAAAAAAAAAAGACACTGAATTTGTAGTTAACAACTTTTTCACACAGAAGACTCCAGGCCCAGATGGTTTCACTGGTGAATTTAATCAAGTGTTTAAGGAAGAAATAATACCAGTTCTACATAAGCTCTTCCAGAAAATTTAGGAATATTCCCACGGACAACCTAGCCACACCCAATTCATTAATTCATCCTTTCACCTAACAAATGGTCTATGGCAGAAGCCCACGAGGGTCAGAGGTTTTCCGAAAGATGTCAAAACATCGGCTCTCATTAAAGTCTACTCCACGTTGTACTGGGTGTTCTGGCCAGTGGGATTCTGCAAGACAGAATCAAAGGTATCTAGATTGGAAAGGAGGAAGTAAAATGATCTTTATTCACAGATGATTTGTCATTTATATAGAAAGCCCCATGGCGTCTACAAAAAAGCTATGAGAGCTAACAAGTGAGTTTAGTAAGGTTGCAGGATACAAGATACAACAATCAATATATAAAATCTGTTGTCTGTATATATATTAGCAATGCATAATTATAAATTGAAGTTAAAATGGCAATAAACTCTACAACAGGATGAAAAAATATGAAATACTTATGGATAAATCTAACAAGTGGCGTGAAAGACCTATACCCTGAACTACAAAATATTGCTAAGAGAAATAAAAAAAAAAATCGAAATAAAGTGACAGACCTTGTTCAAGAGTCAGGAGTCTCAGTATTGTCGAGAAGTACGTTTCCCCCCATATAACCTATAGATTTAACACAATTCTGATCAAAATGGAAACACTGATTCTAAATTATTTTATGTTTATTTATTTTTGAAGGAGAGAGAGACAGAGCGTGAGTGGGGGGAGGGGCAGAGAGAAAGGGAGACACAGAATCGGAAACCGGCTCCAGGCTCTGAGCCATCGGCCCAGAGCCCGATGCGGGGCTCGAACTCACGGACCGCGAGATCGTGACCTGAGCTGAAGTTGGACTCTTAACAGACTGAGCCACCCAGGCGTCCCGACACACTGATTCTAAGATTCATATGGGAATGCTAGGGATCTAGTGTAGCCAAAATAACCTTGAAAGGAGGAACAATATTTGGGGATTTACACTACCCGATTTTAAGATTTATTATAAAGCTACAGTAATGAAGCCAGTGAGTGTTGTTATCAAGAGATATAAATCGATAAAGGTAACGATTTATAGAGTCTGGAAATAGACTCACGTATATATGGACAACTGATTTTCAACAAAAGCATAGCTAATTTGATGGAGGAAGGATAGTCTTTTTAATGAATGGTGCTAAAGTACTTGGACATCCATATACAAAAAATATAAATATTGATTCATACCTTCTACCATATATAAAATTTTTCTTAAAATGGATCATGGATCAAGATATAAAATATGAAGCTATAAAACTTACAGAAGGAAACAGGAGAAGATATTTGTGACCTGGGGTTAGGCAAAGATTTCTTAGATAGGACACCAAAAGCATGATTCCTAAAAGAATGAATGAATAACTTGCATTTCATCAAAATTTAAAATGTCTCCTCTTCAGAAGACACAGTCAAGAGAATGAAAAGACAAGCCACAGATGGAAAGAAAAGTTTTGCAAACTATGTATCTGCTAAAGGACTAGTATCTAGAATACATAAAGAACTCTCAAAACCCTACACGAAGCAAAACATTAACGGGGCATAAGGGAACTTTTGGGGTTGATGGATACGGTCACTCTCTCGAGTGCCATGAGGCTTCATGGGTGTATACAGCTGTCAAAACTCAGCACATTAAATATGAACACGTGTGGTTTATTGTATGTCGATTATACCCCAGTAAAGCTATCAAACACCGGACCTTTAGCTTGGTTGGGAAGAAACCGTGTGAGAAGCCTTTTAGGAGGCCAGAGCAGCAGTCCAGGCAAGAGATGACAGTGGCCAGGGTGATAGGAGACGATGTGGTGGGCGGAGATAGGATCCCAGAGATGTGCCGTAGGAGCTACCGGAGTCAAAAGGTATCGAGAATCAGGCTGCCGAGGAGGCTGGCTTTGGAGAGTAAATAACGTTCCCCAGTCATCCTGCCAACCAGGGGCTGTGCCAGGAACGAAGCCCCGATCAGCCGTGCTCCGTGGGGGGGGGGGGGGTCCTGGAGAGTGAGGGTTTCCTCCTCTTCCTCTGACTGTGGTTCCTGGGTGAGGAGGGACACAGAGTGGATTCCGGGCCCTGCCCGAGGCATCAAGAGGGGTGTCTGGGCATGTGTGCCTGTGAGGGTGTGGTGGGCGGAGGCCCGGCTTTCCGGGACCGGGCAGGCATCTGGGAAGTTCAAACTGTCTCTTGCTCTCACTACGGGTGAATCTGGGGTGCAGGGTTCCCTCTTCCTTGAAATGTGTGGGCCCGTGGCTGTGATTCGTGCCACGCTTGGATCCTGGAGGCCAGGGCAGGTCAGGAGGAGGGCAGAGCGGATGAAGCAGGGAGATGAACTCAGTGCATCCTTGAAACGCTGAAGGTAGAGGCCTAAGGACCCTTTTCTCTCCATTTCCAACCTCAGATCCTCCTGCCTCCAGCGGATCTGAGATTCCTGAGTGGCTGAGCACTTAGGGGTGTGTGTGTGGTACCCAAAGAGTGTCTCTGTGTGTGTCTGTGTGCAGGCGGACCCACTCACCCCGATGTTCCTGGGACCGTCCAGGTTTTACTCCTGAAGGTCTGTGTCCCAGGAAACCCCTCAGTCTTAGAAAGTGTGGGAGGCTGGTCACCCTAGCTGTGTGCATGGTGTGTGAGTTCTTGGATCTGTTCAAGTGGGTAGACACAGAGTTACACAAAACGGGATGGGCCAGGGAGCGTGTCAACACAGGGGCGTCGCTGGGAGTTTGTGGATATCTAAATGCGGGTTTGCTTGTTCCTCCCCCCATGCTGCCTTTCCAGAAAGGATCTGAGGTGGTTCTGCGTGACAGTTTCTCTGCCAGGGGGCCCCGCTCTCAGCGGTTGACAGCATGGAAGTTGGAGCCGGATGGATCTGGGTTCAGATGCTACACAGCCACTATTGGCCGCGTGACCTTGGGCGGGTGACTTTGCCAAGGTCTTGGAGGGCCTGCCTCGCGGTCACCACTCGGCCAATGGCAGTCGTTGCTGTCATTTCCTTGCGGGTCTGGGGAGTGTGGCTAAACGCCCTCTTATGGTGTGCACATCTGTGTGAATGTGTGTGTGCGTGTGTAGGTATGCGTAAGCACGCGCCATTCCATGTGTGTGCACGTGCATGTGTGAAGCTTTCAGGGTGGCTCCTGGTTTAGGGGGTGGGTGGGTGTGGAATGGGGGGGGTCCAGGGTGTGGGGAGAGGAGGGTCCCGAAACCACCACATTCCTCCGCACCCCGCCACGGTGCTCACGGACCCCAGAGGAGCCTTGGCCCGGTTCTCTGCCATGTGCTTTGCATAGAGTCGAGTTCTGTATTGTGCAACCTGCCTTATTAAAATATATATTGTGCCTCTATGAATCTTTAATGCGAAGCACTTAGCGAGGAGTCCATAATCCTTCAACTGAGCTATATACAGGAGGCCATTGGGGAGATGAACACTTTCCACAGAGGCTGCAGGGAGGAGGGGCTGCTGGGGGTGGGGGTGGGGATGGAAGGTTCCCACAGACAGAGGGAGGAGAGGTTCCCACAGACAGAGGGAGGAGGGTCCCACAGATAGGAAGGAGTTTCTCACAGAGAGGAAAAATGCTCCCACAGACAGGGAGGAGGCTTCCTCAGACAGGGAGAAGGGTCCTAAGACGGGAGGGAGGGTCCCTCAGACAGGAAAGAGGAAGTTCCCACAGACAGAGAGGTTTCCACAGACAGAGAGGGGGTTCCTGTAGACAGAGGGCTGCAGTTCCCACAGGACCATGGGGAGCGGGTGGTTAAGAGCCATCAAGGCTCTGGTTCGGGAGCAGCTCTTGCAAAGAGGTTGACTCTTAAAAGACAGAGGATCCTTGTGTTTGACTGACATCTGGTCAGGCTGGCAGGAGGAGGAGGATGGCCTGGGAAGTGTGACACTGTGGGGCCAGGGTGTCTCTTCTCAGAGCCAAAGGCCCAAGGCTTTCCTGACTCAAGTTGCAGATGGCTCCGAGCCCTGCCAGTAGGATCCCTCCCATTGGCCGCCCGTGGTGCCCAAAGCCTCGTTCTTGCCTCTGGCCACATCGACTGCCCTGAGGGGTACCCGCTAAGGCCTGCCTGTCAGTTGTCAGACGAGGCTGTCTCCTCATGTTGGGTCCTCTCTCCAGAGTTTACCTTGGAGATGTCGAGGCAGGGGTTGGTGCCAGGCACGTGCATGGACTTTAATGTCCGATGGGGGCTGAGTCAGTGTCCCGACAACTTCATATATTTGAATTGTCCCATGGCAGGTGGGAGGTGGGCGGGCACAGCATACAGTGGAGGAAGCCAGTCTGAAGCCGCCCGTAGGGAAAAGTGGTCAAAGGACAGAGACAGAGACAGGGACAGAGGGGAAGCGATAAGGATTTCCTCCTCCCTTACCTGGAGTGGGTTTGAGTGAATTCAAGCCCCACCCCCCCGCCCAGTGCTGAGCTTCTGGGTCTTGGTACCCAGTCCTTGCGCAGGCAGGCATGGGACAGATGTCCTCTTACCGGGTCCTCCCCACGGCCCTGTGTTTCGTTTCCCATTTTACAGTTGAGGAGATGAAGGCCTGGTGATGACAAGTGCCTGGGGGTCCACACTGGGTGGGGGGGGGATACAGAAGCAAGACTGAGGCTGCCTGCCTCGGACTTGCTGTCTCTTTGCTTTGTCCCTTTGTCACAGCGCCTCTGCCTGACGTCCGTGTGGTTTGCTGCTTCTGCTCCTTCAGCCCTCAGCTTAGTGTCACCTTGAGACACTCTCCTGGTCGCCCTGCCTGCAGGGCCCCTTCCACCCCATCATTCCAGAGTGGAGCCCTTTCACGTGCTGTCAGTGTTATTTTTTCACGGGTTAGTTTTTGTCCACGTTGCATTCATCCCAATCTGTCCCTTTCTTATTCGTGCACTGATTTGATGACCCACGCCTTTCTTCTCTTCGCCACTGTAAGCTCTGTGCAGACAGGAATGGCCCGCGTTTTCACTGTGGAATGTCCCTGCCTCGCTTGGAACTTGGCATATAGATGGTGTTCAATAAATGTTTGTTGAAGGCCTGCTGGCGTCCTTATTTTACCCACGAGGCAATGGAAGCATGGAAAGATTGAGAAATTTGCCAGGGTCTCTGCGAAGACAAATAGCCGTGGTGGGGGTTGAGCCAGTCTGATCCAACTCAAGTCTATGCTCCTGAACTGTCATGCCATGAAATTCCCCACATTCGATTACGCCTTTGTGCGACGTGCCTTTTCCCTGGGTTGGAAGCTGTGGCACAAAGGGCTGCTTCCTGCCAGTCTGAGCGGCGGGCCCCGTGTTATGCTCTGACATGAGCCACAGTGCTGAGAACCAAGGGGGTCAGAGCAACTCAGCTCAAGACCCAGCGGTGCACTAATTTGCCGTGGAAACTTAGGCAGGTCAATTTCCTGCGTGTCTCTTAACCTCCCCGTGTGATGGTTAATTTTATGTGCCAACTGGGAGGGGGTTTGGGGATGAGATAAACATTTAAATAGGTCAACTTTGGGTAAAGCAGATTGTTTTCCAGAATGTGGTGGGCCTCATCTAATCAAATGAAGGCCTGAATAGAGCACAAAGACTGGCCTCTGTGATCAAGGGGGACTTCCCCAGCAGACGGCCTTTGACTTCATCTACACCATTGGCTCTCCTGGGTCTTGCCCGCCCACACTGCAGATTTGGACTTGTGATCCTCCTTGGTGGTGTAAGACAATTCCTCTATCTATCTATCTATCTATCATCTATATATCTATTTTCTATCTATCTATCATCTCCTATCAGCTGAGTTTGTCTGGGGAACCGTGCCAGCCCCATGGCTGAGAGTACCCTGTGCTAAGTTAAGACAGAGACACTATGCCAGGGGCACCCAGGAGCACGGTGTGTGTCCCTCTCCTCATGCCCCACCCCCACCCCTGCCAGATTTCACAGTCATAGCCATCAAACTTCCTTGTTTTCCAGGAGCAGGCATGTTGGAGTGCCTGGGGGTGATAGAAAGAAGGAAAGCAAGGTTCAAAAGGCTTTGCAGATGATCGGGACACTGCTGGCCGCACGTACTCTGGGAATGGGCTGGAGGGAGGCTTATCCCCTCCGAGGCAAGAGGCCAAGCACTGGCGTCGGGAGTGAGGGGTGGGATGGGTCCCAGCGACAGAAGGGGAGGGCACTCGTGCCTGGGCATGGAGGGGGCGTCCGAATGCCCAGTCCCTGCCACCCAAAGCCAGAGGGGAGTGTGGTGGCCATTCCCGGGTTCTGACTCCCTGAACTTCCGCTCAGCAATGGTGCAGGAGGCCCCTGGGAGGGGGCTGGACGGCTGTCTGCCGCGTGTGCCTCCCCCGAAGCAGCTCGAGCACATGCAATTATAAGACAGTGGGCAGATGACAGAGTTAGTTAATGTAACAAGCCCTTTAAGCATTTAGCCACATTCGAGTGTTTAATCAGCTGTGTAAAGTGCAATATCTATCTTTCAATTTTATGCCATTAGGGGAGACAAGATTTTGATTAGGTACTTAATCTGTGCACGGAAAAAACAGGCCCACAGCAAGCCCGCGATGGGGAGGGAAGGGGACATTGGGCGCGGGATTCGATAAAGGGGAAAGACAGAAATTTAACATAAAAGAGAATTAGTGTGGCTCCTTTCAATTTAGTGCCCAGGCTTTATGGCCTAATCAATTAGAGGCCTGGCCAGGGCTGCTGGGAAGCTGCTCGGCTGGGCTGGAGGCTCGGCCATATTAATTCCCTTCATTACGTGGGGGTCAGGCGGAGGGCTTTGCGGGGGCCCTGCAAGGAGTGGGTCACTTCTCGGGCATCAGCTCAGGAAGCAGGAAGGAGATCGAAGGGTGCCAGGCCGGACAGGAGGGGGCCTGGGGCCGCTGGGGAGGCTGGGCTCCCAGGGGCGTGGGTCTGGGTGGGCCGTGGGAGTCCGGAAGTGGTGGAGAGTGGTGGGTTAGCCCTCTGGGTCTCCAGTAGGAGGGGCCTGGGTCTGCATGCCAGCTTTGTGACCTATTAGTTGCGTGATCTGGACGCCTTGCCCTTCCCTGCAGAACGACAGTTGTGGCCACCCCAAAGGGTCGCTGCGGGGAGAAAAAGAGAAAGCAGCCTGCGAAGAGCTTAGCATAGTGCGTGGTGTAGAGTGGATGTGAAATAGTGGCCGCTGTTGGGATCATTATCTTTATTTCTAATATTCTACCTGCCACTGAAGATAAACTATAACAGAGGCACACACTTTCACCATTACCCTGTATTCAGTCAGTGCTTACTTTGTGCACCAGGCACCGTGCTAGGTGCTGTTTCTACTACTATCAGGAATGTTGGAGGGTTGGTGCTATTGTCTGCGGAGGAGGAAACTGAGGCACGGTGAGATAAATGGCTTGCCCAACGTCACCTAATATTGGAGGCTCCAGAATCAGGTCTTAGGCCTTCCCTATCATGGGTGTTCATTCCTTGCGGACGTGGCAGAGTTAAGTGGTGCTGAATTCCACGATGGCTGAGGTCACTAGAAAACAAGGTGACATCTCCAGAAATCCTCAGAGGACCACAGATCTCAACACACCGCCTTCCAGTCCCTGAGCAAATTCTAGAAATATGCCCAAAGCCGGCCCAGTGGTCTTCCCAGAAGACTCAAGAAAGGAGTTGCTATTCTGTAAGTTTCCTGATAGGTGAAGGAGCCCATGGTCCCCACGAGACACAGGGGAGGGGGAGACAGAAAGGCTGCCTTCTTTTTACCCCCACTGCCTCCCCAGACATCTGAGCAGGACCTGAGGGCCCTGAGAAACCCAGCAGGAAACCACAGGAGCTGAGAGCGAGCTGGCTGGTGAGTTCTAGAGGAGGGTAAAGAAAGGCTCTTATAGGAGCAGGGACCACTGGAACCGGCAGATATGTTTACGGGGAGTGTTCTCCTTCAGCAGATCTGGGGAGGAGGAGAGGGAGAAAGCCAAGGTTTATTGCACACTCAGTGGCTGGCTTCTCGCTTAGTGACTGTGGGACTTTGGGTAAGGTGCTCAGTCTTTCTCTGCTAGTTTCCTCAGTTGTAACCCGGGGGGTGATCACAGGTCCTACCTTGCAGGCTGGCTGTGGGCTTCGTGTTAGCCGACGCGTGAGCTCAGTGCAAGAACTGAGCACAGCACTGACTAGGCATTTGATGAATATTAGCCGTTATCACCACTGGCGGTTAGGTTGGCCCTTTTCAAGTGTCAGGCCCAGTACTGAGGACTTGCTGGAGCGTAGTCTCATGGAATCCCTGTGGCTTCTCTGTGGATTGTTGGTACAGTGCACAGACAAAAGTTTTTAAGTTCAGTGAGCTCAAGTGACTTGTCTAAAGTCACAGAGCTGGTGTATAAGAAGGATGAGACCGTTTCTTTGACCTCTAGTGGCTTCTAAAGGCCTTTCTGCCACACAGTGCTGCCTTGATAGGCAAACAGCGTGGCCGAGTAAATCTAAATTCCGGCAGGACATCTGGGAAATAAGTTCGTTCAACCGGTATTTGTTGAGCACCTATTATGTGCCCTACATCACAAGCCTGGTGAAGGCAGGAATCACATCTGTCGTGGGCACTCCCACCGAGTAATCACCCAACAGGCATTTATGGACTGAATGAATGAGTGAATGAATGAACGGTATGCTGTGCCAAATCCTCAGTATCCTGGAGGAGAGGGTGAAGAAAGGTGAATTATGTGATTTTCCCGTCAGCTGGAGTCATAATTGTCCGAGTGGGAGGCCACGTAATAGGGTGGAAAGAAAAATCACAAACTCTGGGTTGGAATCCCGGACCATCTCCTAACCGGTTGGATGGGTAAAAAGGGCAGCCCTTGCATTTTGATCCTGTTAGCCAGTTATGCAAACCCAAGCGTGGCAGAGAGAGGCAATACGCCTTTGTCTGGATTCCATTTTCATTTAGAGCACAGGTTGGCATCAGTTTTGGTAAATATTTGAGGCTTGCAGGACCCTACCATTCTGTTGCAGCCACTCCACTGTATCACCGTAAAGTGACAGCAGCTGTAGACACTGTGGGAGCAAAGGAGCGTGGCTGTGTTTCAATAAAACTTTATTTGTAAAAAAGAGTCAGCCCACGGATGTGGTCCACGGGCAGTGGTTTGCCAATTCCTGATTTAGAGGGCATATCCCCAGGAAGTAATCTTTCTATGTGCAGGTTCACATCCATTCTAGTTCATGTTGACTTGGGATCTGTGTCCCCATTTTACAGAGGAGAAGCCTGAGTTGTCGGCAGGCAAAAGGTCTGCTTTAGAGCTGGCCTTGGCAGGCTGTTGTTCCAGACATGGCCAAAAATATCAGCTACCATTTATGAAGCACTTTAAAAAAATTTTTTTAATGTTTATTTATTTTTGAGAGAGAGAGAGAGAGAGAGGGAGAGGGAGAGAGAGAAAGGGAACATGAGCAGGGGAGGGGCAAAGAAAGTGAGGGAGACACAGAATCCGAAGCAGGCTCCAGGCTCTGAGCTGTCAGCACAGAGCCCGATGTGGGGCTTGAACTCATGAACCGTGAAATCGTGACCTGAATCAAAGTCAGACACTTAACCGACTGGGCCACCCAGGTGCCCCCACGAAGCGCTTATGATACGTTGCACACTTCACGTGCATCATTCCGTGGAGCATATCCTCAACGACCAGGGGGCGTAGTACCTATTGTTTTCCCCCCACTTCACAAGTTGAATAAACTGAGACTCAAGGAATTTAAGGGACTGACTAATGATCACCTGGCTAATGATTTAACCTTTATTTGTTTAAGACTTACCGAGCATCTACTCTATTCCAGACATTTTGCACAGCTGGGGACAGAGTAGAACCCTGACCTCAGTGTGCTTACGTTATACGTGGGCAAGGTGGACGATAAATATACTAATGTCAGATGTCAGAAGGGGAGAAGGGCCCATCATCACAATAGACTCAAAGCCACAAGTCTCCATGACTTAAAACAAGGTTTGGGGCGCCTGGGTGGCGCAGTCGGTTAAGCGTCCGACTTCAGCCAGGTCACGATCTCGCGGCCCGTGAGTTCGAGCCCCGCGTCGGGCTCTGGGCTGATGGCTCAGAGCCTGGAGGCTGTTTCCGATTCTGTGTCTCCCTCTCTCTCTGCCCCTCCCCTGTTCATGCTCTGTCTCTCTCTGTCCCCCCCCCAAAAAAAATAAATAAACGTTGAAAAAAAAATTAAAAAAAAAACAAAAAAAACAAAACAAAACAAGGTTTGGCGAACCATGGCTCATGGTCCAAATTCTGCCCGTCGCCTCTTCTTAAAGATCAAGGTTTATTGGATCACGGTCACGTCCCTCTATCCACGCCTGCTTTGGGGCTACAACGGCAGGGCCGGGCAGTTGCAGCAGAACCCAGCTGGTTCTCAAAACTCCAAAAGGGATGTGGCCCGTTTCTTACAACAACCAAGGATTATTGCTTGCTCAGGCTTCGGTCGGTCCTTCTGGATTGGCCTGGACGCACCACTCATCAGTCAGGGACCCAGGCCCGTGGGGCACCCACAATCTTCAGTGTTTGTAAGGGAAAGGGGGATTCTGAAGAGTCTCACGGGGACGATGAAATGCCTGACCCGGAATTGACATGTGTCATTTCTGCTCAGGATTTACGGGCATCACCCAACAGAAGGGATCCAGCTTTGCCGCAGTCTCGGGAGGTGGAGGGCCGGAGACGCTGGGTGAGCAGTGAGCGGCTCTGATGGCCACGAGTGCTGTGGGATGTCAGCGGTCAGGGGAAGTTGCTGGGAGCCCCAGGACCTTTTCATGTCTTACATAATGCAGCTGGGAGGGCACAGAGGAGAGCTCAGCGGGGGTCTGAGCCCAGGTCTGTTCACCTTGAAAGAATGTCTTCTCCACCTCTCTGCTAGGCTGCTGTGCCCTTTACGGTCCGTGGAAAGTGGGTGCTGGGAAGGTCGTCGGATGGTCAAGTGGGGGGGAGCGCTCCTCTCTGTGAACTCCCGCTGGGGTCCTGCCGGCTCTGTCCCCAGCCTGGTTTCTGCCTCTCCCGGGTCACACCCCACGGCGGCCACAGCCGGGCAGACCTGCCGGCCAGCCCCGGAAGAGACGGGCCGGGGAAGAGGGTGAGAGGCTCGTTCTGGGAGGCTGTGACTTCACGAGGCACTACATTAACGTTATTAATAACCCTCTCAGCCTTTATTGAAAAGATGCTCTCTGCGTCTGAATTTGCCACTATGGCAAGCCATTTATTAAGGCTGTAAGAGCTGGAGTTGCTCCAGACCATATTTATTGCCATGATTTGCTGAGGGAAGGCTCTGATCCCAGGGCTGGGGCACCCAGGGGAGGGGATGTGTTGTGCTCGCCGGCGAGGCCTGGGCTCACCTGGCCAGGAGGTCAGTAAAGATGCGCTTCCGGTCTCTCCCACTTAGCCTAGGATTCTAGCTGCAGGCGCGGAATTTGAAGCCGAACACAGCGACGATCCCTTCTCTGTCTGTGCGGGGTGCTGTTCGGTGCCCCTGATGCCTTCCCCAGGGGCACCCAGTGGGGCGGTGGGGCAGACAAAATCGGTCTCGATGTGTGCGCGAGGGCAGTAAGACTCGAAGAAGCCGAGGGAGGCACCAGGGTCACAGAACTAGCTGCCAAGTGGCCCCAGGAGTCATGGGCTCATTTCTCTATAAAAATCTGAACGCGGGCTCTTTGGCTCTCTCTTTCTCTTTGGCATCGGAAAAACTAACCAAAGCGATTGCACCACCAGGACCCACTAACTCCATAAGCCCCGGGCGGAGAGATTTCTGTTCATGAGGCTGTTGGAATCCTCGCGACGTTCCCGTGTGGATGTTACCGCTGTCTTCATGTCACAGACGAGGAGACGGAGTCCTGGAGGTGTGGGTGATTTGTCTGAAGCCGCACAGCAAGTCAGTGGCACGGCTGGGGCTTGAAGCTCTTCTGTCCGATTGCGAAGTGTGCGTCCTTGTCCCTGGGACCACGACGCCCCCTTTCGTCTGCTTGCTCGGTTTCCAGAAGCCAGAGAAGGGGCAGACTCATGCACGGGGATCCCTGCTTCTGCAGTAACTCTTCCTTTGGGCCCGGATCCCTTCCTCTGGGATATTCTCAACTGTGCACTTGGCCACCTGGCTGGGATTCGTTTTCACCTGCTGGGGCGACCACAGGACGGGGAGCTTCAAGGCCAGAAACTCATTTTCTCACAGTTCTAGAGGCTGGAGGTCCCAGGTCAAGGTGTTGGCAGAGGGCAGGTTTCTTCTGGGGCCTCCCTCCTCGGGGTGCAGATGGCTGCCGTCTCTTCGTTTCTTCACGTACTCCTCCCTCGGTGTGGATGTGCCTTCACCTCCCCTGCTTTTTTTTAGACTTTATTTTCTTTACTTGTTTTTTTTTTTTTTTTATTAAAAAAAATTTTTTTTTTCAACGTTTATTTATTTTTGGGACAGAGAGAGACAGAGCACGAACGGGGGAGGGGCAGAGAGAGAGGGAGACACAGAATCGGAAGCAGGCTCCAGGCTCTGAGCCATCAGCCCAGAGCCTGACGCGGGGCTCGAACTCACGGACCGCGAGATCGTGACCTGGCTGAAGTCGGACGCTTAACCGACTGCGCCACCCAGGCGCCCCTATTTTCTTTACTTGTAAAAACCCATTTATTTAAATTCAAATTAGCTAACATACAGTATGGTATGGGTTTCAGGAGCAGAACCCGGTGACTCATCACTTACAGATTGATGCCCGGTGCTCATTCCAGCAAGTGCCCTCCTCAATGCCCATCTCCCGTTTAGCCCCTCCCCCCCGCCGCCCCTCCCCCTTCTTATGAGGCCACCTTCGAATGGGATTAGGACCCATAGCCTCATTTACCCCTGATCACCTCTTTAAAGCCACCATCACCAGATAGGGGCGCGTTCTGAGATACTGGGGATGAGGATTTCAACCTGTGAATTTTGAGCAAACACAATTCAGCCCGTAATGGGACTCAGGCAAGTTCAGCGTCCCGGCCTCTGAAGTTCTCTGGGGTCAGCCTAGATCATTGGCGTGGTCCTGCAGTCGAGGAGCCACCAGAAACTGGCTTCTGTTTTCACTGAGGTCGGTCCCTTCCCTGGGCCTCCCCCGCTGGGGTGCAGTTCAGAACGGCCCGCTCAGACGCAGGCCAGCGGCCCAGATCCCCAAGGCACGGCCTCTTCCCTGCTTCCAGGCCTGGGCGCTCTGGCTCCCCTGGCCCATTTTCAGATGTGCTCCCAGGTGTCGCTGGAATCTTCCAGCCTGGGATGCCTGCTGCTCCCGTAGCACGCGGTTTTGCTTTTCATCCCCTTCCTCCTTCCCATGACTGACGGTGTCCTTCCTTCTCTCCATCCGTCTTTTCTTTCCTTCCTATTTCCCTCTCTCTTTCTCTCTGCTCTTTTTCTGTCTTTTCCTCGCTTCTCATTGTCTGTGCACCTGCTCCACGCTGGACACGGCGCTGGTGCTGGAAATACCAAAAATCTGCAGCAAAGGGAGATACAGGAGGCTCGTGGGTGGCTCGGTCGATTGAGCGTCCGGCTTCGGCTCAGGTCATGATCTCACGGTTCGTGAGTCGAGCCCCGCATGGGGCTGGCTGCTGACAGCACAGAGCCTGCCTCGGATCCTCTGTCCCCTTCTCTCTGCCCCTTCCCTGCTCATGCTCTCTCTCTCAAAAATGAAAAAAAAAAACATTAAAAATTTTTTTTTGAAAACGGTAGTAGATGCAAAACCGGAAGCTCCTTGAGGTAGATCTTTCCCAATGACAGTGTCTTACCGATCAATTGTACACTGATCGATCGCAACCAGGAATTTGACACGGATGCAGTCGAGGTAACAGGCCAGTCCAGGGCCCTGACCCATGCCAGCGGCAGGCAGCCTAAGGAGCCGGGCATCCTTCCCGCCTTCTCCCCCCGCCCCACCCTCTGCTCTTGGCCTCTCTGTCTCCTACTCTCGGGGCTCTTAGGACAATAAGTACAAACCCATAAAGCTCCCTTCAACGCATCTTGCTTACCCGCTCTTATCAGAACAGAGGAGAACTGCAAGGGCTTTCAAAAGAGCCATCTGTTAGTTTTCATAAAGACATTATCTGCTTCCCATCACAGGGCTTTTGCTGTCTCTGACATGTGTCTGCCCTCCCTCCGCTGTCTGCGAGAGCAGGAGCTCTCTCTCCACTCTCTGTCTGCGCCTGGCTGCTGGAGGTGGGTTGCAGACGGAGTATTTATCTAAAAGTGAAGAGATCGGACTTATAAGCAAGCCCGATATTAAATGTATAAATAATGCATCCTGTGGCATTATTTATAATGCAATAACATCCCTATAATATAATAAAAGTATGCAGGTTCCCAGCACTTTTCTTAACCCCTTAATGTCTTAGAGAATGCTGTGGGTCAGCCAGTCCCCTCAGTCCTCCAGGACTTTGGAACGGGGCGCCATCTGTCAAGCCCTGTCTGGGACCTGGCCTGCACCCGGCCGAGTCTTTAGACAACCACCAGCAGGATAAACTTGGCCCCAGGGTTCAGAGTTGTGATTTCCAAACTTTGGTGGGAGGCTGAAGGCAGGTTTCCCAGCTTTAATCTACTGATTCAGAATCTTAAAGCATCAGGAGGGGAAATTTGCATGTTTAACCAGCTCTCGGGTAGATTCAAAGACAGGTGAATGAGTGCTCCGGGGCTAGCCTTGACTTGTGGCGGGATAGACCATTAAACTTGCCCAGCTCCTCGCTGTGGGACTCAGAATCACGTCGACCTGGCAAGGACTGTGCGCTGGCCTCGTGCCTTGGTTCCAGGTCTTGCCCACCTGCCCCGCAGCCTTGTCCCTCCTGCCACTAACTGCCAGCTGTGTGTCAGGGCCCAGCTGACCTCCTTGGTGCCACCTGTCACCTACCTGGCTGTCTGAGCCTAGCCCATTCCTCTATCTCCTTACTTAATCAGATGGCAGAAAATTCTGGGTAGAGCGGTGTTTGCTTGGATGCTTGGATGCCTGTGCTCGGTGCCTTGCAAACTCCTGGTCTCCAGCCTGCCCTGGGTTCCCCATGCTGCCCAGAAACCCGCCTCTCTATTTGGCTCTCTTGTGTTCTCCCAAGTGCCCATGTCCTTCGTAGCTGGTATCTTCAGACATCCAATCTCTTCTTTACAATGAACAGGCAACCTCGTATCCTGGATCACCGGAGAACGAGAAGTAGTGAGAGGAAGGATACGATCGGAACCTCCTTCTCCCTGCCTGCCCACCTTCAAGCGTATCTCTGTCCGCGCCCATGTGTCTACCTGCCGTAATAGAAGAGGTTTACTGCCTCCAACATAAGACTGATCCCCTTTACTCTGTGGACTCCAGCCCCAGGCTCCCCAGGTGACCCTCTCCTTCAACCACCTTTTCTTCTTCAAATCTCTAAACTCTCCCCCCTACCAATTTTCCCTCAGCTCCTAAACATGTTCAATATCTTTCGGCCATCCGCCATCGCTTGGCCCGATGCTGCTTCTAGATCTTACCCTGTCTCTTGCCCCATCTCAACCACAGCTCATAGTAATTGTGCTGTGTATACCCTGACTGTTGTCAGAATAGTGACAACACACAGTGAAGGTGCTAGTATTAATCGACTTAATCCTCACGGTGACCCTATGATACATTAAGACGGGGCGGGTCGACATCTAATTACAGCAGAGGGAAAGGGGGTCATGTGTCCAGAGGCACACGGTACTCTGGGATCTGGTCCCAGGCAGTCTGCCTTCAGAGTAAGCGTGACACTTGATGACCCGGTTCCTGCACCTGCAGTGACTCCTCCACAACCAGACCCCTTCTCCCAGGTCAGCAGTGACTTCTGTATTGTTACGTGGGACTTATTTCACCTGGAAGAGTGCCACATGCATGCAATTTTGGAACCCTCATCCTTCTTGGTTCTTGGGGCCCCATGCTCTGTTTTCCTTTTACCTTTTGGGTCTTTCCTCAGTCACATTTTTAGGCTTCTCTCTTGGCCCAAGATCTCACATTTTGGGGTGCCCCAGGGTTCCATGTTTTTGCCCCTTTGCACCCTACACGCTGTCCTAGGACTTCACCAACTATTCCCCAAGAACCGCTGAATCTTGGTTCTGATCCCTGGGCAAGAGGTTTCTCTATTTGCTGATCTCTCAAAACAGACATTTTCCTCATTTAGTCGATTATTTTGCCCAAGTCAGTCCCTCCTTCCTCCTTTCCCGACTCAGTCAATGGCTACCAAGCCTTCATCCAGCCCCCTAGCTGAAACTCACATGGCATCTTGGTCTCTTTCTCTCTTCCCCACATTATGTAATCAGTCGTCAAGCTTTCTCAATCCTACCCGTTCAATTGCATCCCCCATCCCCTCACCTCCTCAACTCCGTCCACGTTGCACACGCCTCCTTAGACTGGCTCAACCCAGGCTCTCATCACCTCCTGCCCGCATCACTGCAACGGATTCCCAGCTGGCCTCCTGACTCCAGTCTTGTGGCCCCTGATACATCTCTTCTGTTTTGAAAAAATTATAAACTATTTAAAATAGAGTGAAAATTACACACAGTGACAGAACGCACACCCACTTATCTACCACTCAGATTTAACAAACATTAGTATTTTGCCCTGTTTGGATAAGTTAGTTGAAAGATCCAATCAATGTCCAGATACAGTTACAGAAATGGACACCCCATTCTTTTCTCCCCTACCTTCTAAGCCAGAGGTAATTACCGACCAAAGTTGGTGTATATCCTTTCTTTCCATGTTTTAAAAATTGACAGGTAAATGTATATTGACAAAAGGCATAGTGTTTTGAATATTTAAAATTTACATCAATCATATCGTACTGCATTTATGATTTTTAAAAGTTTTAATGCATGTCACGTTTTTGAGATGTATCCACAATGACACAAAGAGGTCTGGGGTGCCTGGGTGGCTCAGTCGGTTAAGCGTCCGACTTCGGCTCAGGTCACGATCTCGCAGTTCGTGAGTTCGAGCCCTGCGTCGGGCTCTGTGCTGACAGCTCAGAGCCTGGAGCCTGTTTCAGATTCTGTGTCCCCCCCCCCTTTGACCCTCCCCCGTTCATGCTCTGTCTCTCTCTGTCTCAAAAATAAATAAACGTTATAAAAAATTTACAAAGAGGTCTGAGTAATTCATTTGAACTTCTACACTGAACTGTAGCCATATTCTATCCTTTCCTTATCCATTTCCCTGATCTTGGTCATATCCAGGGTTTCACTAACATACAAAGGGCTGCAAAGAACATCTGTATTCATGGGTCCCTGTATATTTGTGTTTTTTCTCCCCTGCAAGGCACAGATCTAAAACGAGAATAGCTGAGCATCATGGCATAAGCGTCTTTACCAGATACTGCCAAATTCTTTTCACAACGGTTGTATCCACTTCCGCTTCCTCCAGGAGTTTATCAGAATTTCCATTTCCTCACATCCTCACTGCTACTCATAAATACTTAAAGTTTGAAGAGTGAGAGGCCGTGCCTCATTGTCGTAATTTGTGTTTCCCTGATTGCTAGCGATTTGGAAAATTTTTCACATTTGTCATTGGTGTCTTCTGTAAATTGCTGCTTCTAATGATTTTCGTATTGTTTGATTGATTTTGTAAAATTAATTTTAGGAGTTAAACCTTCCAGAAACCAGCTCTTTGTTGGCGATGTTTCGCTTTCTTGGTGGTTCTTCCAAAGTTTTAAATTTATTTATTTATTTATTTATTTATCTATCTATCTATGAGAAAGAGAGAGAGAGTGAATGTGAGTGGGGGAGAGGGGCAGAGGAAGAGAGAGAGAGAGAGAAACCCAAGCAGGCTCCCTGTGCATCGTGGAGCCTGATGCAGGGCTCGATCCCAAGACCCTGTGATCATGACCCTAGCTGAAATCAAGAGTTGGATGCTCGACCAACTGAACTGTGATGTTAGCGCTGTCCTATCCCAAGTTCCTTTACGTGAGGGGGAGCTCTGGGGGCTTTTCTGTGATTTATTTACCCTCATGCCAGCCCCCCCTATTTTAGTCGCTACAGCTTTATAATCACCATTTTTAAAAATTGAGACTATAATTAACACACCGTCTCCTCTATCAGTTTCCAGGCATTTTTCATCACCTGAAAAGAAACCCGTTACTTTCTAATTATCGTTGCTCAACTCATCCCATACACCTCCCCACCCACCTGGCCCTCGGCCACCACTGGTCTGCTTTCCGTCTTTATAGATTTGCCTTTTCTGAACATTTTATACCTGTGATGAAATGTTTTCAAGGTTCATCCATGCTATAGCATGTAATAGCACCGCACTGCTTTTTTATGGCTGGATAACATTCTATTGTACGGACATACCACAAGTTGTTTATCCGTTCATTAGTTGATGGACATGTGGGTTTTTTTTCCCCCATTTTTCAGCCATTATGAATAATGTTGTTATGAAATTTTGTTTTTAAATTTTAAATTCATGCCCTTTAAATTCTCTCGACTATATACCTAGAAGTGGAATTGCTGGGTCATATGGAGTTCTATGCTTAACTTTTTGAGAAACTTCAACTTTATTTTTTAAATTGGCTGCGCCATTTTACATTCCCATCGACAGTGTATGAGGATTTGATTTTTCTGCATTCTGATCAGTACCTGTGAATTTTCTTTTTTTTGAGGATAGCCATCCTAGCAGGTATGAAGTGGTATTTCACTGTGGTTTGGATTTGCATTTCCAGGATGACTAATGAGGTGGAGGATTATTTTTCATGGGTTTATTGGCTATTTGGTATCTCTGGAGAAATCCGGATTCAAATCCTTTGCCTAGTTTAATTTTTTAAAAATATTTATTTATTTTTGAGACAGAGAGAGACAGAGCATGAATGGGGGAGGGTCAGAGAGAGAGGGAGGTACAGAATCTGAAGTAGGCTCCAGGCTCCGAGCTGTCAGCACAGAGCCTGACACGGGGCTCGAACCCACAGACCATGAGATCATGACCTGAGCCGAAGTCGGATGCTCAACCGACTGAGCCACCCAGGCGCCCTGATCCTTCGCCTATTTTAAAGCTGAGTCTTTTTATTATTGAGTTGTAAGAATAATTACTATTTGTATCTGGTAGTGGAAACTGTTCCCTCCACCCTCATTCTCTTCCTTCTTTTCCTGCTCCTCCTTCTTCAGAATTATCATGGCTATTCTTTGCTTTTAACTCATCTTTATGATTTTAAGATAACTTGTATGTCACTATTTATTTACTTTGGCAGATCTTTCACTGAATTTAGACATAGATTGTTTTTGGAGAGGGTTGACATCTTCCCATCCATGAACATGGTATATCTCTCCGTTTGTTTGGATCTTCTTTTTGTCATATTTGGACAAGCTCCCGTTGCCCTCCTTTATGGAGGAATTCCCTGCTGTTCACTTACACGCACGACCTTGCAAAACTCTCAAAGGTCCATTTAGCAACACTCCCATTTTCCTTACATTGATTTGACAGCTGCTTTTCCTTCTCCTGTGTAGCCTGATATCTTCATGTCCAGATTTTAACCTTTTAGGAAACTCCAAGAACTCTTAGACTCCTGAGCTGGAAAGAAGTGGTAGTATCATCGTCCCTCTAGAAGTTCCAGATTTTCAGGAAGAAGCCTGGGTTGGAGCTTAGGAAAAAGAAATTGATGGGTTAAAACTTGCCTTCATAAAGTCTTGATGCCTTGAAGGAGGCAAACCTGTGAACAAATAACTATATTGTTTCCAGATAAGTGTATTATTTGGCTGTTGCTAAAAGACGCTGCCTCTTAAGTGTGGAGCACTGCTTCTGTGTTATAGGGAGGGATAAAAAGTTATTGTGAAGAATATCTCTGGAAAGAGGGACATGAGTGGACCCTTTTGTTAGGAAGATTTAAAGTGAGGAGACAGCCAGCGGCTTTGGAAAAGCTTGTAAGCAGAAAATGGTTGTGGTTTTACCAAGTCCATACTTCTTCATATCTGAGACTAGAAAGCTACAAGGTAGGGGATGAGCAGATATTCACACAGGGCTGTGGACCATCAGCAGAAACAAAGTGGTTTGACTTTCCAGGTCCCACACGAGATCTTCTTTGAGAAAGATGGACAGGCAGAAGTCAGTTGGGTAGAAAGGGCACAAAGGGAAAACATAAGTAGGATGGAGGGGTGCAGAGCAGAGTCTGGACTTTTGACCAGGACCTAGGAATGTGTGACAATGACTGGTTGTCGTATCACCGAAGCTGAGACTGAGAGCCTCTTCTGACCACCGAATTCAGATGGAAGTGTGTTGGCAATAATGACCGCCGTGACCGCATTCTGCTTGCCACCCAGGAGGCTGCTTCTGGCGCCTTCTGTTTCTGAGAGTTGTTTCGCCTTTCAGCCCCTAGGTGGTGCACCTGAGTCTGAGCTGCTCCATTCTGAAAAGCGCAGGATTGATGAATAGAACTGGGGGTTATCAAAAAGCAGTGGTCCTGGGAGAGGAGAAGGACAGCCTCGGGGTACAGGACGGGGAGCCCAAGCTAGTGTTTAATCATAATAAAACCCCAAATCCCTGGGGGATGAAGCAGCTTGTGTCAGTTATGCCGATAACTCGGAGGGTCGTGCAGCATAGGAAGGACATTCATCAAGTCTTCATTCAGCACATATTAACTGAAGGTCTATTATGTGCTAGAAACAGTTCTAGGTGCTGGGTAGGCACATAACAGTCAGCAGAGCAAAGCCCCTGCCTGCAGTCTAGTCGGGGAGATAGGCAGAAAACAAATACGCGCTTGGCTACAAAGTGCAGAGGAAGTCAAGAAGAGACACGAGGGGCTGGTTTCCCAGAGCAGGAGTTTCTGAGAGGGAGCAAACGCCCGTCGCGCAGAGCCAGCCAGTGGGGCTGGGACGGAAAGAAGGACTTGCTCAACCAGATGGAGAATGGACTCAGGAAACCATCTGGGAGTCACTCCATAGTCATGGATGCGACGGGAGGGAGGCACTCAGGGCCCGGGGCGTGAGTGGACAAGTTACTGGGCTGGAGCTTTACTCAGGGGTGGTGGATTTTAAGCTGGGAGTGGGGTGGGCATCATCTCTGGGGATGGACTGGAGTCGGCAGGGGGTGGGTGGGCCAGCCGAGGGGCAGTCTGGGTAGCTGCGCCCGGGGCTGTCGGAGGAGGGATGGGGACCCGAACCAGTGCAGGGTCAGTGGAGATGGAGAGAGAGCGAGGTGGTGGGCTCGACTGAATTTGGTGACTGATTGAATGGGAGTGGGGGGAACAGACAGAAGTCAACATCCCCGCCCTGGCCCCTGGTCTGGGCGACCATCTGCATCGCCTGAGATGGCTCCCTGAGCCCCAAGCAGGCATCTTCCCTGACCCCAAAGCCATTTTTATTATTTTCCAGCATGCAGAGTAACCAGAACTGAACTAATAAAGTGCAGCAGTTCTGCTTTAATGAGCAGGAAAGAGTAATTTGTAATTAGCATATACATTATTTGTACCTAATGAGTGCTTTCCAAAGTCCTTGTGGGGGTTGTTTGTCTTCCTAAGTATTTGAAACCCCCCTCCTCCCAACCATCTTGTTTATGCTGTTTATTTGTACTCTCTGTTCCTAAAAATACACACGAGTACACATGCACACATTGGCGCCTTCATTCACCTACAGCCATTTGCAGATCGTCCGCAGCCAGACTGGCGTCCACGGGGATGTGCGGCCACCGCGTCCACTCGTTCCTTGCGTGCATCAGCGCAGGCACGCAAACCTCACGCCTACACGTAAGCGTGCGCGTGCACATACCTGGGCGTGTTCCCTTCCCTGCGCACGCGTGCCCGGGAAGTGTGGGTACACAGAGAGTGTGCACTCATACAAGGAGCCGGCGGCACGGAGCGCCTGGGTGGCTCAGTCGTTGGAGCGTCCGCCTTCGGCTCAGGTCATGATCTCTTGGTTCGTGAGTTCGAGCCCCGGATCAGGCTCGCTGCTGTCCGCCTGTCCGCGCGCAGAGCCTGCTTCAGAGCCCCTGTCCCCCCCCCCCTCTGCCCCTCCCCTGCTTGTGCTCTCCCCATAAAGAAATAAATACTAAAAAAAGTGAAGCCCGCAAGAGGAAACTTACATCCGATAGTGCCCAAGTACACGCACGTGGAGACACCCAGGGCTACACGCACACGTGCTCATGCAGGCTGCAAAGGGTCAGCGGTTGCTCTCCCCAAGCGGTGATGACGTCAGGCCTTTATCATTCTGGTCTTGTCTACAGATTTGAGGCTCTGAGGCTTCCCCTTCGTGCTCACAGAACCTTGCCCTTGTGTGGATTAGCTGCCTCCCCAGTCACGCTCCTGGCTACCTGGGCTCGTGAAAGACCCGGAGAACAGAAGTCCTACAACACACCGTAGCAGCAAGCCGGAGGGGGACTTCTGCCTCCTCGGGCTGGGGCTCCGCTGGGGCAGAAAAGTTAACACCATGGTTTTGGCCTCCTCCAGGCAAAAATTCTGCCCCGTGATAAGGAAGACCACCAACAAATAGGTGCTAAGCACTAATTTTGCAGTAGGGACTTTCCTCCACGCTGCCACGTAGCCCCTGCCAGAATTTTGACATCGGCATTATTCTCCTTGCTTTGCAGACGTGGGCGTGGACGCTCAAAGGATTGCCAGCATGTGCCAGGCTGCCCGGAGATAGGCTTGAGTCCCGAGGAGTCTCTTGCACTATTTAATCTCTGCGTCTGGACAGCAAATCGCTCCCTGCCCTGCTGGCCCCGCCAAACACAGGTCCCTGCTGGAGCAGATACGAGAGGTGGACAGAGATCCACCGCTTTGTGGTGCCTCTGACCTCCCACGAGGCGTTCCCTTGGGCAGCTGAAGAACAAAGATGAGGTTCTCTGTTCACCCATGGGCCAGAGAGATGGTCTTTTCCTGGGGAAAACACAACTCCTCTTTTCTGACCTTGATGCTTTGCTTTTGACGTGATTCCAGAAAAGGCGCTGGTTAAGTCTTCCCTCGTCTGAAGATCGGAGAGATCACCATCCACGAGGTCCGTCCTGGGTGCCACGTTCCTAAGATCAAGTAAGCTGGGTTTGCAAAAGCTTACACCAAGATATGTACCCCAAGTGAAAAGGGAAAGCACCAGAACTTTTTTTGTTATGCTAGGAAATGTCACATTCCTTGCAAGTTGCTAAGTCTTGTGGTTGGTTACCTGCCGGTCATCGGCCCACTCCTCCCGGACGGGCATTGTGCTCAGACCCGGACACCTGTGCAGCTGAGGAGGGCACCCGGCCACTTTTGGCTTACAGTATTGGAAACATTTTAAAGAAAAAAGTAGTGCAAATGGTTTCACAACTATTCTTTCACTTTAGCTTTAAAATGCCTTACGAGGGAAGTAAAGATATTAACAATCAATCGTGACAACAGCTGATGTTTACTCAACAGTTACTCTCAGCCGGTCTCACGATGGCCTCCATGTGTTAAACATTTCACATGCAACGGTCTGTGTGTTCGGTTCTCACCGGGAGCCTAGAGAGTTCTAGTCCGAGAATGGGCTATCACGGCGCCCGTTTTCCTGCTGAGAAATGAAGGATCGGGGCGGTGAAGTGACCTCAGCGATGTCTCCAGGGAGGATCCCGGTCTGCTGACTCTGAGGACTGATCTCCTGTCCCTGTAGGGATGGATGGAGTGGGGCTGGGGTCCTGGGAACCATGTGCCTGCTGTGCACTCTCAGTCGCTGTGGCCCTAAAGCTGTTGCAAGTAACGCTTTCCAGCCCAGTCATCTGGGTGTGTTGACTTCCACCCAGGGAACAGGAAAGGGGGCTATGCCCCGCCCTCCTTGCCGGTGCAGCTAAAATTTGCCAATTTCTGGGGTATTACACCCTGGTCAGTTTCAGCTACCAACCGTTTAACAAAGAGAGAGAAGGAGGAGGGGGACAGGGATATTTAACAACTGCATATTTAACGCTTGGCTCTCTGGCTCCAGCCCATTGTGGAACCCAAGGCCCCAGCAATTAACCTTTTGCTACCTCTGGGCTCAAAGGGGGCCAGGCCGTGGGAACAGAGCACCAGGAGGATATTCGGAGGCATTCTCCATTGCCTCAACCTGGATGGGGCTGATGGTGTTTTACTTCTTCCTTTGCCTCCCTCAGGGAGAAAACAAAGAGTGGATCCCAGAAAGGCCAGGGCCTCTAATCTCTCAGTAAAAGCCTTTGAAAGGAGGGGAAGGTAGCTAGGTCCACCGCAGAGAGCTGGCAAAGCTGGGTCTCCAGAGGCCAGGGCCGGGGGCTCCACGAGTGGAGTATGGAGCAGGGCTGGCGGGCTGGGAGGAAACGGCTGGCGGAAGGCCTCCCGGACCCTCCATCCTGTCTCCGTCACTCCCACATAGATTAACAAGCCCCAGGGTGCCCTTGGCGTTGGGCAGCCATGCTCGGGGCCTCCCCAAAATAGACAGGACGCCTGGTGCCTCTCTCTAGGGTCCCAGCTATTGTCTTTATGAGCCTGGCGGGTTCAGGGATCATATCCTAACACTTCCTCTCCATGCTTAATCACCATCCTGATGGATAGCCGCTTGCACAGATAGCCCGCGGGCTGTTGAGGGCAAGCCCTTCTCTGGGCAGCCCGGCCTCCATCGTGTGCATATGGGGGTGGCTGGCAGTGCTTTGGCTGCGTCTAGAAAGGGGCAAGTGGGGCCCGTTAACCTTAAAAATGAAGCCATCGTTTCACTAGCAAAAATGGGTTGATTTGGGTTTATTACAATTTGGGACACGCGAGCTATGGCAAAAACCATCGGCCACTCTAACGAACAAAGGAGAGGAACGTTATTTTATGGAGAAGAGGGAGGAAGCGGGGAGGGGTTGTTTGAAGGAAAGTGTGTTGGAGCCAAGCAGTTCAGGGTGAGGACGGTTTCTCGTGGACTGAGTTGCAGGGGGTGGTCGATTTCTTGCAGGAGATGTGCAGTTGATTCTTTCCTATTCAGATTCTTCTGTTGGGGTTTCTAATGGATAATTCTTTCTTTAACTGACACAGAGTGGTATGGCTACCCCTTCCGGCTTCCCCGTCTTGCCCCCCTACTGTACTTTAGTGATGGCCCCCTTCGTTATTGTTCACAGGCTACTGTGGAGCCTTTGCGAGGGCTCAGAGATTCTTTTTGGCTGAGGCTGACTGGGGGGTGGGGGGTGGGGAGTGGGGGCGGAGGCCCCAAGTTGGTGCCATGGGTGGGGGCGGTGTATGGGCCACAATCAGCCACTAGGGGGCAGGCCTTGACAGCAGGTGGACCAGACTCACCCCCCCCCCCCCCATCAAAGCTCAAAATGACTGGGAGGAAGGACAGCCACACAGAGTGGCCTGCTCTAGGTCTCGACAGCTCCAGAGAGAGTCAAAAACTGGAGGTAGGGACGCTGGAGATAGGAGGCCATTTGCAGGTTCCCCTTATCTTCCTTGTCTGCGGTAATGGGATAATGATGAGCTGCTCCAGCGTCTGGACAGAGGTGGGAAGTGGCTTCCCCATGCAGTGGAAGGGGTCAGGGCCGGGACGACTATGAGAGACAGAGAAGGACAGGCCTGGGCTAGAGCCAGGAGCTGGCAGCTGCCGGCGAGGGCCACCCTGCAGACAGATGTGGGAACCCTGGCTTGAGGGATCTAAGCCCCAGAGGGCCCTTCTTGATTGTGTCCTCTTGGGTCCGCCTGGCCGACTTCCTGTTGGCCTTGCAATGCTGAGCTTAGCTTTTTTTTTTTCTTTCCCCAGCTTCTCCAAAGAAGTCCCTGCCCTTCCTGTTCTTAGCTCTGGCTGATTCTGGCAGTTTGTGAACCCTCTGAGCCAGCTACCTGCCCAGAATGGAGTTTTCCAAAGGAGGCACTAGATGGCTGGAGCTGAAAGCCAGTAGCTCTTGGAGTTCACACCGAGGCGGGGAAAGACTGGGGAGCCCGGATGTAAGTGGGAGGCCTGAAAGAGCCAGGGGCCTGCAGCTGTCTGTCCTGTCCGTCCACCCATCTGTCCATCCATTTATCTACCCATTCTCCATCTCCCTATTAATCTATTCCATCAGCATATGTCATGTGCCAGGCTCTCTTCTAGGTCCTGAGAATACAGCTGTGAACGTGACCAAAAAGGCCTCTGCCCTTATGGGAACTGCATTTGAATGGCAGCATCCCAGAGGGAAGCCCAATCGCTAGTTGTGGCTTCAGAATGACAACAGATGAGCCTTCTCTTAAACTATCGAGGCAGCGAGGGCCCGTCCCCTCCTGCCCTGGTACAAGCAGACATTTACGATACGTGTAGGAGGAGCGCCAAACGCGCACACCCACGTATGCTCACGGCGCAGTCTCTCGGGCCGACGTGGCCCCAAAGTCACGGCGCACATACACCTGCACACCTGAATGCGTCGCTGTCTGAACACCTGTGCACACAAGCACACGAATCCACACACGCACACGCTTGGGTGCCCGGCCGCTGACTCAAGCACCCTGGCACATAGGCACATAAGTACCCAGAGATATGCGCATTTGGTACAGTTTGGATCTGTGTGCATGCAACGCACGTGTCCTCATCCATGCACAGAGGTCGCGCGCTCACGAGCCCACACGTGTGCCTGTAAATGCCCCCTGAGACTTTGACCTTTTCCCCAGAGCCACACCCCCGACCATTTTCCCATCCTATCCTGGGGAATTATCCACATCCCTGACAAGAGAATGGGTTACTAATGCAGCCACAGAGCTGTTTTGACACTTTTGACGAATAACATTCAATACTATTAATTGGAACAATTGCTTTTCATTTAACTAAATCACGGGAATTGCTAAACTAAATTGAAACGGAATGTAATTTTGCCGCGCGCTGCTTTAATATGGGCCTCTAAATGTCTTCTCCCTGAAGGATTAGTAACTTAATCACCCACCAGTGATAACTGCTTCCCAGGCTCAGCTGGGAGGCTTCGTGCGCAGCAGCAGCCTGGCTGGGAACAGGCCGGGCTCCAGTGACAGTTCCTCCTGCCTGCCCTGTGCCCCCCCTCCTGTATTATTCATCGCGGAGAACACGGCTCCCTCCCTGCTCTGATTCCAGCAGGACCCTGAGAGATCATTTCCATTTTCCCTCGGTTCTGTCCCCCTGTTTGTGATCTGGCCTGGGGTCTGTCACCCCTGGAGTCTGAACGTGGGCCCAGGCTCTGTCTGTGGGCCTCTCTGAGCCTTGCTGGGCCCCTTCGTCCCGAAAACACTGGCCCTGGAATCGGGGGCCCCTTAGGCTCCCAGGGCAGCCCACAGGCTGGCCCAGCTCCCAGAGGCTGGTTGACATGGGCCAGAAATCCCCCCTCCACTGCCTGGGAGAAAGGCCCCAGCCCGGCGGGCTGCTGGTTTGCCCCACTGTCCTGGTTTGCTTGAGACAGAGGGATTCCCAGGACATGCAACTTTCAGCGCTAAAGCTGGACAGTCCCCAGCAAATGGGGACAGCGGATCACCCCAGCCGTGAGGCCCCTGTGCTTCCAGCTTGAAATCATCCCTCACTTTTATCGAGTGCTTACTGTATGCTAACAGCATGGCATACGTGATCTCATTTAATTTTGGGAACAATTTTTATGGGGGTAAATTCTCTTAACTTACTCGTTTAGCAGCGAGAAAGCTGGGACTCGGTTTTTGTAAACTTATGTGAGATCTTATCATAGCACCTTGCTCCGTGGGAAGCACTTGTGTTAATGGCTCAACGTGCATCTCCCCGGGAGCCTTGGAGATACACCTCGTTTCTGTCATTCCCATTTTATAGGTGAGGAAACTGAGGCTCACAGAAGTCAAGGTTACTGCTGGTCAGGGCCAGACCTGTGATTCCAGACTCAGGAGAGGGTTCCACCTCTCCCTCCCCTCCCCGCCCCGGCGCCCACTGTAATGGCTTGTCTTTCAGGCCATATGAGGGCCTCCTGGGTTCTTTTCCCCTGGGTGTTCTGAGGAGACCGGCCAAGGGCTTCTGGAGGTGAAGCTCCCAGCATATTGGAGTTACTGACTTAAGTGTGGCATCCTATACGTACAACTCCTGCCCATGGGTGTTCAAACTAGGTGAGGCCACTCCCCAAATAAAGCTTTCTAGAAGAGCCACGCCTTTCCACTTGCAATGGCATGGAGGCTAGCATTGGGTCCTTGAATGGATGCTGTAAGGGACTGTGGGTTCTTGCTGTGAACCCCTCTTCCTGCCCACCCCGGCAGGGAGCTCAGGCCTCCCTGGGACTATATAGCAACAGCTTTTTTGTACGTCTCTGTGCCCGCCTCTCCATCCCCTCCCTCTCCCTGGCCCCAAGGTTGTTGGGCAAAAATTCTAAATGTGCCTCTGAGTTGTCGCTCCAAAATACATACTTGAAGAGGAAGGGGCTTGCTTCAAGAGGGAACAACATTACTGAGCCCTTCTTCAGAGCTAGATGCTTCGTACATTCTCATTTAATCCACCAGCAACCCAGGGGCCGGCATTATTCCCATTTCACGGTTCAGAGAACCGAGGCACCGAGGGGAAGGCATTGCCTGAGCTGACGCACTTCGGAAATGGCAGGCCGAGCTTTAGGAATCAGGATTGCACGCACCCGAGTCTCTCTCCGGGCTGGGACTGCTCTTCTCCAGAGTGTATCCCTTCCCACCCCCCAGCTTTCCTGTTTCCCGGCGGGGAGGCAGCGTGGCAGGGCGGCAAAGCTGGTGAGGCGTCTACGCAGATGGATGTGGGCCTGGAGCCCCCGGCTGTCCCATTGCTCATGAGACCTTGGGCTGAGATCCGTTCATCTCTGCTTGTAAAATGGGGGTGCACGCTGTCCCCCCCCTCCCCCCTTGGCTGGGAGGCCGGCTCAGAGCCTGGCGCGGAGCGGAGGCTTAATAAATGGTGGCTACCGTTATTATTTTTTATTATTTCTGACGGTTTGGAAGGAGGTTCTCCAGAGTTCAGCGTCGCAGACTGTCAGGCCGTGCCTCCCCTGCACATTTTACGCTGCCTGTGCCCTTGAGTTTCCCATTAACTTAATAGGTCTGGACATAAAGGAGCCAGTTGTTCATGGGATCCCAGAGTCAATCAACAATCTACCCTTCACTGCTCCCATTCACTAAAATCGATATGTATTGATTGAACACCCAGGCCGCGTGGGGCCCCGAGGCTGCCCTTCAGGGGGTCTCATCCTTTTGCTGAGCCGGGAGGATGCGCCAGGGGACCGTGTCTCCAAGTGTGGCCCTTGGAGCCACAGCGGCAGCGTCGTCTGGGAGCAGGTTAAAAATGCAACCTCTGGGGCGCCTGGGTGGCGCAGTCGGTTGAGCGTCCGACTTCAGCCAGGTCACGATCTCGCGGTCCGTGAGTTCGAGCCCCGCATCGGGCTCTGGGCTGATGGCTCAGAACCTGGAGCCTGTTTCCAATTCTGTGTCTCCCTCTCTCTCTGCCCCTCCCCCGTTCATGCTCTGTCTCTCTCTGTCCTAAAAATAAATAAACGTTGAAAAAAAAAATTAAAAAAAAAAAATGCAACCTCTTGGGCTGAGCCCAAGCCCTGCCGAATCAGAGCGGCGAAGGCGGGGCCCAGGCACTCGTGTTTCGATGAGTCCTCTGGACCTAAGGTGCGCTAAGGTCTGGGAAACGTTCTGAAGACCCGAACGCGGCTATTCTCTGAGAGGGGCCGCCTGTGGGATCCGGGGAAGGAGACTGAGAGTCAGTGGGGGGACCTCGGGAGGATGGGGTGGCGCCCTGACGTAGGAACTGGGGCCCCTCCCAGGCTTGGGCCCAGGTGGGGAGACAGGGCCGTTGCTCACCCACGTGGCGCCTCCAAGCCACACAAAGGTGCCCCTTCCTCTGGGTGGAAGCTGCCGGTCGGTGGAGCGCGGGCTCGATTTCCATCTTCATTCACTCCCCGTGTGCGCAGGGCTTAGGCAAGGTGGATGGTGGGGCCGGGGAGTTCCAGGCCTGCCCTCCCCTGGGGATGGGGATGCTGGACGAGCCACAGTGATCCCCCTGCTGCAGAGACCGTCCCCGGGCCTCGGGCCTCAGCAGTCCTCTACGTGAAACAGGCTGTGAAGACTGCAACCCTTGGGAGAAACACGCAGAGCACGGTTATGAAGACAGCAAGCCACGGGCCGGAGGAGGCATCCTGCCCTGAGCCAACGCTGGGCGAGATAAAACGGGCGTCTGACGCGCAGGTGCCTCCAGAGCATCGACCTCCTGCCAATGACGCGTCAGCCGGACGTTGATGGAGAAATCGAACGGGCCGCCGAGTGTGGCCGGGGAGTAAGAAAATGCTCTGCCCTACGCCCGACAGCCAGCCCTCTTCCTCCTCCCTTAGCCCCCCCACAAGGGGACCCTCTCAGGCTGCCCCCCCCAGATTCCCCCCCCCCCCCACACACAGACAAGGGTCTGCAAGGATCAGCCATTCCCCCTCGGAACCCTCACCGGCTGCCCGCCCCCCTGCTCTTAACAGCTGCTGTACTCTCCCTTCATCCCGGAAGCCTTCCTGGGTTTCGGCTTCAGCTGGCCCTCTGGAACACCGCTCTAACTGTTCCTGGGGCTTGACGGGGGCCATGCCCCCGTCCACATTCCTCTGTCTTCCAGAAGGTGACTTCCTGGAGGTAAGGCACTACCGGGCGTCTCTTTGTCGTCTGTCTTCCCAACTGGGAGGCATCTCACAGCAAGGCCGGGGCCCTCTCTGTCTGTGAAGGAGTTTCCCCTCTTCGACATCTGTGGCCACACATTTTGGGTGAAGTGGAGGGAGCGAAAGCCCTTCTCGGTCCAGCCCCAGGGGCCCCTAGACCTGCCTCGTTGGCACGAGCTGACGTCTGGAACCCCGCTGCGGTGGGGAGTTGCTCTGGGGCTGCTACCCCTCTCTCCCGGCCCCAGCCCGCGGTCTAACACGCGTGGGAGCACTGCTCCCTGCAAGGCCAGCTCGGGGGGGAAGTCTCATGGCGGCTGGACCTGGTGCCCGTCCAAGTGCCCCTGGGGACTTCGCACGTGTTTCTGTTGTCTCCATAGCGAGGATGCACCGACTCTCATTTTCTCTGGTCCAAAGGGGGGATAAAGCCCCAGTCCTACGTCCTCTTGGAGGAGACCAAGAGCGGACAGACGGCTACAAGGGACCGATGGAAGGGAAGGGAAGAAGGAAGCGGAGCTCCCAGGACAAGGGGTCTCTCAGCCAGGCTCTGCGATGGGGCTCTGGCTAGTTGCAGCTACGTCAGAAACTTGTGCCTCGGAGGCTGGACGGTTCTGTGATTCTCGCGTCCGCTTTCACAGTCCTTGGCGGTCGTCTTGAATTTGCTCCTTGTTTTCCACCCTTACCCCTCTCCACACGTTTCCTTCTCAACAACTATCTTCCGGTTCCTAAAACCAGGGAAATGGAGGGGCCATCTTCTCTGGGTCCTGGGACCTCTGAGGCCATGCGGCACGGCTCTCCTGCCTCTGCCTGCCCTCCTTCCCCCGTGTGCGCTTTTCCACCATTTTCACACTGACGTGTTCCAAGTATGCGCTTCTGTGCTCCTTGACCTCTCTCCCATTTTTCTGGATCACCTCGGTTGTCCCCGTCACCTCTGCACGTAGCTCCCAAATTCCACTTCCTGCTTCCTGAATGCTCTATGACCCCGCCCTCCCCAACCCGCTTCTGTACATCCCGCTTCCTGGGGACATTTCTAGATGTGGTCCCTGCCAGTACGTCAACATGCCTCAAACTAAACGCAGTCTCTTCCTTCTCACACCAGCTGTAGCTTCCGACCTCCCCCTTTCTGTTCAAAATAGTCTCACCCAGGGGCACCTGGGTGGCTCAGTCGGTTAAGCGTCCGACTTCGGCTCAGGTTACGATCTCACCGTCTGTGAGTTCGAGCCCCGCATCGGGCTCTGTGCTGACAGCTCAGAGCCTGGAGCCTGTTTCAGATTCTTCCTCTCGCTCTCTCTCTGCCCCTCCCCTGCTCATGCTCTGTCTCTCTCAAAAATAAATAAAAACATTAAAAAAAATTAAAAAAAAAGTAGTCTCACCTAGACTTGAGAGTTAAAGTCGCTGAGGTTTCTTTCCTGCCTCTATCTTAATCTCTTTCAAAAATCCGATTGGCAGCTCCAGAATTTCTCTGCCAGGTCTTTCCTCTTCCTACTTGCCCTTTCTGAGGTCTGGACCCTCACTTCCTCAAATACTTGCTGCACAGACGTCTTCCTCTGTTGGTAGGTTTCTATCCCATTCATCAGACACATTGCTGCCAAGTTCATCTGTCCATTGCCCGGGCAGGATCGTGTCACGCTCTACTTAGCAATCCTCTAGCACAAATGCCGACTTCTCCTCCCATCCTTTTGTGGGGGAGCCTCACACGAGTGGAGGGCATGTGCTACGGAGCCAGGCAGAGCTAACGTGACTAATTTATTTCTGGTAGAATATGAGCAGCAGTGAAGCATTTCCAGCCTTGGCCCGTAAAATCCCCTACGTGTCTTCCCCTGCGTTCACGCCCTTTTGGGCTGGTTGGGATGGCATCAGCTCAGGTGGTCTCGGAAGCCATGTGTTGAAGCTGACGAGGCCACCCTCGTCCAAGCGAGTCCGCTTGGATACCCGAATGGCCGGGTGGAACAGAATTGCACCGGCCTGGAACATTTATCCTGGACAATTCTGCGCGAGTGAAGGTATCTTTTACTCCGTAAGCTACTGCAATTTGGGGGTCCGTCACAGCTAGTTAGCTTATCCTACCAAATATATTACCTATTGCCTGTGGCAGGCATGATTTCTAAAATAATCCCCCGAAGATGACCCACCCTAATAGCCAAAACTTGTGAGTGAGTATGGTGAACTCTTACGCCCCGTGATTATGTCACGTTACGTGGCAAATTGATCTTCAGATAGGGAGATTGTCCTGGGTTATTCAAGTAGGCGCGGTACACGTATATGGGCCCTTGAAAGGGGAGAACTTTCTTTGGCAGTTGGCAGTAGGGAAGGCCAGGGAGGTTCAAAGCAGGAGAAGGACTCAGTGAACCGCGGCTGGTTTGCAGAGGCAGGGGCCCACGTGAGAAGGAGTGCGGGAGGCCTCTGGCAGCAGGAGTGGTCCCTGGATGACAGTCGCAAGGACACCGGGACCTCAGATCCAGAGCAGCTGCAAAGAACCGGGTTGTACCAACAACCTGGGTGAGCTTGGGATCCTAATTTTCCCTCAGCTTCCAGAGGAGAGGTCAGTCTGGCTAACACCTTAGGTTCTGCCTTGTGAGACACTGAGCAGTCCGCTCGGACTTCTGATCTATACACGTGTGAAATAAAACACGAGCCTTGTTTTGGGCACCCGGGTGGCTCAGTCGGTTAAGCCTCCGGCTTTGGCTCAGGTCATGGTCTCGTGGTTCGTTGAGTTCGATGCCCGCGTCGGGCTCTGTGCTGACAGCTCAGGGCCTGGAGCCTGCTTCGGATTCTGTGTCTCGCTCTCTCTCTCTGCCCCTCCCCCACTCGTGCTCTGTGTCTCTTTCTCTCTCTCAAAAATGTTTAAATATTAAAAAAATACAGTAAATGGGAGAAAATATTTTCAAAATACGTATCGGGTAAGTGATTACTATCCAAAATATATAAAGAACTCTTATAACTCCGTAGCAAAAAAACGCCCCCACCAAGAAAAACCAAACAACACCCCTCCCCCCCCAAATAAGCAGGCAAAGGACTTGAACAGGCATTTCTCCAAAAAAGGCATGCTAATGGCCAGCAGGTATCAGAAAAGATGCTCAGCGTCCCTAACCATCAGGGAAATGCAAATTCAAATCACACTGAGACATCACCTCATACTTATCAGGATGGTCGCTATCAAAAAACAAAAGCTAAGTGTTGGTGAGGATGTGAAGCAATTGGAAACCTTGCACGCAGTTGGCGGGAACAGAAAACGATGCAGCCACTGCAGAGAACAGTGTTGTGATTCCGCAAAAAAATTAAAAACGGACTCGCCAGATGATTAAGCAATCCTGCTTCTGAGTATTTATCCGCAAGATTTAAATCAGGATCTTGGAAGAGCTATCTGCAGTCCCATATGTGCTGCAACGTTATTCACAACAGCCAAGACGAGGAAACAACCTAAGTGTCCACCCACAGATAAATGGATAAAGAAAATGCGGTCTATGCATAGAACGGACTATGATTCAATTTCAAGAAAGAAAGCCATCCTACCATCGTGATAACACGGGTCAACCTGGAGAACATTTTGCTAAATGGAAGAAGCCAGTCACAGAAGGACAGCAACTGCCTGAGCGCGCTTACAAGAGGTATCGGAAAGAGTCCAATTCATCGAAACAGAGACTGGAATGGCGGATGTCAGGAGCTGGGGGGAGGGGCCGAATGGGATTGCTGGCCAGTGGGGGTGAAGCTTTAGTTGTGCAAGCTGAATGAGTTCGAGAGATTTGTATAGCACTGTGCCTACGGTTAACGACACCGTATGGTACACTTCAATTTTGGGTTCAGAGGGTAGGTCTCCGGGGAAGCGCTCTTACCGCCTGGGAAAGAAAGCAAATACTCGGTCAGGCTTGGGAGTCATTGTCATGACGGAACACGTGGAGCTTCTTGGTTTGTAGGGAGGCGAATCCCATGTAAACAAGGTCTCTTCTCTTTCTTTGGCTTTGGAGAATTCTTCCGTGCACGTGGCCTTGGTTGGGCGGCCCCTCTTTCAGCGAGGCGAGCCCGGCCTCATTGCCTGGCAGCAAAACCCAGGCTGCAGGCCCGCGGGGTGGGGGGGTGGGGGGGTGGGGGGGTCCCTCTGCCCCCGTTCCGCCCAGCCCCCGCCTCGTGCCTGCAGCCCAGGTGAGCTCCCCCAGCCAGCCTCTGGCAGCACTGGTACATTGCTTCTGGGCCGGCCTGCCCATCCTTCATGAATTTTTATTAAACAAAACTGTAAGCAGATTGATTTTGTCCTCTTTTATTGCATTTTTATTTAATTCCCTTCCATGGTGGAGGCTCCATCATGTTACCGCAGAGTAAATCACTCCGGGGCATCAGGCCAACGCCGTGGAGAAGGGCAGGATCTGGCTTCCCAAGAGCACATTTACCGCATAAGAACCTTTATTAGCGGAGAGTCATTGATTTTTTTTTTTTTTTTTTTCAGGTCACAGCCCCTTCACCATCCTTTAAATAAGAGAGTATCACCAAGTTACGCTGGAAGAGAGACTCGGTGAGGCCAGGGTCATGGGGTGTAGGCTTGTCTTTAGGTCTGACAACACCCGCAGCCCCCACCAGCCTGCACCCCGCGCCTACTGGGTGTCGGTGTGGGTGAAGCATGGAGAAGGGTGGACCTGTCAGTGGTGCATGAGGGTGGAAGGAAAGAGTAAGTCCAGGAACAAAACAATTTAGCATCGTTAAAAAAAAAAACAAAAAACTGAGGGTGGTTCTAGTTTAGCCACAGCACTTTGTATACGAAATCGACACCCTGAGAATTGACAGATCAAAGCATCTCCTTTGGTCGCTCCTGCGTCTGCATTCCAGGTAAAGGATTTGGGGGTTTTATTCTTAGGAGCTGGAGGGTCACTGAAGGTTTTGGAGCAAGGCAATCACAGAATATTTTCTTTGCTCCAGGAGGCTTAATCTGGCAGTGGAACGTAAAATGAATTTGAGAAGAGTGCAGGGATGGGGTTGGAGGAAGCCACTAGTGCCCAGCCTGGGCTCAAGGCAACAGGAACCTGATGTGCAACAGCGGAATGCTAGAAATGGCAAGCCGGAGGGGCGCCTGGGTGGCTCAGTCGGTTGAGCGTCCGACTCTGGCTCAGGTCACGATCTCACAGTTCGTGAGTTCGAGCCCCGCATCAGGCTCTGTGCTGTCAGCTTGGAGCCTGGAGCCCGCTTCCGATTCTGTGTCTCCCTCTCTCTCTGCCCCTCCCCTGCTCTGTCGGGCTCTGTCTCCCTCTCCAAAATAAATAAACATTAAAAAAAAATTAAAAAAAGAAATGGCGAGCCGGAGACACATAAATGAGAAGGGAACCGTCCGAGGTGACTCGGGTGTTTTTGTCCATTGCAGAAGGAAGTTAAAGCAGAGAAACAGGTTTGAGCTCAGAAAACGGGGAGCTGAGCACGCTCATTTAAAGAGCAAAAGAAATGGGGGCCCCTGGGTGGCTCAGTCGGTTAAACGTCCGACTTGGGTTAAGCGTCTGACTTCGGCTCAGGTCATGATTCTTGGATTTGAGTCCGGCGTCGGGCTCTGTGCTGTCAGGGCCGAGGCTGCTTCGGATTCTCTGTCTCCCTCTCTCTCTGCCCCTTTCCCACCTGCGCTCCCTCTCTCAAAAATAAATAAACATTTAAAAAGCAAAAGAAAATACACGCATACTTGTCATTGCAAAGTCATGCAGGCGCATTGCAGAAAAATGTGAAAGATTAGAGGCGAGCGCAATAAAGAGCATATCAACTATCTTCAATCCCTCTACCGTGATTTGCCCTTTGCGATGGTTAATACATGTTGCCCTGTATCCTTCTAGGTAGATAAAGAAAATGAATCATGCTACCAAAGTTTCTTCAAAAATGTGATTCTTAATGGCTGCATATTACCTTATCATCTGGACACACAAAAATTGATTTAGCTGTCCACCTATCGCTGGACTTCCAATTGATTTATAGTTTCTCTGTACTATAAATAATGCTGTGGTGAACATCTTGGTGTATACATCTTGTCTGTATCTCTGATAAATTTCTAAAGTAAAATTATTGAGTTAAAGGTTATAATCTTTTTAAAGGCTCTTAATTCATGTTGTCAAACGCTCCCTAGACACTGATACAGTGTCCGTGTGTGTTCATTTCGTAGCACATTTATCAACACTAAGATTATTTTGATTTTTTAAGAATCTTTGCCAATTTCGTAGTCAAAAAAACCAGGATATTCCACTGTTTGTTTCTTAAATTATTCACTCTTTTATTACTAATAATTTTATAATAACTTTGGGTGTGCTATTGGTCATTGGTCACTTTTTATTTCTTCCCTTTTGAGATCTGTGTCTCTTGTCTAAATTTCTATCGGAGAGTTGCTTTCTCTCCTTACCAATTTATAACAAGTTATAGAGATTTGTCTGTCATACATGTTGGAGATTTCTTGTTTTGTTTTGTTTTTTTTTTGTTTTTGTTTTTGTTTTTGTTTTGCCATTTCTCATTTAGCTTTCAAATGTTCGTTTATATGGCGCTTTTGACAAGTCGAAATTCCGAAGTTGCATACGGTCATTGCGATCAGTCTTCTTTTTGTGTTTTTTTTTTTTTTCTCCTTCTGTAACACTCTGAAAATCCTCAGAACAAGACCAGGTAAACATTTACCTATAGCTTCTTCTAATTCTTTGTGATTTTACTTCTTTGTTTCTTTAGTTGACGTCAGACTGTGGTGATCACAGGTACAGGCTCTGGAGTTAGGTGGGTTTGGATTTGGACCCCGATTCCCCTACTTACTCGCTGTGTGATCTTGGGCAAACTACTTCGCCTCTCTGAAATTCATTTTCCAGACCTGAAATGGGGCTGGTATTTATCTCACTGATCTGTTGGGAGTATCGCCAAAGAGGACGCATGTGAAGTGGCCAGTATGATGCCTGGCGGACCGCAGACGTTCAAGGGGCAGGCATTGTTAGGGCAGAGCTCTGTTAAGTGTGTATAGCTTTGATCTCTGCGAGGCTTGAGCCCGTGTTCTGTCTGTCTCCATATTCCATGTCTCACCAAGGGCATGGCTTCAAGTACATTATCACGGTATACTTGATGAATGTATGCAATGAAATGAGCTGGTGGCATTTTTAAGTTGTAAGGGCAAATACATGCCTGCTCCTGGGAATCCGTTTTAAAGTGTTGAACCCCTTTAGAAATAGTGACCTGTGTGTCTAGAATGCGGAAGAAAAAAACCCCTAAACAAATGAGCATTGTGTTTTCGTTAGCCGCAGCTCACCGGTCAGGGTTGCGGGTCTGTTCGGTCACCTCTGACCCCTGACTTCTGGCCCTGACCTATGCCTACAAGCTACTGCTTCACTCCAAGTCTATACACGGAGAGTGGTAAGAGCTAGAAGGGCCCTTTGAGGTTGTGTTGTTATCTAGACTTCCAGCATTTGTTTTAGCTGCTAAACACTTTTTTTCTAAAGAATGTTATCTCGAAAGCTCAATACGTAGAACAGACCAGCGTAGAGATGGTCTGGCTGAAAGACAGGGTCAGGAGGGCATAGTCCTCCTGCTGGGGGCTTTGCACCTGCCGCTCCTTCCAACTGGAATGCAGTTCCATTCTCCCCTGTCCCAAATTCCTAGTTGAGTATTCCTTTTCCTTTGGGTCCTAAGTGAAATACCTCCTCCAGGAAGCCTTCCCTGACTTTCCTCGAACTAGATCAGTCCTCTCTCCTATAGACGTGTAGCCCTAAGTACCTCTATGTGCTAACTACACCCACTTGTAAATTTACATCTGTTAATGTTCATTTCCTCCTACTAGACTCTGTATAAAATAGAGGCGAGGCTATGACGGGTTCGTTGGCCGTTATATTCTGAATGCTGACTGCGAAGCTTGGCACTCAGCGGCGTTCACTTAATATTTGATGCCTTGTTGAAACTGCATCCGATCCAATCCCTTCCTTTTCCAGACAGAACCAGTATTTTCCACCTCCACCGTGGGCTAGATCCTCTTGTGGGTACTGGCGGTACCTTTACGAGGAAGGCAGGCGTGCCCCCTGTCCTCAAGGAGTGCGCATCTCGTCAGCATGCGGGGCCACCGAGGCAGGTTCATTAATTTCAGTGGTGATAAATACATTGGGCTTCTATGTAAGACTTCACTGGAAGATAAAGTGCTTTTGTTTTTCAAGAACATAACTGGCAAATTTCTAGTCCAGGGCATTTTGTTGGCGATAAAGGCAGCGGTGAAGGGTGGTGCCTGGGATTCCGTCGCGGTAGTGCATTCAGGACGGGGCCCCACCACCTTGTCAGGATGGGGTTACCCTCTGATGAATACCGGATGGGGAGTCAGTGCTTCCCAGAGTTGCCCACTGGGGTGCCTACTGGGCTTGCTCTAATAAGCGCATAAGAACTCATGCTCCTTGTGAGTTCACCAGAATTACATGGTCAACCAGCTACCACACGCCCCTCTGTCCAGCGGTTACTTCCAGGAGACGGCGGGGCTCGAGGGAAGAGTGGTCCTTTAGGGAGTTTTCAGGGTGCTTGAAAGCAAATCCCAACTCCTCACGGACCCAGGAGACCTGTGCTGATCTGGTGCCGTCTCCCCACCCGCCTCCGTTCTGTTCCATATACTGTCTCATGTGGCATCAGATGTCAAGTTCGGGTCCTACTGGAATCATTCGCAGTTGCAGATCAGGGGGTCGTGCATAGCCCGTTAGGGCTGTTGGGGTCTGCGACATGGGTTCAGACAGCAGTACCTCCCCGTTTGGAGCCTGCCTCTTCTTCCATCCCTTCTAGAAGCCGCTGGGCTGGGCCACCCTGGAGCCCACTCCCGTAGGGGTACAGCTGCGGGCCTGAGAACAGCAGAAAGCTCCCAGGCTCCCTCCCTCTGCTGTGCCAGGCTGCCGGTGCCAGCCGGGGAGGAGGGCCCCCCTCCGCCTCTGCTTGTTTCCCTTGATTGTTATGTAATGTTCGGCAGCAGGAGGTAAATTCCTCTCCAATTTCCAGGCCCGTTACAGCGCATGAACCCCACCATGGGGAGCCACAGTGATTGAGCTCAGCAGCCAGGTCCCATGCTGAGTGTCATAAATCAGGCCTATTACCCGCTCGTCCTGGCAGATGTCACCACCAAGAACCTGCCCACTCCGCTCTGGAGACCCAGCCACCTCGGCACACGGTAAACCGGGGCTGGCATACCCACCGGGGAGTCTGGGGGCTCCATCCGACATCCTGCCCGGGGTTTGGCCCGAATCTTCTTCTGAAGGGGTGGGAGGTTTCATCGCCCTGGCTGAGGTCCTGCAGCCTGAGGCTCAAGGAGCAAAATCAGGGCATGTTCACCTGCTACCTGGCTTTCCCGGTGTGGTGGCCTTCCGTGTGCTTCAGTACACACGAGAACCTCCAGGGGACTTGGCAAAAACACGCATTTCCCAGGCCCGTCCCCGGAGATCCCTTTTCGCGGTGGGTCCTCCCCGGGACGGGGAATCAGCAGTTTGCAACTTTCCTGGCGATTCTGCTGCAGGTCTGCTGGACCGTCCCGTGAGGAGTGCTGCTTTAAGACGAACTCTATCCCCACAGCAATGCCTGTAAAATGAATGCCTATAAATCTAATCCTTCTTTTCCATTTCCTTCTATCATTTCGCTGAAGATGTGTTTCCCTGGGGAAGAAGATGTGGGTTTCAAAAATCAATGGCAATCACGCTGAAGAATGAAGCAAATCTTTGACTATGACATATTTAACAGGCACTAATAATGCTAATAGTTGGGGGGCAAGTCCCCCAGCAGAATGTTGTGCTGGTATTTAAAGTGCTGCAGGAGAATTGCAGTGCTCGTTTCCCACTGGCTCTACCTATGGCCAAGGTGACCCAGTGCTCTGCTTACACTGGCTCCGTCCCAGTTTACACAGGTTGCCTCAGTGCAGTTCTGTTTTTAATACTCCCCCTTTTGGCTCTCAAAAGTCCCAGCTCGGATGACCAGTTGTTACCCGATTGATAGCCCATGGGGATGTTCCCCTCGAGACCTCCCATTTTCTTCCAAAGGGGTCTGCCTTGTGGGTGTCTCTGAAGGGTTAGATCGGTCCCGATTCTGGACTTCCCACCAAAGGACACCGCTGCCTCTGGGCCAGGACGAATGGCGAAGGGACCCTTTTGGCCACGTATTTCTGTCTCTTTCCTGAATCACATACTGGAGAGAAGGAGAGACTTCTCATCCGGTGAGCAGGGTAACAGAGATGGGGAATGTGGGGGGCCAGGGCAGCCCTCTTTGGGGGCCCAGTCCCCGTGGTGGGTGTCTGGGATAAGGCTGCATCTTCTTGTCAAACATCAAAACTCCCAGTAATAATAAGCTGCTCATCCCATCAAGCACTGAACTGGGGGCCGAAGCTTTGTAGCGTGAGGGCTGGATTTGATTCCAGCACTGCCTCCCAACGGATTCGTGACTTCAAGCAGGTTAACCATGGGGAGCTCCATTTTCCTGATCTGCAAAACGCAGATAATAATCTTCAACCCGGCAGAGGACTTGAGCTAATGTATGTAAACAGTGAACATTTCATAGGTAATCAATACCCAGTGACAGTTAATATAATCGTCCTCATAATGCCCATATTACAAAATGAAGTTTAATATTCTCAAAAAGTTTTCCAACTTATTTTTGGGGAAGTGATTTTTTTTTTTACCAATTTCTTCCCTTGGAACTTTTGCCATGAAGGCTAAGCTAGGAGGCTTCCTAAGAAAATAAAGACAAGATTCGATTAATAAGAAAGCGGTCCGAAGAGTGGGCATAAACACCCCCGTGTGTGTTAGAAACAACATTTCTAAGGGGGGCCCCAGGACTTATCTGTTCTTTAAGGATTTTAGTGTTATGAGGAGACCATCCAACCCCCTAGAGAAGTCCCCAGCGCAGCAAGGTATTAGACGCACTACAAAGCAGGTAGGTTAGAAACCAGAGACGGAAGAATTCAGGAGGCTGTATCCAAGATAGCCACCTCCACCTGTGATGACTGGGAAATTCTGCATGCCCCATGGGGATACACATGTGCCCAGAGCACATCTGGATAGGAAGGTCTGAATCAGGACAAAGAGCCTGCAGGGTGCAGGACCTCAGGACCAGAGGTTGTGGCCGCACACCCACCCCAGCAGTGGGTACCAATAGGAAGCCCCCAAAGAACCAGGTGGGACTGGCCACCTCTTCGTGGCTGCCGGCATAGTGCCCAGGGATGGGACTGAGACCCATGTCCCACGGTAGTGATGTTAGTCTCCATCTGTCCTTTGGGAAGGAGCAGGGCCATGAGGTGTTTTAAACATATTTGTAGCTGCTTAAACTTTGCCCTTTAACATTTGCCCTGCGTGCACAGGCCGGATATATCTTGCTCCGCACGGCCCGATCATACGCCCAAGTCACCCTGTCTTGGCCTCCTGCCTACCTTGTCACCCGCCCACCTGCTCTCCCAGAGAGCAGTCATTCTCCCAGGGATGTACTTTTTATTTTTTTATTTTCTTTCCAGGTCTTTTATTTTTTTTTTATTATTATTATTTTTATGTGTAACTTATTGTCAAATTGGCTTCCATGCAACACCCAGTGCTCATCCCAACAGGTGCCCTCCTCAATACCCATCACCCACCCTCCCCTCCCCCCCCACCCCCCATCAGCCCTCAGTTTGTTCTCAGTATGTAAGAGTCTCTTATGGTTTTCCTCCTTCCCTCTCTGTAACTTTCTTTCTTTCTTTCTTTCTTTCTTTCTTTCTTTCTTTCTTTCTTTCGGGATGTCCTTTTTAAATACAGACCAATCAATCCAGAACACACGCCTCCATTCTTCTTTATTGGCTTTTCACATTCTGGGCCCCCATCCACCTGCCTTCATGGCTTCAGGGCTGGGTACCACGTAACTAGGGGAAGCCCCTATGTGCCACAGCCCAATCAAATTATTAAAACGGGCCAATTCTAAAACTGCTTGTCCTGCCTCACTCACTCCTTCCAACAGAGACCACAGAAAAGGCTCTGGTCTGTACTTCTTCTGCATCCAGACCAGCCATGGTGCTTCGGTGTGTGTGGCCCCCATTCCCCATGGTGTGGTTGCCTCTTCCTCCTCCTGGAAACTGTAACACACACACACACACACACACACACACACTCTCTCTCTCTCTGTCTTTCTCTCTCTCTTTTTAATTTAATGTTTATTTATTTTTGAGAGAGAAGGAGAGAGAGACAGAGAGGGAGCGGGGGAGAGGCACGGAGAGAGGGAGACACAGAATCGGAAGCAGGCTCCAGGCTGTTAGCACAGAGCCCAGTGCAGGGCTTGAACCCACAAACTGTGAGATCATGACCTGAGCCGAAATCGGGCCCTCCACCCACTGAGCCACCCAGGGGTTCCAGTAACACTCTCTTCAATGGCAACTGTCTCCTGATCTGTTGGCTTGACTATACCTGCACTTTTCTGTTCATACGCTGTTATTTTAAAAGAGGGGGATACAGGAGGTGGCAGAGAGCCCCACGAGGGGATTTGAATTTTGCCTTGACCAAATATGCTAAGTGAAAGAGATGTTATTTACATATTTATTTTATGTTTTGAACATTAGAGGTTTTTATCATATTACCGGATATGATGGAAAATTGTAAACACCCCTACATCCATCAAGAGGCAAATAGTTAAATAAATGTTGGCGTAAGCATATAACGGATAGAGGAGACATTATTATATAAATAAGACTTGGAAGGAAAGCTTATATAACGCTAACTAGTTAAGGAAGTGCCCCAGAGCTCTGAGTTGCCAGGGACGGGAATCTCCTTCGAGCAGCCGAAGCGGGAACAGACACGATAAAGTGTCTTAGTTCAGGCTCCCTGGAAACCTGAACCTGAGACAGGGATTCTTGAGGAAATCATGGAATGAAGGAACGCTCTCAGGAAAAGGGGGGAAGGAAAAAGGAAAGCAGGACAGGTCAGGGGAAGGAACGAAGCAAGGATGTGACTTCCGGATGGAGACTAGCTCCGGCCTGATCCCGTGGGGGAGGCCTTGTGTATAAATTGCACCATAGAACTGGCACCACCGTGAGGCAGGGAGGCTGGCCTTATGCAGAGCAGCCGGAGGATGGGTGCACCCGCCTGGCCAAGGGGATCTGAGTGGAGTGCCAAGAGCATCAGCTACGCAAGGTTACAGGGAGCATGCACACAACCGAGAGAACGACCATGGCGCGCGTGGGCTCTACAGGAGTGGGAGGGCCTGAGAAGTCACTTGTATTGAGGTTCACGGCTGCTCTTGGCCTCTCTTCTCTGCATATCTTCTCTATTCTCCTCTCTGATTCAAGTCACGATTCCGTTGGACCCAAACTGGATCCGTGAACTCAAGGCAGTTCACACACTACGTGGTCAGCTACAGAGCCTCCCATCTGGCCCATTATATTGTAAGAAGCCCAAAGATGTTGGTGGTTGTGAAGACGACGATGACGAAGAAGATGCTGACCGTGATGGTGATGACACAGATAGAGACAGCGGTGAAGATCACTCAGAGTCAGGACTTGTCACGTGCCAAGAACAGTCCCGAGCGCCTTTCTTGTATATTATCATGTAATTCTCGCAACAGTCCCTTGAAGTAAGTACTATTATTGTCCTCATATTACAGATGAAGCATCTGAGACCCAGAGAGATCGATAGATTCTTCCACGTTCATTTGGCTAGTATGTATTAAAGTCTCAATTCCGGCTGAGCCAGTCAGCCCCACTCGTGCTATGCTGGACTACAAATACACGTTACTTACGAATGCTTCCTGGATTCATACAACTCTTGGGTCAAGTCCTCTTTCTTCTTCTTCTTCTTCTTTTTTTTTTTTTTAATTTTTTAATGTTTGTTTCTTTTTGAGAGAGACAGAGACAGAATGCGAGTGGGTTAGGGGCAGAGAGAGAGGGAGACACAGAATCCGAAGCAGGCTCCAGGCTCCGAGCTGTCAGCACAGAGCCCGACGCGGGGCTCGAACCCACAAACCACGAGATCATGACCTGAGCTGAAGTCGGACGCTCAACTGACTGAGCCACCCAGGCGCCCCAAGTCCTCTTTATTCTTATTCTACCATCTGTCATAGGCACAATCTCTTTCTCTGCAAAGGGGGTTTGGTAATTCCTAACTCATCTGGTTGTCGGGAAGATTTGGCACGATGACGGATACTGGCTGCTCAGTAGATGCCTTCCTTTTCCCGATTCTCTTTTTCATGTCTGCTGGAGTGCCAGGTACCTCCATTCCTGGAGGAGGAAGAAGGTAAGCGTTGGAGCGTTTGTACCCAGGTACAGGCAGCACATTTCCGTGGGGGTTTCTGGAAGGCTGTTTGAACCTTGGAGGGCAGCAGTGAAAGTCTGCATATAATACTTGCCCTCCAGTGGTCTACAGGAGGGGAACACAACCCTCAGTTTCCACTAGCTGTATGCAGGGAGTCCAGGGGAGATGGAGAGATGGCAAAAGTTCCAGGGGATCAACAGCTCCCACTCTCACAGGGCTGAGTGCTAAAAATACCATCCCTGAGATGAGCAGGTGCCTCCCTTTCCTCCAGCCCATCCTTGTCGTCTTGTCTAGCCACGTCTCCCCCTCACTCTATGGTCTTCCTCCTGCTCCTCTCCCTTGCTCCGTCCTGTCTTCCATCCTTTGTGTATCTCCTTTGTTCTTTTTCCCCCCTTGCTTTCATCTTTCCATCTTTCCTCTGCCCCTTCCTTCCATCCCAAGGTATCCCTGATTTGTCACCGGCCCACGAGGACTTTGATGATCCTTGGAACGAGTCTCCTGTCTCACATAATTGCTTCGCCTCGGTGAAGCTCTGGTTTCATCATCTGCAAACTGGGGAGAGGTTTGGCACTGAACCAGGTCGGATTATCCAACTCGGCTTTATCCCTAGAGAGCATGCATCTTCCACACAATGGAATACCATACAGCGACACGAACGAGCTGTTTCACAACTATACGCACAAACATGACACAGAGCAAAAGGTGCTCGGACACAGGAGTTCATACCGAAGGGTTACATCTATATGGGGTTAAAAACTAGGCACGATGAATCTGTGGGGTTAGAGGTCAG